>NC_143485.1:25443186-25782686 GCF_027475165.1 Benincasa hispida
AGGACAAATTCTTAGTGTCACCCACACCTTTTTTTCAGCTTACGCACATGAGGTGTTATGCCAAACATCTGACTACGAGCAAGGGTCATAATTAAAGCAAACACTCACTTTCCTTGTCAACCATTTTTCTACAAAAGAAAGTACGGGTTACTTGCTCGCCTTTGGCTACTTTAGTTAACTCAAAAAAGAGAAGTTTCATCCTAGCATTTATTCTCTTTTTTTTCCTCAAGGTTTAACACACAAACAAATATTTTATACATGATTAGTACATATTTTTGCTAATGAAAAAATAAGATAATAGAAATTTTCCCCCCAAATTTGATAGAGACAGTGTTCTCATTGGCTAAAAAAGGAGAGAGAAAAAAAATAGGATGTTAGTCTGGCTAGACTACAGAGCAAAAGAGTTAGGTTCTCCTAGTATGCTAGGTTGGGTGAACATGTAGAAGAATAGCCTAAGGGAGTTTTGCACTCAAAGCCTGGATTCGAAAATTAGTCAAGCTAGTAAGAGGTAAGCTTTAGATATCATCATTAAACATATTGATGATATCAAAATATTTTTGCAATTTACCCAAATATATTTAAACATTTCAAAATCATTCTCAAATTTTTACTTTATTTTTAAAAAATCTATGACCTCTTAATCTCTTTTTAGTAATACAAAAAAGAACAAAACTAACTAGATATCAAATCATTAGACACCATAACATCGATCCATGGGAGATGATCTTCAAGTCATGCACCAGAGACGTTGGTTCGTGGTGCATTACATTCCAAAATATGAGCAACGGTATTACAGATTTTTAGACAAAAAGAGAAGACCGAAACAATGTCTTGTCAATGAATACCTCTAATGTCATTAACAAATGCTTGGACTTCATTATTGAAAGAGTCCCGACCTTAAAGTAAGTTCCAAATAATCATCCAATTTGATCCAACTCATAAAAAACAAATCCATGCTTCTTCAATTGTAATAGTATCGTTTAAGAGAATAACAGTCTTGTGAAGCTCAACAATACCGATGAACTTTAGATCTTTTTTGCATGGGTATGACCTCTTAGTCGAGGGTTTAAATTTTATGTTTATTGATAAATCACTCCAAAACATGCTTTAAATAGATTGAATCCTAAGTTAGTCTCTTTTATCATTCTCTCAAGTCTAGTCCTGAAAATTGTCAGATATAAATAACTCATCTACAGTTATATTCGAGGTCAGAGATTCAGTTCTGATGATGATGATGATGATGATAATAATAACAATAAATAAATAATTTTTAAAAAAAAAAAAAAAAAAAAAACCTTATCCTAAAAATCTGGAAACAGAAGTTAGTGCTCTCTTTGGAGAGATTCCTGAAAATGGCGGTAATCCTCAACTCCTTCTTACCTCCAATTCACACACTGATTTCTTCAATTCGGCAAAGGATTCCGTGCACTTCTCCTTCGCCGCGGTGGCCTATGGATTCATCCCCCAAATGTCGCTCTGAATCTCAATCGGTAATTCTCCCAAAATCACTGTAATCAATCTGGAACTTGTCACTTGCATTTTATGGCTATAGCTTTCTAATATGTAATCAGATTAAAAAAGGCGTTGCAGTTCCGAGGAGGAGTGCAATGGCGTTGATGTTGTCCACTTATATTTTCTCGAATTCTGCGTTGGCTGAGCCATCTCCATCTGTTGGATTATTGGAGTACATTGACACTTTTGATGGCTATTCGTTCAAATACCCTAAGAATTGGATTCAAGTTCGAGGAGCGGGGTCTGACATATTCTTTAGGGATCCGTTTGTTCTTGATGAGAATCTTTTGGTGGAGTTCTCGTCACCGTCTTCATCTAGGTATAACAGCGTTCAGGATTTAGGACCTCCTGAAGAAGCTGGGAAGAGAGTGCTGAAGCAATATTTGACAGAGTTCATGTCCACCAGGCTTGGGGTTAGAAGGGAATCCAACATTCTTTCAACTTCTTCCAGAATGGCTGATGATGGGAAAACTTACTACCAAGTTGAGGTAATATGCAAATTTGATACAATTCTACTCTTATCCTTTTGTGCTTCAACTCTATCCATTTTGCTGAACAACTTGTTCTTCATCTGTTCATTTATGGTTATGATATTCAAGATGATTAGTTTCTCAACTTCAACTTTCACCTTGTGTATGTTAGATGATATAATGTTAAAATTTATCTTCACCTGTCGGCTTAAGTTTTTGGAGGTTAATCGGTGTGATACAAGGAAGGAAAGTGATAGATGATATAATATTAAATTTAACTTCACTTATCAACTTGAGCTTTTGGATCAATCAGGAAGTTAAGAGTGTGATTTAAGAGTGTCATATAGGTTCTAGACTTTGAGAAGTGTCTAAAAGGTTCTTGAACTTTCAATCAATTTAGAGACCTAGTTGTCATTTTTGAAGTATTTCTACCTATTTAATACAAAATTGAAAGTTTAAGGGGTAGAGGGCTAATAGATACTTTTTAAATCTCAAAGATCTATGAGACAAACACAAGAACAAAATTTGAAACTTGTAATCTCACCTATTAAAAACCTTCTCTAATTTTTCAAAACAAAAATTGTGTTTGGTCCAGTGTAATTACTGGCTCTTCCCTTAATCCATTTAAAACAACCCTGTTGAGTGTTTTCAACCACAGAACTCACTAGCCATGAAGCTTGGTGATATACAACAGAAAACCATAATGGTGTAAGAGTAACGTTCCAAAGATTGTTGTGAGTTGTGACATTCTAGCTTTGACACTTGAAAGTTACATTTCATTTGAAATTTATTCGAGACAAAAAATGAGGTTTAAACCTAAAGTATTTCATATTTTTCTCTGCAATTCTAAATGGAACTAACACGTAGGTTAAAGTGTAAGTTAATCATAATATGTCATTTAGCTTATATGATCATTTCTTCAAATGCATCATAACGATCTGCAATCATGTGGGTATCAGGTAAACATAAAGTCATATGCGAACAACAATGAATTGGCAGTGATGCCGCAGGATCGGGTGGTTCGTTTGGAATGGGATCGAAGATATCTCTCAGTTCTTGGAGTTGAAAACAATCGGCTATACGAGTTGAGATTACAAACTCCAGAAAATGTGTTTGTAGAAGAAGAAAATGAACTGCGTCAAGTTATGGATTCTTTCAGAGTCAACAAAGTGAATGCATGAAATGAATTGTAGCAGCCAAGGGTTTTCAGATGTAATAGCTGAAAAATATTGTACTTTTCATTATCAAAGCAAATTGCTTCTGCATTTTACAGTTTGATATTGGAGTCCTGTCTCACTAATCTCATATTTCTTGATTCCTTGATTTAGTAAAAGGGCACCAAAGATTGACAAAGTATCAATTTCACTGAAACAGGAATCACTTCCGAGCTGCTAAAAGGCATTAAACAAACTTTACAAATGGGCAGATATTTTTAGTCTGTTTTCACCTATCATGAGATTGTGCTATGGTTCACAGGATTTAACAGAAGATCATGCACTCAAGATCATCACAAATTCACTGCAAGTTGCTGCTATTGTTTATGACCGAACTTCAAACTTCCCTGCTCGTGTTAGAGCTCGAAAGCCTTTGTAAGGATGATTTGGCAAGTTCTTCACATCAAGTTTATCAACTTGCAGGCCAGAGAGGACTACACCCATGATCTTAAAACGCACTTGAAATGTTGGAAATACATGAAGCTGTTGTAATCCTGTCTCAAGTGTTAATGTTCCAGACATTGAAGGAGTTTTATCTTTTGGCATCTTTCCAATTGTCCAAGAGCAGATCTGTAGAAATAAATTCCATCCTTTTTAGCTTATCAATTGCCAAATACCAAATTAAAGACACTGCAACGAAAATCAACTTAAAAAGGCATTTAGAAGAACTCTTCGGGTTGACTAGCAAGTAGGGCTGAATATAACTCCCTTTCTTCAGTTTAACGATATACATAATATATCAGTTTTTTGGAATAAAAAGTGATGCAACTATCACCTTGCTAGATAAGATGTTCACTGTTCCATAATTTGAAGTAAGGTCAGCTGATAAAACACATGAGGGCAATTGAAACTGCACATCTATTGCGTCAATCGGCTTTCCGGGATCATGTCGAATTCCTACCAACACACTGACTCGACATATCCCTGCATCTGATGTAAACTGAGGCTTTACATACATAGGAGTATTCTTCAACTTTCTCACCCTGAATGGAAGTAAAATTGATATGGTAAAAGAGGGAATACAAATAGTTAACGCACTATAACCTGGAAAAGTAGATACTTTCCAGTTTCCAGTATCTATGTTCTTCATGTTAAACTTATTCATACCTGTAACTCACGAGCTTAAACTGTCCATCAGGAGGCACAAATGACAGGATTTGATGTGATTCCCATGGGCGGAACCGAACACAGGGATGGAATCTCACATCATCAAGGATTGAAGGATTTGTAAATGAAAGGGTCAAATCAGGAAGACCAGATAGATGAGAATTTACTTGGACCTCACCATAAATTTCACACTTGACCAGGTGGCCATCCCTGGACAAGACAATTCAACAGCAAGATTGAATACAACATGTTTACTATTCTCATGCGCTTGCTATTCATTAGAACTTTAATTGAGCTGCATTACTGAAATGTTTATATATTAAAGGTCACAAAATTTTGTATACTGTAGGTTTTCAGAAACCAAACTGAAATTTCTCAATACTAAAAAATTAATTAAAAAACCTAATTTAATGGCAAAACTTAAAAGTATAGTTGGTGGATTGAATAAGTACTGATATTCATTATAAAAATAAAAACTAAAGGAAAGCTTTTAGGACCTGTTTAGAATGGCGTCCATCTCCTCAACAAGATCAACATTAACTTCATTTTTAGCATATTTTGGATCTGTAGTTCTCCATGGAACATGAGATGCGATTGCACCTGGAATGGTGTCGCTCACATTCGAACTGTTACCAGTCACCACGCTCAATACTTTGCTTACAAGGTTTGGTGGAGCTATGATTTCTCTCAGGATGTTAGGTTCTGTAGTGAGGGGGAACCCGTTGTCTATCATCTCATCCAGAAGCTACAAATTGCAACTAACAATTACTTTTCGGTTGAGGGAAATTAAATTAACAATCTAAGAATGAGTTATTTGGCATAATAGTGTCTGATATCCTCTTCTTTAGTGCACACAGGCTGTTTAATTCACGCAGAACTGATGCAACCAAGCTTCAAAGGAGAAAATCTCCCAGATCCCTCAAAGGAGTCTTTTATTATTATTCAAATTTCAAAATGTCTATCAGTACAAGAGATTAAACCACTATACATGAAGGATTAATGGGTTATCCTATCAGGCTACCACCTTCTAACTAAGTAAAAAGCTATATAACAACAAACTTAAATAAATAAATCAAACTACTGCAAAGTATAGTTCACTTAGTTGACGCATTACTTACCTCCCTATAGGCGGGAGATCCGAATCCCCCCACCCCATATTCAACTCCAATAATAATGATAAAAGATAACTAAAAATGAATAAATAAAGACTAAAAACTACAACAATTAACAATTAACAATTCAAATTAAGAACTACAAAACTACTGCTAATGATACATCAAGAACTTACATAAATAGGGAACAAATCTAACCATTCATTTTCCTGTGAAAGTTTCTAGAACTAAAGTAGTAGGTACTCCCTTAATCAAAAATTAGCATGTACGTGAATAGGTTTGGGCATTACCTCGTATACAATGACAAAATTATCCTTGACTAAATCTTCATTCAATTCCCCAAGATAATCTGTGAGAACATCAGCCACTCTGCAGAGGAACTAAGGATGAAAAGTTAAGGACTCAAATATCCAACCTGATTTCTTACTCATTCTAGAGAAGAAATTTTTACCTCAATGCCCATTAAAGGCGGCATTTCGACTTGGGTGCAGGCCAAGAAAGTGATTCCCGCGCGAACAACTTGGAAAAGATAATGGGTTGGAGAAGCAATCACCGGCTGCATCTAGAAATAGATGAAAAAACAAAACAAAGAATCAAAATCAAGCCAGCATAACGGAGTTTCAAGTGTGTTCACAGCTTAACTTTGAACAAATACTTCAAAATCAAAGACCCAGATGTCAAAATCTAAAAGCAAAACCAAGAATTCACAACAAAATAGAGCAGTTACGAATGGAAAATTTGCAATTTTAGGGGTACCTTGAAGGAATCACCTTGAGATAGGGATTGGTCCCAGAACCAAGTGCATATAGATCGGTCGACACGATGCCCAGTGAGCTGTTTCTCCAGCATAATCTCTCTGCAAATGTTAAACAGTTGAATTGGAAGACAGGATTCAAGGGGGGAAACTGTGATTGAATATGGGAAGATGAATTACAGTTGATAGAGAATGGAAGGAGTGAATGTGAAGTAGGATTATCTCTTACCCTGAATCGGATAGCAGAAATATGCATTGCAACATCGGTTAATCGGAGTCTGAAAGTGACAAATGACGAAGATCGATCGATGAGCTACGGATCAGAGAAGAGGTCTCTACCCTTGGGTGGAGAGTGAGATTTTGGTAGAAATTGTGTATTTCATCCGAATCTCTCTCATCAATCACTATGAATGTATATGCAAGGAAATATTGTGAAAATATCAATTTCGACAAAATTTTAATCTATCATTTTTAGAAAGGAAGACAATATTTAGATATATAGTAAATATAAGTACGAGACCAAATTTTTTAAAAAAAAAAAAAATAATTATGAAATAATATCAATTATTAAAAATTAATTACAAAATTAAACGATATGAAATAATCGTAAATTTTTTATTATAAAATAAATTTGATACAGAAATGAAATATCATAGCATCAAACTAATATAACATAATAAGAATAAAAAAAAATTATAACATTAAACATAACACAGCATAATAGAAAAGAAAGAATAATAAAAAAACTCTACAAGTATATAGAACTTGAGAAAAAATGAAAAAAATATTAGAGAATTCACGTTAAATTTGATTTAAGATGAAATGATGTGAAAATTCAATGAAAACTATTTGAATGAAAATATGTGGTTTATTGAAAATAATGATTTTGTATGATAAACAAGAAAAAAAAATCCTTCATTTGCACTTCCATTGAGCTAGGCATAATTAATTGCTAAAAACACTAGAAATTTCAAGAAATTGGAGGAAAATTAAAACCCCACTAAAATTTTCATTGAAATTTCAAATTTTGAACTGAAATTTTGAACTATGCTTCTAACAAATAATAAAAGTATAACTAATATTCTCCTAATATTCTCTTTTTAATGTTTTGCTCTTTCTAAATATTTTTCCTTCATATTTCTAAACTTATCAGGTTTAACTTCTCTCTCTTAGAGTTGGAGCATTAAGTTGGGTTCACATGTAGAATTTATATGTTTATGCTTCGGATGAGAGTTGTTTATATGAGTTAGAAAGAATGTGTTTGGGATGATATATTGAATTCATATGTCAGGAATATTTTTTACAATTTTTTTTACATAAATAATCTACTTTTATGGTGATTATTTTTATTTGGAGACTTTTTTGTTTGATAATTTTACAATTTTTAATAAACTATATATTTTTTTTTTTTTCTTAAGTACACATCTATAGTTCAGAGTTTTGGAAATTGAGGTTTAGGGTTTTATTTTTGGATCATGCATTCCAATTTTTTTTAAAAAAAATAAGCAATCATTTTACAAATTTGTGCATGTAACGTTTCTAGTTAATTTGAACAAAATTATATTGAATTCATTGGAATAAAATAAATTTGGATGTATATTGTAAGTGGAATATCTTCAAAATGTAATTGTTCTATAATGACCATATTAATAGTCATGTTACATGGTTAGCACAAAAAATATGTAACAAATGGCCACAATCTCCGAGCTGGTTATATGATATTGTTGGGGTTGATACTTTAAATCTCATGGGTTCTGTAATTTGTAATTGTAATGTACAAACAATTTATTTATCTAATAAAATTTTAGACATTTTATTTGACATTTAGTAGTATTAACCTACAAAACTAATAAACTAAGATCTAAAGTTATCTTTGTAACTTAAACATGTATGTGAAGACATATAGGTGGATCGTGTTTAAGTGATAGCCTAAATGATTTGCAATAGATGTATAAGGTTGGACACCTTATCCTAGTGACACTACAAATACGGCTCGCTTTGTAGTTATTACAATTGTTGTAAATTGCTACAAATGATCTGATCTTGATCATTCATGTAAAGACATGTGAGCAAAAGTGTTCTATGCAATGGGTTTGTATAAGACCGGACCAAAAAAATAAATAGTCTCATTATATAATACCGTTAATATAAGAGACTTACATTTCACCAAGATGATCATAAGTGACTTACTTGGATCTTGACTAAGTTGTGAACTCTTGCCTATGAAGGTGGTCCTTTGATCTGCATGGGTGAGAGTGGTCAGTTCGCCAACTCAATATTCCTACCATTTCGGGGATTTGTCTGATTGGAAGTTGAGAACGCAACTACACAATAAGGAATTTCTTCATTCCCTGGTGCTAGGGTTGAAGGATCTCATATCTAAGTGTTTTATGAGTGTGTTTGGATCACTCGAATCTCACAGTGACCGAAATGCAAATATATACATTCAACAGATACGGTTATGCAAACAAATCTTAATTAACGGCATGTTTGGAACAAGATAAACAACAAGGGAGAAAGTTCCATACCAGTTGAAGACAATCTTCACACTTTGGAACTCCAACGCAGCGGAAAACCTCCACGCGATCTACCAACGCCCAACGGAAACGTCGACTACAGCAGCACGAACAACGCGAACTCACGACCACAACAGGGACGACACCACCACTAAATAGCCCTGAATATTCTCGAAGTAAAAACTCAAAGGGTGGTCTTTGGTGAATTTGGTAGAGGAAAGAGGAATACGAATCGTGTAGGCGATAAGCAAGTGGGAGGGAAGCAAACGCTATCACATAGCAAAATTTCTTATCATTTAGAAGGACTGAACGATTGTTTAGAAAAAGGTATACGGCCGTTTAGTAAAACCGGCACACTATAGGATCGTTTAGAGAAGCTATCCAATCATGTAGGCGACAGTGTCAATCGTTTAGCGCGAGGTGGACAATCATTTAGGCGGAGAAGAGCTATCGTATAGTCTCTCGAAGCGATCATTTTGCTTTCTACCAACACGCGCTCTCTTTCTTTTCTTTGGGACAACGATTCAAAATGAAACGATTTCATTTTTATTTTATCAGTTACAATAACCGATGGTTTCCCACTAACCCATGTCCGAACGTGAAATTTGGCTTAATTATCAAATTAACCAATTAATTAATTAATTAATATAATCATATTATATTTTTATTCTATAGTTTGATATCACATATCTACTATAGTATTTTCTCCTCTACTTGATATAAATCATATTTATATCTAATTTCCTCCAAAATAATGTATCTCATACATTTAGCCAATTATATCATATATAATTAACCAATCCAATTATATCACATATAATTAAACTTTCTCTTATCAATTTGAACATTTCAAATTAATCAAAATACTTGTTCTCGACTTTATCCAAGCTACCCAGGGGACCTAATGGACCTATGGCTCGAAGCTCCAACGGTCCGTGAATAGCTGACTAAACTCTTTAGCCACGAGATCCACCATCCGTTAACTGTCAGGTATTCCACTAAAGACCAACAGCTGAACTCTTCTTACCACAGATATATTTTTGTGTCCATCGGATATAACCAATCATGAGTATGATGACTCTTCACAGATGCTCATAAGTACAACTGAGCCAAATTACCGTTATGTCCCTGTAGTTACATCTCACTTCTTAAGTACCACTGACTATGTGTGAACACCTCTCCAGCCAAGAGAAGGTGTGTGGCGCCACATCGTTCAAGCCCCAGAATCAGCCCTTAAGGGAGTTATCTATCTACTTACTCCTGCCTCGAGGAAGGAGTGAATTCCATCTTGTGTAGCTGAGTTCCCAGCTCTCAAATCAGATGAATCCCCAAAATGGTAGGTTTGAATCAGCGACCTGACCATTCGCACCCATACAAATCAAAGGACCGCCCTCAATAATAGAAGTTTCCAACTCACTCAGGATTGAGGTCATGTTACCTATGGTCATCCTAGTGAAGTGAACTCTCTGTCATGAACGGTGTTATATAATGAGACGTTAACACTTCGTGGTCAGGTCTTATACAACTATTTGTATAGGACGCCCCCGCTCGTATGTTCCCAACACGAATGATCAGGATCAGATCATATGTGATAAGTCATAACACTTGTGACCATTCTACAAAGCGAGCCGTATCCATATCATTACAGGATGAGGTTTCCCTCATATATCCATATACTACAGACAATTTTGGTTATCACTCAAGACATGATCCACTTGTATGTCACCACATACATGCTTAAGTCACATACAGATAACCAGAGATTTTATGTTTATTGGTTTGTGGTAAAGCAAATAAAACAAGCAACTTAGCAAAAATACAAGATGTGAAGTAAATATCATATATTAATAACACAAGCGTTCGTACAAACTGTTTACAAACTACAGGACACAAGACTTTAGGGCATCAACCCCAACAAGGGTAAGTAGAGAAATTGATCCTTTAAGGGCTAATTCCGAGATTGGAACAATGTGGCGCCACACCCTTTCCTGGCCCAATAGGGGTTGGTCATGGTTGGACTATAACTTATTGTTCATTAGAGGGACCAGTGGTACTTAAGGAGTTAGATGTAATTACATAGGCAAAATGATAATTTTGGTCTAACTGTACTTATGAGCAATTTATGAAGGGTTATCGCACCATTGATTGGTTATATCCAATGAATACAGAAATATACTTGTAGTGCGAAGAGTGCAGTTGTTGGTCTTCGGTAGAGTGACAGACAATTAATGAAAGTTTGTTAATTTAATTAAAAAGTTTAATTAATTAATCAAGTACCATTGGAGTTTCAATCTATAAGTCCATAAGGTCTCCTCAGTAGTTCAACTGGGAGTAATGAGAATCCAATTAATTTTGGATTAATTTGAAAATTTCAAATTAGTTGAGAAAATTAATTATATATATGATATAATTAATATAAATTAATTATATGTGATATTATTAAAATAAGATATTTGATATATTATAATATGAAGTTTTATTTGAGAGAGAATAAATATTTGAATTTCATCCAAATATTAATTTTATGAATATGATTCATATATATACTATAGGTTAAATTTAATATGAATTTGATTTATATTAAGTACTATAGAGTAAATGAGAGAATATTAAACTATATGTTATATTATATTTGATATAATATAAACTATAAGTTATATATTGTATTGGATATAACATATAGTGTATATATGCATATAGTAAGTTGGTTATTATATATTTATATATATTATATTATTTTAGTATTAAAATTATTTTAATATTAAAATTATTTTAATTTAAAATTAAAGGAGGGAGTTATTTTTGCCTTCTTCCTTCCGTTTTCATGAAAAAAAAAAAAAAATATAGTAGACACACAAAACTCCCCTCCAATGAAAATCTCTTCTGCAAAAATCCTATCTCAATT
Source organism: Benincasa hispida (assembly GCF_027475165.1). Taxonomy (NCBI): domain Eukaryota; kingdom Viridiplantae; phylum Streptophyta; class Magnoliopsida; order Cucurbitales; family Cucurbitaceae; genus Benincasa; species Benincasa hispida. Next base: position 25,454,777 of record NC_143485.1, read on the forward strand.
TTCTCCATATCCCTCTGCCAATTTTAATACAAAGCTCACCCTTCACATGGATTCTCACCCAAAAGAGAATATAGAGGTTTTTACTTGTTGGTATCCAAGTCTTGTTCTAGTATTGCTGTGTTTTGGTGTTCGTGTTCGAAGGAGATCCATGAGATTGTGATTGGAGAGGATTACATGAAGAATTTTGTGACTTCAAGGGTATGTAATTCAAAACCCTTATTTCCTCTTTTCTACAATTAAAGTATGCTGTAAATTTAATGCATGATGTTTCCGTCTCTGAATTATTTTGTTTCTATAAAATAAATGAAACTGGGATCTGATCCACTTCCACTGCGAATGATCGCTCACCCTTCAGATACAAAATAATTTATTTATGATATGGGCCAACAAATGATAAAGTCAACTTACACAAAAAATTACATAAATGTCCATCCAAATCCTCTATCTAATAGATATGTAGGACAACTTCCTTCCACCTCCCAAACCTAGTTTATACTTATCTGTCATGCTACAAGCTTATGTTTAGATTAACTTGAAAAAAATGTTTTTCAAAAAACTATTTTCATTCAGACACTTTTGATAAAAATAAATATTTAAAATAAAAACAATCATGTGTTTGACAATACTTTCTCAAAAGTGTTTTTTAAATATAAGTTTGTTTTTGTTTGTTGTATGCTAAAAATGTTTTTATTAATGAAAAATTACTATTAAAAACGACAATAAAATACTATGAACTAATAATTTAAAATAATAGTTATCGAAGTTGGCGGAGGTAGTCGCCGACGGAGGTTGTCGGAATTGGCCTCCAACGGTAATGCTCAAATGTGGCCGGAGTTGGCTACCAGTGGAAGTTGCCCGAAGTGGTGGGTGGAGTTGACCGCGAGAGGCATTAATGGTGACGGCGGTTGAGTGCACTGTTACTAAGTTAGTGGACATGAGCATAAAACATTGGTGACATACAAAATTGGGTCACCAAATACTAAATTGAATTTTAACCCAACTCATAACAACTTATACCCTCATTCCAAATATTAAGTTAACAATTTATATTTATGTCTTGAAATATTTATTTCCATGTCCTTACATATTTTTTATCACTAAAGTATTTCTTAATCTCTTCAATTTTTTAAAATTGAAAATAGAAAATAATTTTCAAACAAGTTATGCTTTTTATTTTTAAAAAACAAGAAACAAAAAACAGTTATAAAACATATATAGTTTTGGTTTTTGAAAAAACGGAAAACAAATATAACAAATCAGAAAATAGAAAAAAATTAAAAGCCAAAAACCAAAAACCAAAAACCAAAAATTGAAATAATTATGAAATGGGGCCTAAAAAACTGAAAGATTGATTTTTTTTTTTTTTTTTTTACATCTACTAGCAAACATTGTAGTGGAAAGATATGCAAAAAAAAAAAAAGAATCTAATAACTTATAAAATTAGTCGATAGAATTTTTCTCGCATCTTCTCACAACGAGAAGGTGCAAAAGAAAAAAAAATCAGAAGTTTAAAAAGTTTGTCGATAAATTATTTTTTTTTTCTTTTCAACTAGAATGTTTGAGAAAAATTTTAAAATCTTAAAAAATTAGTTGATGTTTCTCACATCTTTTGACAAACAAGAATGAGCGATAAAAGTTAAAAAAAACTTAAAGCCTTGTTTGGTAATCATTTTATTTATTATTATTATGTTTTTAGAAATTAAGCCTATCAACATTACTTCTACCTCCAAATTTTTTCTTTATTATCTACTTTTTACCAATGGTTTAAAAAACCAAACAAATTAAAAAAAATAGATTTCAAAAAGTTGTTTTTACTTTTAAAATTTGGCTTAGAATTCGACCATTATACTTATGAAGGATGCAAATCATTTATAAAAAATGTAGATGAAATAAACTTAATTTTCAAAAAGAAAAACAAAAACCTAAATGGTTACCAAACTGGAGTTTAGAAAAATGAATATTCAATAAATTATTATAAAAATTCAACCAATTTTATTTAGGGGAACGAAAGCGATACTTTTGAGTCTATGTAAGTTTTCTTGCACTTTCCCATTGCGATAAGCTGAGAGAGAAATTTCAGCACATAAAATTTCGAGTCCATGTAAATTTTCTCATACTTTCTTACTGCAAGAAAAAAAATTAACACCTCAAATCTTGCAGTTTTTCGCTATGAGAAGGTTGTAAGAAATATTGCAACACCTCAGATTTGAGTATCTAAAAAATTTCTCATACTTTCTAAAGACTTGTTGTTGCGGGGTTTTTACAATCAAATTCATTTATAAATTTAGATATACACTAACTACTACTACTATTAGATCGAGCATCCGCAAGAAAGCTTGGGATATGTTTCATTAAGTCAACTTTCTAATTAAAGTTGTAAATAGAGGATTTTGGGTGAATATAGATATAAAGTGCGAAAAATCTGATAAAGGGTAAATATAACTTTAGATTGGATTATCTTGTCTAGGAGCAATGGAAAAGATAAACATACATTTGATTTACATGCACATAGCGACTTGCTCAATTAACTCGTTTGCGTCGCAAACTGCCAACTCATTGGAAAAGTCAAACAAGCATCCAAAACATCAATTAAGACCAATGCCCTAATTAAACTAAATGTCTATATCCTATTGGGGTCGATAACAACCATATAGGTTTAAAATAATTGCATTAAGATTAAGAGTTCCGTTGTGACGAGTAATTAATTGGATAGCCTAATTAAATAACTGATTTATTCCTTGAACCTAGATTGAAAATGTATAGAAGATCTATGGGTAGCCAATATTTCTATCACACATAGATTCAACCTTTACTATTTAGGTGATTTAAGCCAAGATGAAATAAAGGAGATAACTAATAGAGTTTGGACTTAGAATTCAGATTACCAATAACAGGGAATGATCACAAAATGCATCTATTATTGAATGATGAAGTGATCAACATAATGAGTTTATATAGAAGACTCATTATGAAAAGAGAATAAACAATACAACAACTACTTAACATAATTCCTAGAGTTGATGAAATTGGTTGCAATAAATATAATAAACTTAATGAGCTCTCTTGATAATAATGTTCAAGCCCAAATCTATAGCTAAAGATATACATAAGTAGGTAGAGGTGTCAATCCATTCACAAAACTGTTGCAATGCATGCCTTGAGTCTATTATTTGGCAATTCGAACGACAAAGTATGAGTGTAAAATTCTAAGTTATTTACGTATTTTATACTTTCGTGTTATTTATATTTATGACCTTAGGGATTAGAGACTGCGCTATATAAACTCTCTAAACCCTATAAGCGTCTGAATTCTGTAATTTTGAATTATTCTCTCTAATAAGATTGTCCTCCCTCTATCGGTAGACGTAGCTAACACATTGTTAGTGAATTATGTAAATCTATATGTTGATTGATGTGCAAGAAAAATTTTTACCCCTAAAATTTGAGTTTATATAAATTTTCTTGCACTATTTCACTGTAAGAAAAATTCCAACATCATAAATTTTGAGTATATATAAATTTTATCGCACTTTCTTGCGATGAGAAATTGTAAGAAAAATTCAAGCACCTCAAGTTTTGAATTTACACAAATTTTTTGTATTGCGTGAAAATTTCGAGAACCTCAAATTTTGAGTTTGTGTAATTTTTCTTGCTGATGATTTTTTTTTTCGCACAAGAAGATGTAAGAAAAAATCCATAACCCGATTTGAATTTATATCTTTTAGTTTTAGTGGTATAGGTAGGTCCATTAAACAATTGAGAAAATTTTAGTACGCAAACTATTTGTTGATAGATTTTTTTTTCCATGCGAAAATGTGAGAAAAAATCCAACATGTTGAAAATAAAGTGTTACAATTTTTCTTGTTACGAGAAGATGGGAGAAAAAAACCAAAATTGTGGAAAAATGTTTCTAACATGGTGTGAGGAAAAACCCATTACAAAAGATATAAAAAAATGAAGTTGAAAAAAAATGTTACAATTAAGTTAAAGTGAGAAAACTCAAAACAACAATTTTGTAATAAAAAAACTAGGTAAGTTGCACAAAATATACGAAATTGGATTGGAAAAATATCGAAAGAAAATTAAATAAGAAAACCCAAAATCTGTAACACATGAAAAAAAAATTCTATGTAAGTTGAAAAAAAAAAAAAAAAAAACTAAAAAACATCTTAAATATCTTTAACCCTAGTTTTCTTGAGAAATTTGTATGGTCGTTTTTAGAGGTTTAAATGAAATTTGGTCCAAGGTTTGTAATCAAATGAAAATGACTTTTTACTTACATTAGTCGTTGATGATGGTTGACGCTCAACATTTGTCATGTTCCTTCCTCCTATTTATTGACTAAAATTTTAAACTCGATTCTTCTCCTCGCGACATGATTCTTCCTCTCAGTTCTATATCTCAAATTCACGCTCCTCTCCGATTTCCATATTCTTAATTCCTCTTTCTTTTCAAAGAAAAGTCATTTTTTGACTCTAGAGAGAAAAGATACTGCTACTTGATTATGGAGAGAGGGAGAGAGATGCAAGATGAAGGAAAAAAAGAGTTGCAAAACAAGGAAAAAATAGAAAGAACAAAATGGAAGGAGACTTTATTATTAAAAAAAAAATAGAAGGGAAAAAATGGAAGAATAACGTTTTTTTTTTCTAAAAAAAAATTGCGAATCAAAGAGGAAGGATGAAGAAATGAGATGAAGGAGGAAAGGCACGAGGAAAAAAAGAAGAATGAGGCTTTAATAAAAAAAAATTGCAAATCAAAGAAGCATGATAAATAAGAAAGAAGTGAGAGGCAAGAGGGAGATAGAAGAAGAGGTTTTAATTAAAAAAATTGCAAATCAAAGAAGGAGGAAGGAGGAAAAACAAGATGAAGTAGCGAGAGACGAGAGGAAGAAACAAGATCCACATTTGAGCGTCAATCCGTTCGTGAGTTGAATCAATAATTTCATAGCACACTTGCATCGACAGAAAACTAAATTTCATATGATTTCAAATCTTGAGCCAAATTTCGTTTCGCTCTTAACAAGGGTCATCTCTATAAATTTCTCCATTTTCGGGACTTTTTTTTTTGGCAATTTCCCGTAACATTTATATTTTTTGGGACAAACTATTTTTTTAGTCCCTGAGTTTGGAAGAATAAGTGCATGTAGTCCCTGAGTTTTTAAAATCTATTCTTAAAACATTGGGAACTAAAATGATACGTTTTTTAAACTCAAGGACTAAATGCACTTATTCTAAAAAGTCATGGATTAAAAGGGTAATAATTTCTAATTTACTAGTAAATAATTTTAAAGAAAAGGGATAATCTTTAATTTAAAATAATAATAAAAAATTAATGTGGGTACTTTTTAAACTTATTTTTAAGAATTTAGGACTTAAAAGGTATATTTTAAACATAAAGAGACCAAATAAACCTATTTTAAAATACTCGAGAATTTTTCAAAATTCAAGGACTAAAATGGTAATTTTCTGATTTTGTTTTTCTTTTCTTTAACCATCCGCATCCGTTTTAAAAAAAAACCATCCGTATCCTTTATATTTCTTTCTAAACCCTACTTAAAGTTCATCCGCCATCGCACGCAGCATTCTGAGCTGCCGCAGTCCGTCTCCGGAAGAAGTAGCCGCTGCTCACTCCTTCACTCTCACACTCTCTCGCCTCTCCGAGTAACTCATCTCTGTTGTTTTTCTCTCTCAGAAACTGAAACTGTGGTTAGGCCCTCTAACCCTCGCCGTGGGTGAGTTCGCGCCGCCGCTCAATTTTCAGGTTGGAAGGTTTTCATTTCTGTCTTGTTTCGTTGATTCATGTTGGCTTATTTAGTTTAGCTGTTTTTTTTTTTTTTTTTTTTGGTTGTTGATTTATTCTTCAACCGTTGTTAACCCAGTCCAAATGAAACCGTAAAACTAAGAACGTATGCGTCACAGAAAACTAAGAATGTATTTGTACTTTTTGTAATATGTTATCCAAACGTATGGAATGATTTCAAATTAGAATCCTCCTCTTAGTTCCTTTTCCCTTTTTAGTTAGTGGGTTCTCTCTTTCTCTCTCCTTTTCAATCTTTACATATTTCTTTAACCTCCCTTACTTGATTTTAGGTGTAGTATTTCTGAAGGGGTGATATTCTCAATGGTGAAGAAGAGAAAGCATAGTGAGACTTTGCCAGCAGAATCGGTCAAGAAGGATGATGCTGCCCTTGAGAGACCCAAGCGGACGCTCATGGGTTGGAAAGACAAAGAAGTCTCAAAAGAGAGTGATTCTGGTTCTGATCATGCTATTTTTCGAAATAAAGAGAAAGTTCTTGTTACTTGTTCCCGTCGAATCAATTTTAGGTACGAAAAGGCTCAGGCAGGACAATTTTATGCATACTTACATTCCGAACATGTTCACTTGAATTAAGTCAGGTGCTTATAGTTTCATTTTGTTTTATGATAAGAAGCAACATTATTTTATTATATTTTCTCTTCTGGTACAATCCGTCCTGATGTTCTATACTTAGCGATAAAGTAATCTTTAACTCAATTATTAATTTAATAATATGATTGGTGATGTTGAAGGAAGGAAGAATTGCCAAAGTCCTTGGAACTATATTTCTAAAACCATAACTTTGAAGAAATTTCTAGGTGAAAGTTGGATTAGGTACATGCGTGTAGTTTGGAGGGAGATGTGGTTAAAGGATCAATTATTAATGAAGAAATTTTCTACTCTCTTTGTTTGTTTCTCAACCAAAAGACATCCGGTAAGGGATATGACTTAAGAAAAACTGATATATAGATTAATTATAACAATGAGACCGCTATAAAATTTAGAAGCTAATAAATATAGAGAGTTTATGGTCTTACACAGTGGTGTAATCGTTTGTAGGATAGAGGACATGAAAGTATGGGAAGTTGGATCTTTGGGATTGTTTTCAATTAAAGCTTGCAGGTTTTATAGGAAGTGTTAAATAAGAAATTTCTTGATTGAATTGGAAGGTCTTTTACCAAAGAAGATAGTTTTTTTTTTTTCTGCTAGTCTACTTGTTTTGAGTATATATACAGCTGATAGGATGCAAAAGAGAAGCCTTGATGGTGATTTTTCCGTTGAGTTCAGGTACTTTGTGTAGAAAATCCGAAGACAATGTTTAGTATTTATTGTAATTGTACTTTGTAATATGAAGTTATGGCACTCTTTAAGTGGAGTATTGATTTCCCTGCAAGAAGAACATGGTTCAATGCAGTGTGGAGAAGGTTTGAGAGAAAAAAAAAAAAAAAAAAAGAAAGAAGAAAGAATGATTTCCATGTATCGAAGCTTTTTATGGCTAAGTGATTAGAAAGAAATAGTTATAGGATATCTAATGGTAAGTATAGACATTTTGAAGAAGCCTATTGATTTGGAAAAATTTCAATGTTCCTCTTGGTCTCCACACCTTTCCACAAATATTTAGTTGAAATAAGTTGGTGTAGCATTTTGTAAAATCCATTAAGACTTATACAGGGTTTGGTAGTTTGTGATATAACTTTTCACTCATCAATAAAAAGTTTTTCTTCCTTTTGAATAACTGACAATTTTACTAACCTTTGTGATTGATTAGGTATCGACATTTGATGTTGAATATAGTATCACTTTTGCCACATTGTAAGAAGGATAACAAGGTGGAGTCGAGGTCCAGCAAGGGTGCGACACTGAATGAGCTAGTTGAGCTCAAGGGATGTTCTTCCAGCCTATTTTTTGAGGTTAGAACTTTTTGTTTTGCACCCCGCCATGTCTAAACTTGGAATTTAATTCATAATCTGGAATTTGTATAGTACAAGGTAAGATGATAACTTTTTTGGTGTAAGGATGCATTAAATTTTCTTTTTTCGTTCTATTATTATCCTATATTCCTTTTCATTATGTTTATAGATTGTGATCACATTTTGTTTTTTCACTCGTTCTGTAACAATGATTTTGAATTCAATTTGTGTACTTGATTCTAAAGGGTCTTTTTGTCCCCTGGATTTTGGTCTTGCACAGTTGAATTAATAATTTTATTTTGAACTCTTATTGCAAGATTTTTCAGTTATTTTCCCTTTTTCTTTCTTCTGTTATTTTTCTTACATTTTATCACTCAGTTTACTTCTTGATTGATCTGTTTGTCTCTACTTCCAGTGTAGAAAACATAAAGATCTCTATTTATGGATGGCAAAGTGTCCTAGTGGACCATCTGTGAAGTTTTTAGTTAATGCCGGTAATTTTAATGTGCAACCAAATCTTATTACTTGATTTTGTGCCTAAAAATATACTGGGTCTCTTAACTAAATACAGTTGGCTTACTTTTCTATTTTTGTTTTCAGTGCATACAATGGAAGAATTGAAGCTTACAGGGAACCACCTGAAAGGTTCTCGTCCAATTTTGACATTCTCATCAAATTTTGATAAAGATGTCCACTGGAAACTTCTGAAGGAAATAATTGTTCAGGTAGCAATATATCTTTTTAAAGTAACTGTTTTTTTGTAACTATTTTTCATTTTTTGGTCAAAGGAAACATATTTTATTGATGTAGGAAAGGGGAAAAGGAGTAAAAAATCGAAACACGAGAAATGTGGATTATAAGAAAATTTGCCAATTTGTTAGTAAAGAGTAAAGACTAAATTTAAGATTTATTGAAAATACAAGGACTTAAATTGGATACATGAAAGTACAAGGACTAAAATTGAACCAAAGTATAGGGACCAAAATGATATTTTAACCCAAAAAGGAAAAAAAAAAAGGTCTCTTGGCTAAATGGTTTTGGTGCTTTTCCCTTGAGATTGAATCTTTGTGGTGTAGGATTATTGTTGGTAAACAATGCCCCTATCCTTTTGAATGGGTGTCCAAAGGGGTTAAAAGACACACACAGGAACCTTTGAAAAGATATTTCTCGAGTTCCCATCCTTCTCCCATCTAGTTCGTTGTGTGGAGGGGGAAGATAAGGAGATGTATTTTTGGAAAGATTAGTGGGTGGGTGGGGGATTGGCCCCTTTGCTTTGTGTTTCCTTGTTTATATCATTTGTCTTCTTTTAAAAATCGTTGAGTCTCTGATTTCTTTATTTGGTTAGGGAGCTTAGTGTCTTTCTCCTTTTGTTTGCATCCTTTGTTGTTCAAAGAGAAATGATGGAGGTAGCCTCTCTTTTGTCTTTGCTTGAAGAATCCAATTTAGTCTTTTGGGACTTCATGTTAGTGTTTGGAGTCCTAATTCTCTTGCTCTTGTTCGATTGTTGTTGGATCCCTCTTCGCTAGCGAGTTGATCTTTGATTTGCTCTCGATGATTAGGATCTCTAATAAAGTTAAAGTTTTTTACCTAACAAGTTTTACAATACTATGGATAGGCTTTTGAGAAAGATGTGCCCGTTAATGGGATCTCTCTCTCTCTCTCTCTCCTGGAAGGTGGAGGAAAACCTGGATCACCTATTCTGGAGTTGTTAGTTTGCGAGATTTGTGTGGAAGTATTTCTTTCAAGAGTTTGATCTTGTGTTAGTTCACTAGAGAGATGTTTGTGTGACGATTGAGTAGTTCCTCCTCCATTTGCCTTTCAGAGAGGTCACTTCTTGTGGTTTGTTGGGGTGTATGCTTTGGTTCTAGGATATTTTGTGGAGACAAACAGTAGTGTGGAGCCCTAGTGATGGTTGGTCCTTAGTGAGGTGCCATGGTTCTCTTTGGGCTTTGCTCTCAAAGATTTTTTGTATTTTTTCTCTAGGTTTCATTTTCCTTAATTGAAAACTCTTTCTCTAGTGGGCGTTTTCTTATATGCCCTTGTATTATTTCAGTTTCTTTAGGATGAATTTTTATAAAAAGAAAAAGGAAATTGTAAATGCACATCGTTCATGTAATAATACTGTGGCATAAGAATATGGATTAATCAATACTTGTGTTTGATTTCACATTTTTATGCTGGTGCCTTAATACTGTCAATTTTTTTTTTTTTGCTGCCTTTATTTATTTTCTGATTAGGGTGGCCATATTAGTTTGATTTGCTGCGCATTTACTATGCAGTGAAAAGTAATTGTAAACCCTAGTTATTTCTCCAAATAATAGTCATTTTTCCTACAAATTCAATGCTGTCTCATTTTAATTTGTCATATCATAATTTTATCTTACCTATCTTTCCCTCAGATTTTTGGAACTCCGAAGGAGCATCGGCATTCTAAACCATACCATGATCATGTATTTGTTTTCTCCATTGTAGATGACCATATATGGTTCCGAAATTACCAGGTATGCTTTATTTATATTCTACTTGTTACAGAATTTAATGCTCCCAATCGTGGGTAGCATCCAAATGCACAATTTCCACTTGACACCCAGATTATAATGGACGCAGTCCTTTCTTTTAAATGTTTTCTCACCGCTTAAGTGGAAGATGAAAGTAAAGAATGGATTCTATTCTCTGTGTCAGGCAAAGACATTGGAAGGAATTTTAGGAAGGAGTTTAGTTATAAATATAAAATATTTGTTATGATGTCGATGGTTACAGACTAACAATTCAGAGGAGGACTAAGTTAAGAGCTTGGCCATGAGCCCATCTTGGAGCCGCAGTAAGATGCCAAGACCTCTTGTGAAGAGTCACAATTATTGTCCAATAGCCTAGACTTCTTCTTCTTCTTCTTCTTTTTTTTATTTTATTTTATTATTATTATTATTGTTATTGATATTGAGACCAGGAACGGTGGAACAGATGAGAATGAGATAAGGTTTCCTTTTCAAATATCTCGAGAAACTTTGAATCCACTTCTTGGTTTGCTGTTGGTTTTCACCTAGGAAATTCTAATCTACCTTGTCCAAAGCTTTTCTGGCCAACCTTCAAAACTATGCCTTTTTTTGTTCTCCCTCTTTCTCTCCCACATAAGCTCCTTAGTTATCAGGCAAACATCGACAATTTGTCTACAGTAAGCTCGGTGAGCTAATTTCTTACTTATTAATTTCAAATATATCTCACGCTCTTGTATTCTTTCATTCTTTCTCAATGAAAGTTACTGATTTTATCCCCAAAAAAAAAAAAAAAAAAAGGCCGTGAGATATATCTGAATTCAACTAGTTACAAGGAAAGGGTGGGGACAAGAAAAGAAACAATTAATTTTCTTGTGGTAGGTTATGCATGGAGGAGTGAACTAACATAACACTTTGGATCAGATATTAGCCAGGGAGTCCTCTTTTGTTGGGTTTCTTTGTTGGATTCTTTGCAATGGGCAGCAGAAGTCGTAGATAATTTACCCTAGCTGTGATTTTGCCTAGGCTGTGAAGTTGTTTCTTTGGGACGCTCAATTTTTGTTTTGCTAGTTTTTAGAGTTGTAAAGAGACTTTTGTGGTGCTTCTTCTTTACTTGGTTTTTGTGAAAAAGGGTTGTTTTCGTGATAGGTTGGGATTTGTTATATTTTTTGAGGTTTTTGGTGTGAGAAATAGTAAAATCTTTTGGGGTTGGAGAGTTCTTACAGCGACATTTTGGTCCTAGTTAGATTCCACATTTTCTTTTTTGAGCTTCGATGGCAAGGTGTTTTTGTAATTACTCGCCAGGCCTTATTTTATTGAATTGCAGCCCTTTTCTGTAGTTTTTTGCTTGGCTACCCATTCTTTCGTGGGCTTCTCTTTTGGTATGTCCTTGTATTATTTTTATTTTATTTTCTGTTTATGATATAAGTAGGAAGGCTCTAGCTTCAAATGTAATGACCAAGGTTTCGTTGAGACAATGAACTGGGGTAGAAGAAGGAAAAAAATGCTTGATTTTTGGAGGAATAGTTTTTGGAGAGTCCAGGTTTCTCGAGGTGGTTGGGATCTTTTCATTTTTTTTTTTCATATGTCAATAGCTCTTTCTATTAATTTTTAGTTCAATTTCCAGTACCTATCAGGCTCTTTGGTCCATTTCCGTATAATTGTTATCCTTAAATTATTTGTTTACTTTTTCACTTACTGTTGGTATATTTGTTCTTTTTGGAGTTTGTGTGGGTGTGACATATTCCCCAACTAACCATCTTTTTAGTGATATGGCTTTTGTTTTCTTTGTTTGGTGTGATCAGATAGCTGTTCCACATAATGAGTCAGATAAAGTAGCTCGAGGAGGACTAGACAAAATGACTCTCATTGAGGTTATTAAATTTCCTCTTCCTGCTTAGTTTATAATTGAGTTTTCATGAATTTTTGGTTTGACTTCAAAGATCTGTATCTTACAGGTTGGCCCCCGATTTTGTTTGAATCCAATCAAGATATTTGGTGGGAGTTTTGGAGGTCCAACCCTATATGAGAACCCCCTTTATGTATCACCAAACCAGGTTAGATGACTCAACTTTTTTATCATTTGGGATTACACTCCTTCGCTATTCCCTTTTAAACCTGCATTCCAGCATAATATCTGAGAGAGTACTTTTGCATCACTTATAAAGAAACGAAAACCACATTGAGGAGGCATTAGCAGCTATGTTTTTATGGTTTCTCAACTCTAAAATCATGTTTACAAGAGAATAAAAGTATCAGATTTACAGAAAAATAAGAATGTCATTGCTAAGGCCGAGTATTTCATTATCTTTTTCAATTCAAGTTTCTTTGAGAAACAATCTGCTCACCTAATTTATTATTATGCTTTTAAAATCTTGTTTTTATTCATGGTTGAAAACGTTGGATTGGCCTAGTGGTAAAAAAAGACAATGAGTTCTATAAGATACTTAGAGAGAATGAGTTCAATACATGATGATCACCTATCTGAGATTTAATATCCTGAGTTTCGACATTCAAATGTCATAGGGTCAGATGGGCTGACCTATGAGATTAGTTGAGGTTGCGTAAGCTGATCTGGACACTTAATAGATATAAACGAAAATATGGTTGAGAACTTGGAATTGGAATATTCAGAACAGTTGCTCATACAATACAAATTGCAATCGAGCAATTTAGAGTTCAATAGATGAATACTTGTGATTGTGATCTACCAACAGTCAGAACGAAGTTCTATGTTTTGAACTTTTAACAATAGACATAGACAGACTACTTGCTCATGTTTTTCCATGTCTCCCTAGATTCGAGCGTTGGAGAAGAAACAGAAGGCTGGGAAATACTCAAAGAAAGTTAAAGCGAAAACGAGGAGGAAGATGCATGAGTTATCGAATCCATTGGAACCGGACGAGTTTGCCGACATGTGGAAGGAATAGATCTTTCAATGGACTTCATTTTTGTCTAGAATTAATTACATTTCCTTACCTACCAAGGAAATGAGAATTTGTTCTATAATACTATTGTTATCTATAAGTGCAAATTTTGGCCTTGTTATTTATTAAACCTCGAATTCTTTTTCTGTATGTTTAGTGTTTCTTAGAGTTAAATACTTTATATATATGATAATACCAGGTAAAATATTATCTCATATTTATTTTTAATTTTTAAGGAATAGTTTGAAAAGAAAAGGCACAGTTCAATTTAGATCATTTTGTGATTTTACGAAATTATGAATAAGATTATGCAATTTAGCTTTAATGTTTAGGGAAAAATTAATTTATATCCCTAAATTTTTTAGTTGTATTAATTAAAATTCTTAATTAATAGTTATATCAATTTTGAAGCAGGAATTATTATAAGTGGATTAAATTTCACTTGATTTTTTTTTTAAAATATTAATGTATAACTTTTCACATTGTATAAGATTCATCAAATGCAACGGTTAATGTAAATTAAAGAAAAATGTAAGGATAAAATATGGTTTATTTCTATTAAATTTGAAATATTTCTTATATGCTCGTGTAATTACCTACTTCTTAGGTCCTACTATTTCTCTAATGGATAGCTTGCTTATGGTCTTATCATAAATAAATCTCTCGAGTGAATGAGAGAAAGGGGTTCATTGTTCGTGACTCGTAATCAGTAAACAACTCATATACTCACTCTAAGGACGAGAACATTAAATTTCATCTTGTATAACTATGTTCCTAGTTCCATACTTGGAAAAATCTCCAAAATGATAGGTTCATTGAGTCAGTGAGTTGGATCATTCTTACCTATACAAATCAAAGGACTGTTCTCTTAGATAGAAGTTCATAAATCACTCAGGATTAAGGTCGAGGTAGGTATAGTGATCCTATGAAATGTTAATCTCTTTTGTCAATGGTGTTATAAAGAAAAATTAATCCTTTCGCGGTTCGGTATAGGATACCCCTACTCACATGCCTCCACGTGAACGATTTAGATCAAATCGTCTGTAAGACTTATAACTCTTGTAACATTTAGAAAGTGGGTCGTATTCGTAGTGTCATTAAGATAAAACACCAAACCTTATTCATACTACAAACTATTTAGGTTATTACTTGAACATGACCCCTTTGTATCTCTACCACATACTGTTCGTGTTACATAAAATAACCTTTGATATTTCTTTAATAGATAATTGCATATATAAAGTAATAAACTATTTTCAAATAACTTAATAACTACGAGGCTTTAGAACATACATCCCAACATCCCCATGGTGTAGCTAAGGAGCAATTCAATTTACGAGCCTTCCCGTTCTCTCTGAAGGATGACACGAGGGACTGGTTATATTATCTGCTACTAGGGTGCATCACCGCTTAGACTGACTGAAAAAGAAGTTCTTGGAAAATTCTTCCCACCATCTTCGTGCCACCAAATCAAAAAGGAGATATACAGCATTCTGTAGGGGCATGGATGATAATTTGTATTTATACAAGTTATTGTCTCTTAAAGTTAGAATATTTAGAAGTTTTTTATGAGAAAAGCAATGAATCATAGAAAAATAGAGCAAAATTACTTTCCAATGCATTTACCAAGTTTAGCCTAAGTGGAAATTATCGCTGAGGTGTTTATTATGCAGGAATACAGAAAAAAAAAACGCAGAAGAGGAGTGATGCGCTGGAGCCAAAGAGAGGCCTTGCAGACAAATATTTCGTTAGTTCATTGGTTTTAGTCCAAGTAGGAGCTTGTTGGGTTGTATATCCTAAAACTCGCAGGTTATAATATTAAATAGATTCTATTTGCAATAAAGATGTTATTGAGGTTTATTCATTGAAATTGTTATTGAATATGTAAATTGCACTTGTAAAGATTAAATCCAATAAACTAACGAACCCCTCGCTATAGCATGAATACTTGAACTTTACATGGAGACATAAAAGAGGATCAAGTTTGAGTATATATCCAAAATGGTCTATTAGTATAAGGATAGGGTTGGGTACTTTATCCTGGGGAAACTTTGAATGCGGCTCGCTTTGTATTTGATGCAAACGATGTGATCTCAAAATTGTTCATGTGGAAACATGTGAGTGGAGGCATCCTATGCAAAAGATGTTTACATAAGAGTGGACCACAGAATAGTCACTTTTTTTTTATAACAACCCTTTACTGTTGAAACTAACTCTTTCAATTTGATGATCTAAGGTAACTCGATCTCAATCCTGAGCTAACTATGAACTCCTGTTTATTTGGAATTATTCTTTAGTCTGCATGGGTGAGAATGATTCAATGACACTGCTCAATAAGCCTCCCATTTTAAGGTAAGACTGGGAAGATAGTTGAGAACACAGTCATGCAGGATGGAATTCACTCCTATCTAATTTTTGGGTTAGTAGATAGTTTCTCCCTTAAGTACTGACTCCTAGTCTTGAACAAGGGGCATCGCCCTCTGAGAGACTTGGTTTATTGGTAGGACTATAAACCAATTGTTTATTAACAGATTAGTGGAAACTTAAGGAGCAAGATGTATTATAGGAGTAAAACGGTAATTTTGACCCAATTGTTAATACGAACAACCTGTGAAGGATCGACTTACTGATCATGGTTAAATCAAGTGGACAAAAATATATTTACTGTGAGGAGAGTGCAGCTACTAGACTTTAATGGAGTGACCCGATAGCTAACGAGTGTTGATTAATTCGATTAAAAGTGTTTAGTCAATTAATCTCGAATCGTTGGAGCTCACAATCTATAGGTACATTAAGTCCCCCTACTAACTCACAAACGAATTAAACTTAATAGCATGATGAGGGATTTTGAAATGTTCAAATTCGAATTACGAAAAATATTAATTATATATGATATGATTCTACGTTTAATTATCGAATTAAATGAATTTGGAATATTGAAAAATATTTAAATATGATTTAAATATTAAAAATATGAATAGGGACTCATGTTAAGAATTGGTGTTTAATTAATTTAATTAATACTAAGAACTAATTTAATTTAAAATTAATTATTAAATTTATTTTGTTTAAAATTTATTTTTTATTTAATATTAATATTGAATTAATATTTAATAAAATTATTCTTTTTAATTTGATTTCAAAAATTGACAATCGTTTTTTAATTAAAATTCATTTTTTAATGAAAAAAACAAACATTTAGTGGGTTTTTCCCACTTAAGACACCATGATATTCCACTAATTTTTTTTTTAGTTTTGGTGTTATTTTCTCATAAATTTGTATTGCATGCTTAATTTGTTTAAAAACAAAAAATCAATTAACAGAATTTGAAATTGAGAGAAAATTGTTTTCTCCAAATGTATGACACCAAAAACTGAAAATCTCTCTATATTTCCCACAAATTCATACTCATTTGGATTCCACTATCCAATCTAAGGGCTTAGAGGATGGTAGAGAAGATCAAGTGATGATCTACTAGCATTTGAAAGTGAAGATTACGACTGAACATGGAAAAATTTGAAGAGTTCTTTATATTAAAGATATTATAATTTCTGAAACCTTATTAAACATGCATGCTTGTTTGCTCAAATTAATGTAGTTAAAGTGCTTAATAATTATGTTTTCTTCTGTTTATTGTATGCTAACTCCATTAGAACCTCTCCACGAAAGAGTTGTTGCAGGGCCCCTTGGTAGAATGAACTCCTCTTGTGAACTTCATTCTCTTGGACTTCCCAAGTACACAATGTTCCCAAAAACTTAGTCTTTTAGTGCCTCTAGATTGTATCAAACCTTGCTTTAAGAATTCATTCAAACCTCTTTCACTAATACGTGAAAGTCTTCGATGTCACAATTCAAATTCACTGTCATTTTTAGTTTCTGATAGTAGGGCATACTTAGAATGATTAACCTTCTTCAAAACATTTAGTCCATCAATTTTCTTTCTAACAAGGATTGTCCTCCCCTGTTTCTCTATCTTTAAATCATTTATTTCTCCAATGAATTTACAGCCCTGGTCATCAAGCATGCTTAAAGAAATGAGATTTTTCTGAAGTTTTGGAACATGCCTAACATCTCTTAAAAGTACTTCCCTGCTATCTAAGAGTTTTAGTAACACTGAATCTCTACCAATGATCTCACACTCATTGTTATTCTCCATGTAAACTGAGTCCCCTTCCTCTGATTTGTAATCAACAATCAGCTCCTTTTGAAAGTCATATGATAGGTACATCCTGAGTCTAAGACCCATTCTCCTTTCTTAGTTTCAGAGTCTGACTTTCTTATTTGCAACTGCAGGAACCTCAATGTAATAAGTTTCTCTCTAGCAGGCCTTTGATTTCTCCCATGCTGCCTTGACTTCCTTTGATCATCACTTTTGAAGTTTCTATTTCTGGTTGAATCATCTCTACCATATGGCTTATATCTTCTGTTATCATCTCTTCTCTGATGTTTTCCCCTTTTTGGGCAATTTCTCTTGAAATGCTCCTCCTTATGGTAGATAAAACATTTCAAGGTTGGCCTTTCTCTATGCACTTCTAATTCTTGTTGAAAAAGCTCTTCTTAAACTGATTCTTGCCTTTAGAAAACTGGGATTCAGCACCACTAGCATTCTTATCTTCTGCTTTCAACTCTAGTTCTCTACTCCTTAGGGTTGTAATGACATTGTCTAATGTCACAGTCTCTTTTCCATACTTCAGAGCTGTTTTTACCTCCTTGAAGGTGTCATGAAGTGAGTTAATCAGAAAGGTAGCCTCACTTTCTGCTCCTAACTTCTCCTCAGATTGATTAAACTCATTTGTAAGCCTCTTGAATTCATCTAGATTTTCATTCAAGGACTTGGAGTGATTCATTTTGAATGAGAAGAGTCTTTCTTGAATGTACAGCTTGTTATAAAGATCCTTTTTGCCGTAGAGAGCCTTTAATTTCTTCCAGACTTCGTATACAGTGTTTTCATTTATGACTTGTCTGAAAACACTGTCAGAAATATTGAGTATTAGAGTTCGATATGCAATTTCTTCTATGTTTTGGTTATCTTCAGCACTTAAAGAGGTAGGCAAAGACTTTGGATCATCCAAAGCTTCGAGGGTCTTTTGTAAGATCAAAAAGGCCTGGACCTTTTTAGTCCATAGTGCAAAATCTCCTACTCCATTGAACTTCTCAATTTAGAATTTAGCAGTGGCCATCTTAAAACCTTCAAGAATCTGACTTGTGCTCTCTCAAGAATTTCACACTGGAGCTGAAGTTTTTGTTCATTTTCTTCAACATTACCCATTTCTTTATTAGATAAATTATTCAAATACCTTTGAAGTTTAGAGAATATTTTTAAAATTAGAACTTTAATTGTTTCAAAACAGACTATTTTATTATTACAATGGAGGCAGTTTATTACCAAGTAAAGAATTATTTTCTATCATTTTCTTCATTGGATGAATTTTACAAAATGAAAATTTAAGGTATGTTTTAATTATCCATAAACTTCTAAAAATTTCATTTTTATCATTAACTAATTGTTTCAAAATAATTATTTTGTTAGTATAAGGAAGATAGTAATGGTAATATGATGTAGTGGATCATATTGACACATACGGTAAGTTTGATTTTCAATTATGCTCTTGAAAAAAATAATAAAAAATTTAAAGTTAAACTTAAAAGAATTGTTAATATAAAAACAATCAATTAGAAATGGTGAATTATAAAACTTGGAAGGTGCAAGAAAATAAACTCATTTTTGAAGTTCCAGAAAAAAAAAGTGATATTTATAATATGTTTGTTATTCTCTATGCAACATTCAGTTTAGTTTAATTAATATTCCCATAGTGAATAAACAATAATCTTAAAAGGTTTATGATGTTGCAATCGTAATCACGATTGAGAATATAAAGCTGTAATATCCACTCTGTTAGGATCCTTCTTTAAGTATAAGAATGGTAAGTAGAGATGTCCAATTTTTTCACGGGAACGGAGATTCCCTAATTAGACGGAAAATGGAAGGAGTAGGAGAAAAAAAATTCTTCGTAAACTAAACGGGGATGGGGATGGGAATGAATTCTCCGTCCCTGCCCTTGCTTCCGTCCCTGCTCCATTCCTCGTCTCCACCCTGATTAGTTTCTACATATTTATTTAGTATAGTTATCTAAAGTTATGTTATTATTATTATTATACAAATATTACATTTAAATTTTAAATTTGATTATTTATTGCGAAAGATAATGAATATGTTTAAATTGAATATTTAAATTTAGATTATATATGTGAATAATTTAATTTATATTTATTTCTTTCTATTAAAAATTTTTAATTAGCCTTTTAAGTCAAAATTTCAGTAATTTATCTTTAAATTCAAATTGTCTTGTAAAAGTAACTATAATAACCAATTTAATGACAAAGTTAATTATTTAATTACAATTTGCTCATATTAGTGATTTAAATTAATTGACTTTTTACAAAAAAAAAAAAAAAAAAAGTAATGGGAAAAAATTTCCTGCGAGTCGATTTCCACAAATTCCCTGTGGGGAATCCCCGCCCCGATCCCCACGGAAAATTTCACGGGGATGAGGAATGAAATGGGGAGCGGGGAGCGGGGAGCGGGATGGGGAATGGCATCCCCGGACCCGCCCCACCCCATAAACATCTCTAATTGCAGGGTGAGGAATTGAACCATTAAACTTACGATGGAGGTCAATCGAATACCACTAAGTCGAGATCACTTTAGATATTATAATTGTTGTTATTTATCAAACTTTGCATCAATTGTGCGTCCTACCATTTTTTATCGTGCCTAAATTCGCAATCTCAATTCTTACTTTGATGATTAAATTTTGAATTAGAGGAGTAAATAATTTAAAGAGATTACTAGTTTATTTTTTAAAACTACATCCATTTTTTTTAAAAAAAAGAATTAGTATTAAAAAAATAAAATATAAAAATCGAATTAGTAAATAAAAAAAATGAAATTTTAATTTATGAAAATTATCACAAATAGAAAAAATGTCAAATTATTTATAGGAATAGCAAAAAAAAAAAAAAAAACATTGATAAAATTTTATTAACATCTATAAGTTATAGAACTGTATCAGTTTCTATCACTATAGTATCAATGATAAACTTCTATCAGTTTCTATTACTATAATATCAATGATAAACTTCTATCAGTTTCTATCACTAATAGACATTGATAGACTTCTATCAACCTCTATCAATGATAGAATTATATAAATTTTTATTACTGATTCTATCAGTGTCTATCAGTGATAGACTTCTATCACTGATACTATCAACGATAGACTTATATACATTTCTATCACTGATAAACACTGATAGATTTTTATCAACAGAAGACTAAATTTTGTTATTTGTGTAAATAGTTTTCCTTATTTTTCTATTTTGAAAATCTGTTTTTAATTTATAGAACATATTCCATTAAATTGATTAGAAATTTAAAATAACATTTTCGTAATCATATATATTTTATTCCTATTCCAAATAAAGTAAAACACTACCATTGATGTTTTAACGAGGACAATAGATTCCTAGTAAAGATAAGTAGGCAACATTTATTGAAATACCATGACGTTTCTAACTCATTTCTATTACGATTGGTTTTCATTACCTTCGTTACAACTATATTCAAACAGGTGAAACATACTTGACTTTCACGTGACATTAGTAGTGAATATCTTTGAAGAGAAAAAAAGTGGTATGCAAAAGAGAAACTATGCACATATGTGTGATGCTTGACACACACATTTCAATGCTTAAGTTAGAGAGTGAAAGAGTGTGGAAATTAGGAAATTTCAAAATAAGATTCAAGTTACCTCATATGAAGCTATAATAATGTATTTAAAGAGGTGAATGACCTAGATTGTTCTGATAGGGTTTCGAAATCGCTTTAGGATAATCATACAACCTATCGGACTAAGGGGTGTACCTTGTTTTGAGTTTGGTTAGGGTCGGCCTCAACCAGGCTAAGGCTGAGCATCTTCTCCTAAGCCTATTTTAGTCATAGGGTGATGCTTTGGGTCGGAACATGTGTGAGATATGTCCCACTAGGCCAAGGTTAAATACATTAATTTGGGTTTTGAAACAAACAAACTCTCTCCCCTAGGCTCTATCCTTCTACCCTTGACCATATTGCTTTTATTTTTATTTTATGTCGATTATATCCTTTGGTCTAAGATCACCAATAACAACAAATTATTTCACAACTAGACAAAGAGGCCTAATTGTAAATTATATCTACTTTTACCCTCAAATTTAAGCACAAATTTCATAAAGGAAGAGAGGTAGCAACAATGAAAGATCATGAGAATTAGCAATAGAAATACAGTGAATGGAGCACAAAGCTGTAGCTGTTTGTGAAAATATGTTTGCTCATTCTCTTCCCAAAGTTGTTTAAAGAAATTTGTCTCAGATAAAATTATAATCTAAGAAGTGTAATGATACAAGTTGTCGTTTAGGACTTTAAAGCAAGAACTCAAAGGTACAGCTGTTTGTGAAAATAAGTTGAATCAAAAGGAGAAACAGAGCTCCTATTCAAGGTTATGCAGCCAAAAAAGGAGCATTATGTTACAGCAAGTGTCAGAAGAATATTCATTCTTATAATGGGTGGCACCATATCTATGGCATCAGGTTTTACCATTCTCTTTCTTCTTTTCTTCGCTTGCTACAGAAACCCCATTATAAGAATATCTGCTTTCTTTAATTCTCTTCACAGCAATTGATGTGTTAGTCATTTGCATCATGTTTTCCAATGCTAGACAAACAATTTTGACGTACAATAATAATATCGGAATTCTGTGCTGATAGTAGTACTTCAATTCAGAAACGTTTGTTGCTAATATTTCTTCATGTTAATGTAGCAATCGAGGTCAAGCCAATAATTGACGACTGCAGGATTTGGTGAATGCTTTTATTCAGGTTCTTGGTAATGACAAGGCAAGCCAGCAAGTATTTTCCTATGAAAGTGAGGTTTTTTGTCTAGCAAGTTTTACATGCTCATGCTAGTATGATGGATCAACTTGTGAAGAAGTTACATTCGTTTGTGGAGTCGTTCTATTCTGTTCTTTGTCGGAAGATGAAGGAAAATCTAGATCATGTTCTTTGGTAGTTTAATTTAAGTTTGCAAGTTCTGTTTCGGAGTTATTTTTTCAGATGTTTAACTTTTCGTATGATGGAGGAGTTCCTCCTTAATATGTCTCATGGGGAGAATAGCCGCTTTTTATGGCTTGTTAGGGTGTGTGCGATCTTATGAACGATCTTTGTGAAGTGAATCGAATAATGGGACTTTTAGAGAGAATGATAGGGACCCTAGTGAGGTGCGGTCGATTATTCGCTTTTATGTTTCTTTATGGGCTTCAATTTTGAAGACCTTTTGTAACTGTTCTATAGGCATTATTTTGCATAATTAGAGTTCCTTTCTGTAAAGGGATGACTTTTTTTATCGGCTTGATTTTTGGTAGCCATGTATTCTTTCATTTTTTCAATGAAGTTGTTTTTATTAAAAAAAAAAATCAACTGAACTTGGGTCGAGAAATCAACTTAGAAATGTTATATATGTGTATGTAAGGATTGAGATTTGTTTATGTGTTTTGGCTCTAGTTTCTTCGACCGACAAGCAATTTGGAGAAGTATTAGAATTAGGCCTTGTCAATTCATTAAAGGCCTTCATTGAGCATAGATAAAAGGTTGTTTGAATTGATTAGAGAAAAAAAGATATTTTTTTTTAAAAAAAATCATTTTTATTTAAACTCTTTTGATAAAAAGAGTTTAAAATATACGTTTCAAAAACTATTTTGAATAGTTACAAATACTTTATTATTTTTATTATTATATATGACTTATTTTTAAAATTAAAAAGTTAAATTAACACCTCAAAACTCAAATGTTTATGATCTAAGTTAGTAACCTATAAGCTTTTTAAGTTAAAAATATTATCAAAGAAATAGATATCAATATAACCGATACGTTGTATAGATACCAATAAACAAATTAAGATAAAGTTCTAGAATCATTATTTTGTATTAGTAAGATTTCCAAGCTAGAATAACTTATATATATTACATTAAAGAACAACTCTTCCTCTTTCCGTACGTGGCGGAACAAGTTAGATTATTAAGAGAAATCTTTTTTCCTTAGTAGCTCAATTAATAATACATCAATTATCATCAAAAGGTTGTTAAAGTGAGCATAACTCAACTGACATACGAACTTGTTAACGACTAAGAGGTTTATGAATTTAGTTTGTAACTCAAATCTCTCTACCTCAATTGTACTCAAAAGAAATATATATAGAATCAAAAGATTGATAGTTTGATCTTATATCTTTCAATTGTTGAACTCAAAAGGAAATTCGATGTTAGTGAAATTATTAATTTAAAGTTGATTTTGATTTACGATGTTGACTAGATGATTTTCGTGCGTTTGAATAGCATTTAATAGAATATTCTAAAAAAGAAAAAGGGAAGAGTATTGGTGACCGCCAGATGGCAGAATACAGTTGGGGTTAGGTATGTTAGTTACCTTCCAAGAAGTGGGAAGAATGAAAGAAAACTATTGTTTTTCCTCGTAAAGGAAAACACCAACATCCAACAACCTTATCCATAATGGAAGTTTGGTCGGTTTGAATACAAATTCCAAAGTAAAAGCAATTTTAAATTTTTTGCTTAAATATATATATATAAAAAAAAGGTGGAAATATTTGGTTAATTTAATGCAAGATTTGTCGTAAATTTTGTATGGTCCCCTTTTTGACTACCGACATGGTTACATTATCCCAAATATTTGATGCGTTTGTTTTTTCACTTTTTTTAAATCATAGGTTGAGTGTGAGAAAAGTTTCTTTTTATTTTTAAATATTAGATTCATTTGAAATAAATTATACAAAATTATTTAATTTACCTAATTTCACGTCAAATTAACTTTTAGTTCAGAATATATGTTTTGTCTAGTTGGTAATTAGGTTAGTAAACATCATTTTCATTTTTTTAAAAAAACTATCAATTTCATCCCCAGATTTAGGATCGAGTTAATTTTAAAATAATATGTTATATGAATAGGTGTCTTTAAAAGTTAAATATTTCATTGTCTAATTTAAATTTAAATTTTTGTTTTTGGAAAAATAAAAAACTCTAAGCTGATGAGTTAAATTTTATTTAGTGAAAATGTTGTCTCTCACCAATTTGCAGTACATGACGATAAATTTAAAATTCATAAAAGATGTGACTTGTAAATCAAGGAAGAATATGAGTACTAACGTGACACATACCACAATGTCTTTGTTGTCTAAATCAATTCTAGACTTTTGGTTATAACAAGAGCTTAGAGATGAGAATTGAACATACTTATTCTAAAGCCATGATAATGTGTATATATTAGGCTAATTAAGCAAGGATTTTCCTTGATCTCTTATAATTTGGACTCTGATATTTATTGTCTTCTCAATCTTTGATATTGGATGATGGGTTTGCATATCCTTGCCCTCGTCCTAGGTGAAGGTCGAGGATGACTCCTTACAAGCCTCAGCTTGTGGTTAGCTTGGCCTAATGCCCATTTGAGTCTTGGCCCGAGTATTTCAATCTTGAGTTTTGTTTTTTTTTTTTTTTTGTCTCATTCGAGTTGGATACTATTGAATTTAGTCTAATCTTTGAGTACAAATCTACTCATAACAAAATAGAGTAATACTTGGGTGCATTCAAAGTTTTTTTTGTGCATCCTACTATCAACTCACACACAAAAAATAAAAAATATATATTTTAAGAAAGAAGTACGAAAAAAAAATCACATTATAATTGAAAATTTTGATAGGATGTATAAAGATGGATTTTAAATGTCATTCAATTAAGAAAAATTTTCACATATAAAAAAAATGTCAAACTATTTATAGAAATAGCAAAAAAAATATTGATAGATACTGATAGACTCAATATCTATCAACCTTTATCAAAGAAGATTAAAATTTTGTTATTTTTAGTAAATAGTTTTCTTGTTTTTCTATTTTTGAAAATCCCTCTTCAATTAAAATATAATTCAGAATCTCACATCATCATTTTATTGTTCAATTCCAATAGTGTTATCAATTAGAATTATAATTGAAAATTTTCTAAGCTTTGAAAATATAATTAAATTTATTAAATATGGGAGACAAATTTGATAATGATGTGCACTCAAAGAATCAACTGGATCGCTTTATTTTTTTTTCTTAGTACGGGCACTTTAATTTTAATTTTAATTTTAATAGGGAACATAACACGGTTTTGTTTGTTTTGTTTGTTTTTTTTTCTTTTTCCTCTTTTTGGCTCTAGATAGATTTTTTAGGACTTAAAAGATTGATGTTTGTTCTTTTACTTTTCTAGAAAAAAAAAAATTAATATGGATTGTTTTTAAATATAGAAAAATAAATCAAAATATTTACAAAATATAACAAAATTTTAGACTAGGTGTGGCGTTCCCCCTTGACTTGACTCTCCTAACGTCGAGACGGGCATGACCTTGTCGTCTGCAATGCGTGCATAACCCCTCAGCTTACCCTAGCCCCGGGCCTTTTGCTCTTTACTGAACTGGGTTGGTTAAAAACTTTCTGTCAAGTCCCTGAGGCGCATCGCTTCCATCTCTTTAGTTCGAATGCTTTTCTACTTTAAAAACTTATCTCATCTTTGCCGGGACTATTCCAGTGAGTCCTCCTATGGTGAACAAAAAGATGGTCACAAATCCAAAAAAGGTAGCTAGTGCCCAGACTCGCGATTCGGGGATTTCCCTGGCTAGGATGGATGATGGTAAGTTGTAGCTACACAAGAGTATATACACCCATCAACGACTAGTCTAGTCTAGTAGTGGTTCGGATCTTGACCGGTTTGAAACATATTCTTTTGCGCAGCATTAGTCTTTTCAGACTACTGTCTTCTTTGTCAACGCTACGTTGGACCTAAAGGAAAAGGCGCTACTTAGCCCTACATTAGTACATTCGACTATTAGATAGTACCCATAAATCTGATGATGAAAGAGGGGAGCGTGGTATACCTGATCGTTTGGTAAACGAGACGTACGTAAGCCGGCCTCTCTTCGCCAGTACTTGACAAACACGATGTAGTTGAAGTAGTCGTGCTGAATGTCGAATATGTACTTCTATCAGCGTCTATCATTGATATTTCTAAAATTTTACTATATCTTATAAATATTTTCAACAGTTTTACCATTTGAAATAATTTTCCTATTTTCGTCTCATCTCTTTTTTCTTTTTAAGAAATGGGAAGAAATTTATTATTATTATTATTATTATTTTTATTTTATTTTTTTGTAAAAAGACAAATTTTTATTCTTGCTCCTAATTAAAGGAACAACATTGATTTGCTGTAGATTATATTATATTATCAAAACTCCCTTTTTGGTAACTTCATTTTTTATGGACTTTTAAAACAAATTTTATTTTTTTTAAATGGACTATCATTCAACTCGTATATAATATGCGTTAGTGATAAAAAAAATATATATAATTTTTATTGCCAAGCTTTATTGTACTTTAAAAATAGATAAATAAATAAATAAACTTCATTTTTTTACAAAAGTAGCCCTTTTATTTTTTTCTTCTTGTTATTTAAAAACCAAAAAAGAAAAAAAATCATATATGTTTGAGAGTATAGTTTTTTTTTTTTTTTCAGTCTTTAAAAAATAAAAAAGCCATATTTATTTCATAATCAATACTTTTATGAAGGGAATAGAATGTGCAGACATGAAAATAAAAATTTTGAGACGTAAAGATAAAAGGATTGTTAAATTGACAATCGAGATTTTATTTTATATTTTTAGATTTATTAAATTCTAAAAGTGTTTGATAGACAATCTAGATGTTTTAGAAACAAATATAAAATTAAAACAAATCCAAGTAATTATAATTTGTTGTGAATTTGAGGAGCACAACGACACATATCGAGAATAAGAATATGGAAAAAAAATATAATATAATGTATAAATATATAAAATAAATAAATAACAAAGAATAGATTTCTCTACTTTCTCTTATCTTTTTGGATTAATCACCAATATATGTTTTTCAAAATCCACCAAAGATCACTATTTATGAGCAATTTGACAAATAGGAGGTGGACTACATTGACACTAATAGTGTGCAATCTCGAGACACTTAATAATTGATAAGTGAGAAATGGCCAATAAACACTAATAACAGGACATCTACATTACATCTAATTTAACATATTTATAATATAATTAAATTTTTTTGCTCAAAATT
The DNA here is from genome assembly GCF_027475165.1 of Benincasa hispida. Classification (NCBI taxonomy): domain Eukaryota; kingdom Viridiplantae; phylum Streptophyta; class Magnoliopsida; order Cucurbitales; family Cucurbitaceae; genus Benincasa; species Benincasa hispida. The sequence continues at coordinate 25,482,142 of NC_143485.1, forward strand.
TTATTAAAACTCGTATGCTCCAATTTTTACTCCAAAATTTAAATTTAAAAAACCAATAAATAAATAAATAAAATTGGACCAGAAGTGTAGCAGTTAATGTTAGAAAAAGACATGGACAGCATGGGTAATATGAATTAATAATTAGGACTATTTAATTAAAAAGGAATTTGTAGTGATGTATATAATTAAAGAGATACGTAGGCTTTTGCCAAGTGGAAACTTTATAACAACAAGCTTTTGAGAGATGTCGACAAACCAAACGCATTCTCTGTCTCTGTTCTAAAACTTCTCAAACTTCTCGTTGTCTGTGTCATTTGTTTCACGGACATCTTAAATTTATATAAAATGATCATCTAGATTACTGTATTTATTTTATAATATTATAATATATGAAAATTCTCGAGCATTTTAGATGTCCTCATCTCTAAAGTTTTAAATATCTTTAGATTTTTCAGATTTTTGTGTTGAGGATATCCTATTTTTTCGTATCCTCTATTTTTCTTATATATAGAGAGTAAGATGTTCAAAATTTAACTTCGAAATTAATATTTATTTCATAAAAATATTAAATTATTATATATTATTTTATTGAGAAAAATAAGATATAAAAATGATATTAATTTAAAAAGAAATTAAAATCGACAAAAAAAAATACAGTTATTAAAGTATTCTCATATATTTGAGAAAATATTGTCACTTAACAAACATGATTATCTACAATAATTTTGGACGTTTATAATTTTAGACATCTAAATATTTTAACTATCTACATTCTTAAAAAGACAAATGGGCCTTTAATGATTATCGGAGGCATGGTAGATTATTTTATCCAAATCCAACGGTTTTTTATTGAATATTTTTTTTTCATCTAGAGAAATAGAAAAATAATTTATTATATAGAAAATATGAAATATTGTAGTCATATCGAGTGAAAGTTAAGTTATTGAAATTCATTTCTTAATCATTTAGTTTTTGAAATTTGTGTTTGTTATCTCTCAATTTTTTATAATGGTTTTTATTTTTCTTAGTAAAAGACTTAAATACAGAGACAAATTCTAAAAACAAATAGAGTTTTTCAAAACTATTTTTTAAGGCTTTGTTTTGGTCATCATTTATTTTTGAAAGCTTTTAATTTTTATCAGAGTTTCATCTTTATTAAATAAAAGAGTTATTATAAATTATTAATCAAATTTCAAAAAAAAAAATTAAATCACTTTTTCTAATTTTTAAAAAATTGCTATGTTTTTTAAAACATTGGACATAAGTAGATAATGAAGCAAAAAAATTAGAGATAAAATGAGTGTTTAGCTTAATTTTAAAAATCCTAAAAACCAAAAATCAAATGATTACCACAAATGAAAACTCATCTTAATTTTTAAAAAAATATTGGTAGAAATTAAATAACAAATGAAAGAAATTTAGAGGTAGAAGATGCCTTTATAAACTTTATTTTCAAAATCTTAAAAAAAAAAAAAAAAGAACGAAATAGAACCTACTTGTGCTTTCATATTTAAATTTATTTAATCTCTATATTTTTTTTTCTAAAAAAATAGTGTTATATAGGTAATTTTTGTAGTACTTGTGTTAACTTTCAATTTTTTTTCTTTTCTTTTCTTTTCTTTTCTTTTCTTTTTTTTTTTTTTTAAAAGGATTTAAAATTTTAAAAGTGTATAGGGTAGATTCTTAAATTTTTAATTTTGTATTATTATGAACTTCAATTTTGTGTATAATAGGTGTTTAGTTTATTTGACATTTTTTTTCCATTTATAGAGACATAATGTACACAAAGATTAAATGTTTAGTAATGGAGAATTCCATTACTGTAAAATTCAAATCATAATCTAATAGATGGATTAATATTTTAAAATATTGAATTTATGTGATTTGAGACAAAAATTAAAAATGTTTTATTAAACATTTCAATAGATTACGAAGTTAATAGTTTGGAGATGTATTTAATACATTTAAAAGTTATTGTAAAGATTTTTTTTTTAAAAGAATATTAACTTAAATAAATGACGGATTTTTAAAAATGAAAAAATAAAGAAAATTATCTAAAAAAAATAACAAAATTTAATTTTCTTTGATAGAGACGGATAGAAATCTATCCATGTCTATTAGTAATAGAAACTAATAAAAGTTTATCATTGATACAAAGTGATAGATATCAGTATTTTCTTTTGCTATTTCTATAAATAGTTTAATATTTTTCTTAGTTGTAAAAATTTTTCTAAATATAAAATTATAAATTTAATATATAGATATTTCATATTCTTTAGAGGAACAATATGGCAACATGATAGAAAATTGTCAGAAATAACATGTTTAAGTTTTTACCTTACAAAACTAGCATTTTTTAAAAAAACTCATAAAAGTAGTTTTTATCGATCTATCTTGCGAGAGTTCAACCACAAGATTTTAGTTAAAAAAACCAATTTTTTCTAACTTATCCATTGTTTAAGGCTTTTTCGATACATCTCCCCATATTATACATCGAGATTTCTCGGTGTTGATCCCATGCAAAATAATACCGAGATTTTATATATTTGAACTTTCTTGATGAAATTTCGAACATAATTAACACCAAAATTTATATATTTGAGCTTTCTCGGTAGAATCTCAAACAGAATTAATACCGAGATTTTAGATATATCCCAAATCTTACTCAATTTTTCACAAAATTTGATCTTTTTCAAAATTTAAAAATATTGAATCAATTAAAAAAATCTACTTTGATAATTAGAAAACCCATTTGGAAATTTGGAAATTCATCTAATTGTGAAAACATAAATTATGTTAAAGATTCGAAAAATTACGTAATAATTTCATATAAAATTTAGTAAAAATAACCGTTGAGAAAATTTGAAAATAATATAAAATTTGGTATAAGATTCGAAAAGATTACATAAAAAAATTAGCAACAGTATATAATACGAGAAGACCCAAAACAATAAATAAATAAATAATTTTTTTTAACCAATTCTTGGTAGTTACCTTGCCTTAGATGGATTAGAAATATCTATTTCTCTAAATTTTTTTAAAAAACGTGTTATTTTTGTAATGTAAAAAACTAAATGTGCTATTTTTTTTTATATAATTTCCCTAACATAATCTTAAGTTTAAATGCACATTAATTATTAGCGTCAAATTGGGGTTATTTAGATTGGGGGGATTTTGAAAGTTAATTAGGGAAAATGAGAAGTTTGAAACTTATTTAGGGGAAGGGGGGGCTTTTTTTGTCCCATCCAAAGATGAAATGAGAGTTTCAGTGAAGGGAAAGATGAATTCGATGAAGGAGAATCTGAAATCAGTGAAGGAGAAGATAGTTCGGTGGAAGAAATGAAGGGAAGCTGATTTTTTATGATAGAACGAGGTGGTAGGCGATAAAATTGGTCAGGCATGGTTGAATAGTCGTCGAATGTTCAACAAACGCATTCTGATAATTATATATATATATATATATATATATATATATTTAATGCAGCAAATAAAATAAAAAAATAAAAAAAAATATTAAAGAGACATTTCGATGGGGACAAAAAAAAGTCTCCCATCCCCTAAAAAATTTCAAACTTCCCTTTTTTTCCCAATTAACTTTCAAAACCCCTATAAATCTAAATAACCCGACAAATTGTTTTTGAAAATGAAGATATTAGATACAGTGAATGCGAGTCGAACGGGCCCATACTTTTGAATGAAATTAATTAAAAATAAATAAATATATATATATATATATCTGACTTCTGTATGAGCGCCACGTGGATATGAATTTGTGTACGTGCTGAAACCAAAATCGTGGACCCCGCAGGACAGATCCAGGGTCAAAGTGGCAGTGGCCCATACAGAACCGGTAATGACGTTTGTGCAACCGCCACGTGTCTATGACCCTGGACGTGGCTGTCCTATCAGCAATTCCGTGTGGAGGTATATACTGCTCTCCGACTACTGTGGGCTCTCTCTTTTCTTGGTCGGTGCCACCAAGTCGGTGCTTCTTAATATCTCATCCCTCCATTTTATTTTTTTTTTTACCAATTTCTACCGTAAGCTTTTAATTTTATCTGAATAGACTCTAATGACTCGTTTCATAACGTTTTTATATTTTAATTTTGTTTTTTTTTAAAAAAAAATAGAAATAAAAACTTATTTGATAACTATTTTTTATTTATTATATTTTTTCTTTACATTTTCCTCGTGCTATTGTTTAGATATAATTTAATTATATAAATTAAAAAATAAAGCATGCATTAAGATATAAAAATTTTTACACAAATAAATCTCAATGCAAAATTAACAGTAATAATATAATTATTTATATTTTTCAAATATTGCTCAAATTAATTTGCAATATTATTTCTCACTGGATTCATTCATCTTAAATGATGTCAACTCAAAATCAGTTCAATTATATTATTATATAAATATGTGGTAGAATACTAAAAGTGAAGTAAAGTGAATATTTTTAGTAAAGATAATTTATATATTGTTAAATTCTAATTGGTTTCAAATGTATTAAAATTTTCAAGTTTCAAAATTTTAAAATTAAATATAATAAATAAATATGCATACTATAAAATTAAAAATTAAAAAATTGTTTAATATACAAATTTTAAATTTTAAATGTGAAAAAATATAAATCTAAATATTATAAATTTAAAATTTTAAAGTTAAACTAAGATATAAATATAACTATTGCAAATTTAAGAAAATATAAAAAAAATTAAAGAAATAATAAAATGAAAAGGTCAGACAAATAAAAGAAATAATAATAATAATAATGAAAAAAGAAAAAGAAAAAAGACAAGAATAGAAGTTCATTCATCTGCATCTGATTAACCAACCAACCCAGTAAATGACATGTTTGTATTATGAATGAAACAGTATAATATATTATAAACAAAACAACATAGAGAAACTACTTTTCATGGTTTTCAAAATTTAGTCTAAATTTTAAAAGCGTTTCTCAAATTTTAGAAATAAAAAAGAGATGGATAATCAAATGTCTGTTTCTTAAAAAATGAGAAAAAAGAAATGGGTAACAAAAAACAGGAAACAAAAATATTAATAAACGAACTATAAATATATATTAAGAGAATTCTTACATTCATATTTTGCTCTGATAACTTTTCATGATTTATATTTTATTATTTGTCACAACTATTTTATGTCTAGGTAGTTAACATGAGAAGTGGTGTATTTTTTTTAATGTACGAGCATGATCTAAACCATAAATATGATACATATCTAACAGTAAAGACATGTTTGAATAGACATTCACATATTTTCTCAGTTACAACTATTCGGGTTGAAGTAGTATATCTTTTCTTATATGGGTGTGATGTAAACCATAGATATGAAAATTCATGATCTAACACTGGAGATATATTTAAACGCAACCACATCCTTTGTCACATTACAGCTATTCATGTTGCAATGTTAGATTCCATGTATGGGTGTAATTTAAAACATAGATATGAAATATTGGTATCTAATGGTTTGTCAAAATTACACCACTGAACATTCAATTTGATTAATTAACCCCATGCAGTTTGTCAATTGTTACAATCAATCACTACAAGAACATCAACTTTTAGTAAGGAACAAAATGCGTTGCTAAAGCTAAAAAAAGCGCTACTAAAAGTATCAACAATGCAGAGACACACGTCGCTAAGAATGTTGTTATATCCACGTAGTTAAAGGTTTTAGTTGTTGGGTTTTATGTCCTAAAACTCGTGATTTGTAAACAATAAACTCATTATGTAATTTCAATAAAGTTGTATCGAATATATGAATTGCTTATTTCGTTTTAGAAATAAATCCAATAAACTAAAAGATCTATGACTATTACATGAATACTTGAACTTTATGTGGAGACATAAAAGTGGATCAAGTTCGAGTAAATAATCAAATGATCTATAGTATATGAATAAGGTTGGGTGCCTTATTCTGGTAACACTATTGGATGCGGCTCATTCTGTAGTTGTTACATGGAGTTGTAAAGTGCTACAAACGAAGTGGTCTTGATTCGTACATGTAGTGATATGAGGAGTGGGGGCGTCCTGTGCAATGAGTTTGCACAAGATCAGACCACGAATAAGTCACTCTTACTTTATAACGTTGCTTACTATTTAAGACTGATTATTTCAAATCGATGACCTAGGTAACTTGACCTTAATCCTGAGCTAACTATGAACTCCTGTTTATTCGGGATTATCCTTAGATTTGCATAGGTGAGGGTTGGCTCAATAGTGCTGGCTCAATAAGCCTCCCATTTTAGGGGTAAGACTGGGTAGATAGCTGGGGACATAGGGTGCAAGATAGAATTCTCTCCTACCTGCTTTCAAGGATAGTAGAGAGGTTGTTCCCTTAAGTGCTGACTCCGGGTATTGAACAAGGGGCCCCACCCTCTCATTGACCCCTCTCGGTTTGATGATCGGATCACAAACCAATTGTTCATTAGAGGATCAGTAGGACTTAAAGAGCAAAAGATAATCTCGGTGGTAAAACAGTCTATTGACTCAGCCGTTATTACGAACAACTTGTGAAGAGTTAACTTACTAATCATGGTTATATTGAGTGGATACAATATATCTATAGTGAGGGGAGTGCAACTACGAGCTTTAGTGGAATGACCCAGTAGTTAACGAATGAGGGTTAATTCAATGTAAAGAGTTTAGCCAATTAATCTCGGATCATTGGAACCCATGATTTGTAGGTTCACTAAGTCCCCCTACTAGCTCACAAATGGATTAGCCTTAGAGTAGCGTGATAAGTTGATTTGAAACGTTCAAATTAGAATTAAGGGAATTAGTAATTATATGTGATATAATTACACGTTTAATTTTGGAATTAAACGAAATTGGAGAATCCATTAATATTTAAATATGATTTAGATATTAAATTCATGAATAAGGATTCATGGTAATGGAATTGGTGACGAATTAATTTAATATTTGATATTAAATTAATTAAATTAATTAAATTGTTCAATTAATTTATTAATTTTATTAGAAAATTAATTTTGTAAAATTAATAAAATTTCATTTTTTTTTGGTTAAAATGGTTTTTGATTTTGGGAAATCAAAATTAAAAGAAGAAAGTTGGCAATGGAAAAGTTGGATTTTTCCACTTTCAAATTTCAGCAACTCACACATAATTCCATTTCTCTTCAGCTCAATTATTCAAGCATGAGTTGTGATTCATGCAAGGCTGTTAGTTCCACGAAAGTCATGCAATATAAAGCTGGAATTTTGAGTGGAAAGGAGAGAGAGAAATCGTTGCTGAAGCTGAGATTTGTGTTTGAAGAAGTATTCTTCACACTGTGTAAAACCAGTAACCTCCTCTCCAATTCCCCTCGATTCAAGCTTATTTTGAGTCCCACAACTTAATCTAAGGCTCAAAGAGAATAGGAGGGAAGATCTTGCGGTGGTTCACATCCAAAGAAGAAGGAGATTGCAGCTGAAGATCGTGAATCAAAGGTATTTCGAAGGTTAGTGTTGAAGCTCTGTTTTTAACTTATGAGCATGCTTAGTTTGAAGCCAAAATTAATGAATTAGAATGCTTAATGATCTTGTTTTACTTCTGTTGCTTGCTTCCTGAATCCAACATTAGTGACATATTTATTGCTTGCTGTTAAAATACTACTTTTGCGTCACTAAATGCACACCTTTAGCAACACATTCTTTGTCACTATTTGTCTTATACAGTGACTCTAATTATTCGTCACTAAAAGTTAACTTTTAGCAACATATAAAACTGTTTCTAAATGTTCATTTGTGGTGATTACAAGTACCTTTTTGCAACATATTTAAGCATCGGTAAAATTAATATTTTGTGCCATTATAAAAACTAGTATTTTAAAATAACGATTTACTGACATTATATAAAACATTGGTAAAAATATTTTATTAAATAAAAAATAATATTTGAATTAATATATAAACTTGTTATAAAATTTTAAAATATAATAATCATTTGAACAAATTATGAATCAACTAATCAATTTATATTTAAACCAATAATTACAAGTGAGGATACACATTTCCAATACTATCATTGAAACAAAATGAAATAATACCAACTTGGCCACAAGTTTACATGACAATTTGTTAATTTTCTAATAAGTGAGTTCAAGTAATATCAACCAAAGTTATCATTATCAGGTTATGTCAACTAAAAGATTAACAAAATTAGTACCACACTAACTATCACAAGTTTGCATAACAAATATTCAACAAAAGGTCTCTGAAGCAAACATCATTTTGAAACAAAAGTATAAAATACCAACTCCAAACTCTTTCCATTTCCATAAAAAATTCAACTTTCGAATTTTGTCCTAAATACCATTGAGACGTCAAATCTGACAAATAAAGAAGTGAAAATGTAAGCACGTGAGAATAAAGAATTGAACAAAACCCATCAAAGTAACTCAAACATAAAAAACCTTAAGCAATGAGCAAGCGAAAGCACAATCATGTTCTAAAACAAATACCAAATCATTACTATACCTTTCAAATTCAAGAAAACTCAATATCATAGAAGCAAAACACATATTCAACGTATGACCATGTATACATTGTCAAAAAAAAAAAAAAAATCATGAAAGCTCATTTCAAATGGGTATAGGAATAGTACCGTCAAAGTAACTCAAACAAACCAACAACTTAAGTAATAACTTCTTAAATCATACTGAATGGGGACCAATCAAAATGAATATCCTAAATACAATTTGGAGGGGGAAGGGGGGAGGTTAAAAGCACAACCATGTTCTAGAACAAACACCAAACCATTTCTAGACATTGCAAGCAAATATTAAACAAATTATGGAAGCTCTTAAACATTGCAAATACAATTTGGGGGAGGTAGAAGGGTCAAAAGCACAACCATATTCTAAAACAAACATCAAACCATTCCTACACCTTTCGAATTCAAGAAAATTCAATAGTATAGAAGCAAAACACATATTTAATGCATGGCCATGAACACATTGTCAAGAAAATAAATTATGGAAGCTTCTTTCAAAAAGGTATAGGAATAAGTACTATCAAAGTAATTCAAACAAACCAACAACTTAAGCAATGACTTATTAAATCATACTAAAGGGACTAATCAAAGTGAGCATCCTAAATATAATTTGGGGGGGGAGGGAAGGGGGAGGCAAGGGGAGGGGGGGGGGGGGGTCAAAAGCACAACCTGTTGGGATTGGTGTCCTAATTCTCCCGAAGTCTCGTAGTTTGTAAACTTTGTACACATTGTTAATAATAAAATAAAAGTTATTTTATTTGCATTTACTTATATCCAATAAACAAAGATCCATGGTTTTTGTATATAAACTTAAGCATATATATGAGATATATAAGTGGATCATGCCTTAAGTAATAACCTAAAAGGTTTGTAGTATAAGGATTAAAGGAGGGATACTTTATCCTTATGACACTACGGATACGACCCACTCTGTAGAGGTTTACAAGTGTTGTGAACTACTTCAGATGGTCTGATCCTGACCATTTATGTGGAGACATGCGAGCGGGGGTGTTCTATACAAAGAGTTTGTATAAGACTGAACGACGAAATGATTCGTCTCTTTATATAACGCCGTTGATACTTGAGACTTACATCTCACTTAAACGACCATAAGTGACATGATCTTAGTCCTAAGTGTTTTGGGAACTTCCTACCTTTGAGAGTGGTCCTTTGATTAGTATGAGTGAGAGTGGCCATATTGCCAACTTAATAAGCCTACCTTTTTGGGGATTTTTCTGATTGAAGAGCTGGGAACTCAGTTACACAAGACGAAATTCACTTCTTCCCCGAAACAAGGGTGATTGCTCCCTTACGAGCTGATTCTGGGTATTGAACATAGTGACCACATCCTCTCTTTTGAAGAGAGGACCTAATCATAGTAGGACTATGACTTATTGTTCATTAGAGGAATCACTGGTACTTAAGGAGTTAGATGTAACTATAGGGACAAAACGGTAAATTGGCCCAGTTGTACTTACGAGCGATCTGTGAAGAGTTATCGCACTGTTGATTGGTTGATGTGGACACAGAAATATATCTGTAGTGAGGAGAGTGCAATTGTCGGTCTTTAGTGGAGTGTCTGGCAGTTAATGGATGGTGGATCCCATGACTAAAGAGTTTAGTCAGTTATTCACGTACTATTGGAGCTTCGAGCTACAGGTCCATAAGGTCCCCTTGGTAGCTCAATGGATTCAAGTTGAGAATCAGTTCTTGGAGTTAGTTTGAAGTGTTCATACAAGAGAAAATTCAATTATATATGATATAATTGATGTGATGTATGAGATACATCAAGTGGAGGATTAATATAAATATGATTTATATTAAGTACCATAAAATAGAAAAAAAACTATGGTTTGTATGTTTCATGTGATGAAATATTAAAACTATAGGTTATAAATATAATACGGTAAGTTGGTTATCATATTTATTTATAATATATTAATTAGATGATAATTAGTTTCTTTTTCTCTAATAATCGATTGAGTGGGAGGTTATTGGTGGTTTTATGGTAACCGTGAGATGAAAGAAAAAATGATTTCCTAAATTTAGGAGTTGCCTCATTCGGAAAAAACTCACTGATAAGTTATCTGAAAGTTTTTCACTAAGCGATAGCTGTGCAGAGACTAAACGATCGTAGAGCTTTGACTATACGATAGTCATTCAGTTGATCGTAGCTACATGATTGTGTGGCTTTGTCTATACGATAGGCTGCCATTTACTAAACGATCGAGCACATTGTCTATACGATAGACAACTTCCTATCTCCCACTTGCTTGATCGTCTACACGATCGTTGTCCTTCTGTCTCTTCCTCAAACCAAGATCATACAGAGCCCACAACTTCTGGATTCTCACATCGAGAATACCAAGGTAACTATTGTGGTGGTGTCCTCACTCACTTCGTGATTCGAGTAGGACTCGATTGGGTTTGTAGAGGTTGTTCGTTGTGTTTGTTGTGTTCGTGCTATTGGTAGCAGTTTGTTCGTTACATTCGTGTTGCTGTGGACGCTTGTAGATTGATTGAAGGATTCTTGCAGAATGTTTCTTCAAAGGTATGCATACTCTATCCCTTGATACTCTTGTCAGCATGTTGTAATTTTGTGTTGTGCATGACCTGTTAGTTTCTGTTCTTGTACCATAATTGTTTATGGTCAATTTGAATAGAATTTGGAATAATCCTTCCGCTACTCGTGGAAATCCTCATGCTTGATTTTCGTCACAACCATGTTCTAAAACAAATACCAAACAATTTAGTACTTCCAAACATTTATATCAAGAACTCAAACGATAAAAAAGCTTTGAGCAATAACATAGCAAAAATTAATCTATGACTACCATAACTGCATGATAGTCATAGAAATTCAATTATATTAAATTTGCATATACTAATCTAATCCAACACTTCTTATCAAACTAGAATTTTAAACAAAACACCTACTTGACTTGTAGAAATTACCTGTTCATTGTTATTAAATTGATATGAACTCCTTTCTATGTTAGATGTAACTTCTTGACTTGGCAATATTCTTAAGATTTCTTCAATTGTGGCTTGTTGAAATTCGACTATACTTTGTAAATGTGAAATCTATGCATTTGTTTCTTTTGCATTTTGATAACTTGCTTCATTTCTAGCATTTCTTGGTCTTGGTCCCCAACCCTGTCCTTTCACATGCCCTGACCTTTTACCCAACACTTGTTCATATATTTCTCTTTCCAGAAGAGGTTCACCCATTTCTTGTGATGAAATAGTTTTTAATGCCACCATTTTATCCTATAACATAATTACGTAATAGTATTAATATGTTGTAGAATAAGAAAAATAATAATGATAAACACACAATTTCACTTACATATTTCATTTTTACCTTATTCACCCACCCCTTCTTTGCATTACAATGAGTGTGTTGAAATAAGTCAATCTCACTTAACTCTATACCCTCTTCTTTCTAAATGATATATCCAAAGTTATAAGATTGACAAGTACTTAGTAGGGTACAAAAATGATGACATATCTTTTTCGCGTATGCCATAAAAATTTCACAGTCTCACCTCTATGAGTGAATGGAAGAGCAGCTTGAGCCATAGTTTTGCTTTGAAAATACGCTTAAAATGTCTCTTTCCCATCTATCACATAAATGAGCCCAATCTGAATCTCGTGTCGCTTGTTTGTCGTGGTGTTTTCGTGCTTCAACTAGAGAGTTGTACTGTTTATAGGTTTTGTGGAGTGAACAACGAAAATCTCTATGTAGTACACTCATCTTGTGATTAAGTAATCTTGTACCAAGGGATCATTCAAGTCTAGAATAAAGTAATTCCAACATTAAAGGACAAAACGAGTTAGTTTCTATTTGATCTAAAATAAACATTTTATTTTTTGAAAAGTAAACTTAAATAGCTTACCAAAAGTCTTTCTACTATCTCTCTTTTCACCTATTTGGAGACATCTGATCAATGTTCATAATCAAGAGGTACTATTGCACGTACCTCTTTTCCAATCTGAGAGTTCAATTTGGACGAGTCCTTACAAACCAATTTTCTATCTTCGAGTTCAATGTTAATAGCAATGCAACCATTATCTTTGACATATTTCTAAGTCTAGTCACTCCTCGCCCTTTTGTTTTAGTAATGGAACCTGCATGAGAAATATCAATATTAATACATCTAATGTTATAGGAAGCTAGAAGATTTATTCATAGAAATGAACATATACCCTAAACACTTGAATTTATCGACCTAAATTCTTGCTCACTAGTAGCATCCTCATTATTATTGTTTGTTTGGTTGGTTAACTTTTAGAAATTGATGGAAAATTGATTGGCTATAGATAGTAACAAAATATATATTAATCAATAGAAATTTTACACAAAAAATCACCTGAATATGTGTGGATTCTTTGAAAATAAGTGGCTTGTGGTTTGTTGAAGGTGAAAATTGTCGAAAAGATGTGTGAGTTTTGAAATCAAGGTTAAATGTGCATCAATTGATAGAAATACCACACAAAAATACCTGAAAATGAACGGGTTCTTTGCAAACGGGGTCCTATTCGTGTTCGCTGGAGTTTCATTATGTGTAGTTGCATTCTATCCAAATCCTATGCAACAGCTCGTCTAATCGCGTCAGAGAGGGTCACCCTGTCTGTTTAGGTGTAGTAGGTATGGTCACCATCCGTCTGTTTGTGTTCCTCTATTCACAGTGCAGCAATCGTCGGGGCAAGTATGGTCGCCGTTTGTTCAGGTGCAGCAGTCCGTCCGTTCGCCAATAGTGAGGTTAAGTGTAGAGGGAGGGAAAGAGTGAGAGATTGGAGAGTGGAAAGAGGGAGTGGGTCGAAAATGGAAGGGGAGAAAATGGAAGTGGGAAAATAATAGGAAGGAAGAAAGAGAGAGGAAAAAAAACCTTATTTTTTTTATTTTTTTTTTATAAAATTAAATATATTTAGTGACACCTTCCTATGTTTCTAAAAGTATTCAATATTTAGTAGTGCTAGTAGTCACATTGCTAATTCTTTTAGTGACGTTGATTTAAGTACGTTGCGAATAATGAACTTTTTATGACATTTTTACAAGGTGTCACTATAAATTAGTTTTTAGTGACCAAAATTGCATACACAGCTAAAAGTTTGTCACTAGTAATCAATTTCTTGTAATGATTCTCAATAATTTGTTAAAAGTTAGGAGTAGATTATCATTTTAACAAATCTCTTAGTTCATGGATGATTTGTACAAATTCCCCTTATATTTAACACAATTTTAGCCCTTAAGCAAAATGAAACAATAATAATAATAAATTGTAGCTATCAAATGTTGTTCAAGTTTGACATTCAAGGTCAATTCTCACTTTAGCCAATTCATTTTAAGTGGTGTCAATTTACACGAGTTAGTTTAATTAGACTAATTTATAAATTATTTGGCAAACTTTGCAACATTTTAACAACCATTAATTTATTGCTCAACATGCTATTGATATATATTTTTGTGTTCACTAGGTAATTAGACATTTAATTAAGGATAGACAATTGAGCATACCACATTTTTTAATTAAATATTATTTTTTATTTTTCTTTGAAAATTTAGGCATTTTTTTATTAAACAAGTATATACACAAATAAAATTTCAAAAATGGAAAGAATATATTTTTACAAAATAATGATAAACATAAAATATATGATAAATTCAATGAAAAAAATTGAAATTCTAAAAAATTGAGGAAAAATAATAAATATTTCAATATAAAAGAATAAGTAAAGCTGGTTAATAATAAGAAATAAATGTACTAAAATAATAATAAGAAGAAGGAAAAGAAAAATTATTTTAAATAACAAAACTGCTAAAAGTATTTATAAATAATAGCAAATATGATAGATCGTGATAAACTACCATTTGTGTCTATCATGACATAAATTGACAAAGATAGTATTCTATCACTATCTATCTGGTCTATCGCAGTTGTCGTAAATATTTTGATTCATTTTTCTATATTTAAAAACAACCCTAATTAGTCTTTATCTAACTATATTAAATGTGGGTAGTAAGAGAGGACGTAGTGTAAAAAATTGCAACCCCACACACCTTTAAAAGAAATCCCGACCAAATGCTTTTTTTTTTAAAAAAAAAATAATTTCGTCTCTCCTTAAGAAAAAGGAATTCAAAATATCAAATAAACTAACAATGAAAAAAACCAAGGAAGTAAAAAGATTGATACAAAATAAAAACTTGAGTTAAAGTGATAGTCCTCTAGAAAGCAAAAAATTTATTTTCCTTCATCATGTCTATCATCATCGTTACATTTTTGTTTTCATATAACACAAAAGAAAAAAAAAAAACCCAAACGAGTAAAAAGAAAAATACAATTTTCTTATTAATCACCAATCCCAAAAAAAAAAAAAAAGCCTACGACAAAATAAATTTACATTTTAGTACCTAAATAAACCGCATTCCTATATATCTTTAAGTGCCACTAGGACACAACCATTCGGTTTGGCACTACTCTTCAAGATTAAAAAAAAACAAAAAAAAAAAGGTCAATACACATGAAATTTATCAAATTTCAGAATGTCTTTTTAATTTATAAAAAAATGTCATTACACATGATTTATAAAAAATGTATTCCACCCCTATAAATTAAATAGGACAGTACACACCTAGCCATTTATACAAGCTTAAATAATATAAAAAATTAATGTCTTCTTAATTTAAATAGTGAAAATTGATAGATTCGATATATTACTTTAGTTCAATTGGATTTTAACTTTGTCCATCTATTTTTTTATTTTTATTTTTATATCTCTTTCCTTATTTTTAAATTTAATGTAAACAATTTATCCTTTACACATAATAAATAGTCTATTAAATCAGAATATATATTTTGCCCTACGCTTTATGTTATAAAGATTTTAATCTTATTAATTGTAAATTGGTTTAAGGCTATTACAAAATTATCATTGTTTCTTTCATTACTTTTAAAATAATATCAAATATTACTATTTTAAATGGATAAAAAGATTATTGTATTCCGTACTAAATTTTCACATTAAAAAATTATGTCTAAAAAATTTCATAGAATATATATATATATATATATATATATATATATTTATTGTAGTTTCTCAAATTTGTTCTATAAATTTTAAAATGTTTCTAACAATAAATTAAATGTTTAATAAATAATGATTTTTTTCTTTAAAATGAAAAACGGAAACTAGAAACAAGTAATGAAACATTATTAAACAAGTTCATGAAAAGGAAGTGAACGATTTAAATGTTCAAAGACTAAAATGAGATTTTAAATTTAAGTAGTTATACTGAATGATTTTCTAAATGCTAGGTGGCTCCAATAGATCATAAATTTATATTACACTTAAATTTTTTAAGAATAATATTTGAGTACATTTCAAGATGTGTTTATCTCGTGCATTCTATTCTCATTATACATAAAAAATAATTAAAATATTTTAGAAAGATACATAAGAAGAATTTATGACGTGGTGAATTATGATTGGATAATGTAATGAGATACACCAAAGTACTTTTTCAAATCTTAATTTGTCTTATTTCAGTTTTCATCTTTCAAAATAACAATTTTAAAGTTAATATGTATATTATGATTGGATATTTTGAGTGGTCAAACTATAACGCCCGGATCCTTACACATTATGATCCGACCGCTACGACATGCATACTTAGACTTTTCTATCATGAGATGAGTTCTGGTAAAAATTTCAAAGAACATATCTAAATTTTATTAATTAGATAGAAAAACTATATAAAAAGTTTATTTATCAAAACACCGGGATCCATAAAACATTAGCGTGGTGGTACAAAAATGCATATGCTTATGATAGTGAGTTTGATGGTTGGCCATTGAGCGACGTCCAATTTTGCCATCTACACTATGTCCTTACCTACAAAGTCTATAAAAATATAGGATGAGTATATAATATACCCAGTAAGTAGTTCTTACGTAGGGTAGTGACCAAATGCACAATCACAAGCAACATGTCATGAAAACATATGGTTGGGACCGAAAACGTATAATAACATGTGGTGGTCAGTTATGCTTCCAACATAAATCTCTCCGCCCTGATAGGAAGATGAGGACCTAAACGAAAACTAACCCATATGATGATTGGCGGGTCATGCAGTCAGTAGGGCCAGAGTCGCATCCAACATCAACCATTAGCATAAACGTAATATTAGACTAGAGGGGTGCAACCATACATGCCCTGCCAGCCCTGAAAGCATAAATTTTTCCGCTCTGATAGGAAAATGAGGACTTAAGCGGAAACTAACCCATCTGATGATTAGCGGGTCATACAGTCAGTAGGGCTAGAGTCGCATCCAACATCAACCATTAGCATAAACATAAGATTAGACTGGAAGCATAACTTACTACTAATTAAAACTTGATTTTAACATAATCGTGAACAAACATAATGCATAGGGTCCCTTGTAGAGAAACGTATTTTAAACATGTAATGCAATATAACAATTAACATAATCATGCAACATAATAAAGGTACACTACCATAGAACATTTAAAGAGAGGGTGAGATAAACTACTTACTGTGATCTAGTTATTCCTTATTATTCTTTATGATTTGATCAGTAGAGCTTTCCCTTTTTAAACTAGAAGGAAATTTGGGCAGTACCTTACCCGAGCTTTTCTCTTTTAGCCTCACAGAACTTCCTCACTCACACTTACTCTTTCACACGATTCTTTGTTACTAAGATTTGTTTGAGAATGGGTTAAATCTTCGACAAAGGGTCCTATTTATAGTAGTTTTCAGCTATTCTCAGTGTGACAAATCATCCTACAGGTGGCTTCTTTAAAATTACTTAGGGTTTAAGGATTCCTCTCAATAAGACACCTAATCTTGGCTAACGTTTGCCCTTACGTCATCATTCTTTGTTTGTATTCAATTTTAGGGTTTTTCTATGTATAATCTATAAGATCGTGGCCAAATTCAACGTATAATCCATGCTTCTGTCCAAATCTCGCTCTCTTTGTTCTCAGAATCTCGCTCTCGCCAGCTTTCTCTCTGTTTTGGCTCTCGCGATTCTCGCTCTCGCTCTCGCCAGCTTTCTCGCTCCCGCTCCCGCTCCCGCTCCCGCTCTCGCTCTCGCTCTTGCTCTTGTTCTCGCTCCCGCTCTCGCTCTCGTTTTCGGTCTCGCTCTCGCTCCCGCTCCTCCGCTCTTTCCTACTGTCTCGCTAAGAATCTCGCTCTTTTTACTCTCGCTCTCTCCAATGTTCTCTCTAATCTCGCTAGTTTTCACGCGTGGTTGCCTTCACTGCTTGTGGATTCCACTTCCTCTTTTTAACTCTTTCAAATTTTAAGAGTATATGGGCATTCACCTCTAATTCTTCCAATGAGTAGTGTCCAAACAAAAGTTATCTACTGCCCATTGTCTCTTGAATTGGCTATCGTCCAATCTTCCAACTAATCCTCCCTGATTCTGCTCCTTTATTCATTATTTTTGGATAATGAATAAATTTCCAATTTCCAATTATTCATTTTTCTTCTTCTTCTAAATTTCCACCCCTTTAAATAAAATTTCGTCCTGCTTAATATTTGACATTTAATTTCTTGTATACGTACAAATCTGGGTCGTTACACAAACACTTCATTTTTTTTTTCAAAATTACTTATATATTTTCAAAATTAAATACTTAAAAAGTTAAATCAAACCACCCAAATTTAGGCTCCGTTTGATAACCATTTTAAAATTAAATTTATTTTCTCCTCATTTCTTATAATAATTTACATCTTTGAAATCTTAGCCAAATTTCAAAAACAAAAACAAGTTTTTAAAAGTTATTTTTTTAGTTTTTAAAATTTGGCATAGTTTTTTAAACTATTGGTAAAAAGTAGACAATAAAATAAAAAATTTAGATGTAAAAGTAGTATCTATAGACTTAATCTTCAAAAACAAAAAATCTAAAACTAAGACCCCGTCTGATAACCATTTTGTTTTCTGTTTTTGTCTTTGAAAATTATGTCTATGGATACTACCTTTAGTTCTAAAATTCTTACTTTATTATCTACTTTTTATCGATGGTTTAAAAAAGTACTTTTCAGTTTCAAAATTCAAGCCAAATTTTAAGAATTAAAAAAGTAGCTTTCAAAAAGTTGGTTTTGTTTTCGAAATTTGACTAAGAATTCAACCATTGTACTTAACAAAAATGTAAATTTTTATAAACAATATGGATGAAATAAACTTAATTTAAAAAAAATAATAATAATAAATAGTTATCAAACAATGCCTAAATAATTACTAAACGAGACCTTAACGTGTTAAACACTGATTTTGATCTCAAAAGTGGATGCTTCCATGAAGACCACTAAAAAGAATAAAAATTAAAAAAAAAGAAAAGAAATACAAAAATAGTAAAAGTGATGACGTAAGTAGACATTAAAAGAAAATAAAAATAATAATAAAATGAGCCCTTTATCTTCAAAGCGCTAAGGAAGCTTCAAAGCAAATGCATTAATGCATGGTCTTTGTAGCAAAAAAAAAAAAAAAAAAAGGAAGAAGAAAACATTAAAGAGGACACCCGTAATTAATTGCTTCGTTAATGTAACAGGCGCAATCTCAGCCGTCCATTTCTATCCACAACATCACAGATCAATATAAAAAGAAAAAAGAAAAAACCAAACCAAACCAGACCAAACCAAACCCACCGTCGAAATCCACAACCCTTCATCCTCCCACCGTTAGATCATTCCTTTCACCACACGTACGGTCAGATTCCCTAAAAAAAATTAAAGGGAAAAAATCCCCTTAAAATTGCCTATAAAAGGGGCATCCATCCACTCTACCGCTTAAGTTTGTGATAAGCAAGAACGTAACAAAACAACAGTTTGTTTAGTAAGAAAAAAAGAAATTTAGGAATGGCTCCTGAATTATTGAGCGGTGGTAAGAGAGGATATGTAACGTTTTTGGCTGGGAATGGTGATTATGTGAAGGGAGTGGTGGGGCTGGCCAAGGGGTTGCGCAAAGTCAAGGCTAAGTATCCCTTGGTGGTGGCGGTTCTGCCGGACGTGCCGGAGGAGCACCGGGAATTGCTGAGGTGGCAGGGGTGTCTTGTCAAAGAGATCCAACCTGTTCACCCACCTCACAATCACACCCACTTTGCTATGGCTTACTATGTCATCAACTACTCCAAACTAAGGATTTGGGAGGTACCTTCTTACTTCTTTATGTCTTTTTCGTATCAAAAGTCGCTTTGGTTTTATCGATTTATATATATATATATATATATATATATATATATATATATTTGTATGAAAGGGGAAATGAATTGTGTGCAGTTTGTGGAGTATAAGAAGATGATATATTTGGATGGGGACATTCAAGTGATGGAGAATATAGATCATCTATTCGAGATGGAGGACTCGTTCTTTTACGCAGTGATGGATTGTTTCTGCGAGCAGACATGGAGCCACACGGCGCAGCATAAGATTGGGTATTGCCAGCAAAGGCCGAATGAGGTTGAATGGCCTTCCCAGTTAGGCCCCAAGCCTCCTCTTTACTTCAACGCCGGCATGTTCGTTTATGAGCCCAATTTGAGCACTTACCATTCTCTCCTCTCCACTCTCAACCTTACCCCTCCCACCCCTTTCGCCGAACAGGTTTCTTTTCTTTTCCTTTTTCTCTTTGACCAATACTTAGTTGCAACTTAATAAATGTTAAATAATTAATTTTGGTGTGTTTTTCATTATTTGGCAGGACTTTTTGAACATGTTCTTCAAGGAGAAATACAAGCCAATTCCACCGGTTTACAACCTGGTGATGGCGATGCTATGGCGCCATCCAGAAAACGTGGAGCTCGACAAAGTCAAGGTGGTTCACTACTGCGCTGCCGTAAGTATTATATTATTGTAACAACAATAATTCATAGTTTAATCCATTTCGTTTTGATGATATTTAGTAATTGATTAACTAATGATTTTGTCCTGTAGGGTTCGAAGCCATGGAGGTACACAGGCAAGGAGGAGAACATGGAGAGGGAAGACGTAAAGATGCTCGTCAAGAAATGGTGGGAAATTTACGACGACGAGACCCTCGACTTCATCAACTATAAGACCGATGATGGTGATACCAATGCCCGACAGCCTTTCCTAGCGGCACTGTCGGAAGCTGGACTCGTTCATTACCACACTGCCCCATCCGCAGCTTAATTTGATGTTTGAGCTTGACTTAATAACATTCATATAAAATATACGAACATATTATTGGTATAATATGTGTATCTTGTTAATTATTTTTTTTTCCAATATGAGCATAGTTCAGTTTGAACTAATGTTAAGTTTGTATTAATGAGAGATTGTTGTTATGGTAGGGAATTATTAATATGAGAGTTTTAATATGTAAATTAGAGTGCTTTGGGAGGATTTTATGTATTACTTTTCTTTTGTAACCGTTGGGGGTTCTTTATTTTTAAATTTATTTATGTATTTGTATATAAAATATGTACAACAAATTTTATTTCAAGCTAAGATGTGTTCTTTTATGAGCTAATTCGAAAAAGTTTCTTTTCCTCTCTCTCAATATTGAGTATAGCTAGTTATTTTCAAAATCAAGTTTTCGAAGGCATGATAACACAATTAGAAAATTAGCATGGATGATTCAAAAATTAAGTCTAGAATGTTAAATGATTCCATGTTTAAAAAAATTGTCAAATGACTTTCTGTTGATGTTACATATGAATCAAGTTACAAATTTATCATTTTGTTTTCTCTTTCCTTTTTCTTCGATGCGATTTTTTTTTTCTTCTCTCCATTCTTCTTCTTCGACGCATTTCCACCTTTCTCCTTGTTTAATGACTGAGCACGACCTTCGTTCTATGGTGCTGACGATCGATGCTCATTCATTCCTCAACAAAATCGGGTTGAAATTGATGACTTTCCTCCGATCTGGCCAAAATCGACGATTCTCCTCCATTTCATACTTAGATTTGGCAAAAAATCGACAATCTTCCTCCATTCCATCTCTCAATGAGAGGGGGAAACCCATTTTGTGGTGACATGTGCTCTGCGGTGCGTGATCTCAAATTATACGTTCGCTAATGGATCATCATCGAGAGCGCAAGTTGGACTCTTCCACATGCATAAGTTTATTTTGATAATTTCACTCGAATTTGATGTCAATAAATGATCATTTGACATTTTTTTTTTATAATTTGAATATGAAATTTACGACGAATTTTTAGGTCTTTGTACAATTTTTCCAAGACAATTTGATTTGATTAGGAAGCATGAAAATTTAAACAATCTTTACTTAAAAAAAGTGAGTGTTGAGTAAATAATTGGATCGATTTGAAAAGAATAAAAAAAAAGGTAATGTAACCCTTATGTTTTACTTTGCCCGACAAATTGATATGCTATGAATCAAGTCCCATCATTGGGCTTAAATGCTTAAGGTTGGCCCAAGCCCAACATTTTCTAAGGTCAAAGCTCATTGGCTTGCTTCAATTCATTTTTAAACAATTAGACTACCGATTTGTGGTTAATTTTTAAACTTTAATGTTATATTTTGTTGTATAAATTTATTGTCTATCCATATAAACTATAGTTTGATGTTATTGAAGTCGTTAACGAGGTATAAATATTCTATTTTATTGTATTGCTAATATATATAAGTAGATATATTAATTTAATCATACTAGAGTATATATCGAGGTCATATAGACAAAATCATTACACATCTATTTTTATACACAAGTATTTACAATGTAAGCTAGATTCTTCATTGCTTCTATTCCTTCTTTGCCTTTGTTAATATCAATATGTATATTTTTTATCGATCGGATATCAAATATTAATAAGTTTTTAAGGGTGATTTTAATATTTCTAAGATAAAAAAATAAAGGAGATTGACATCTATGATTTACCAAAATAATTTTAAAACAAAGATATAGTTACGGAGAGTAACCAATAAAGAGATTATGAACCTGTGTAAATCGATGATTTTAAGAAGTAAAGGGTGTGAGAATACAAAACAATACGAATTTTTCATTATTGATATTTATTCTTAGCTATATAATACAATTTTCCTATTCGATTTAGATATAAACCTTTGATGAGTTCTTGAGTTGATTTGGATTGGTTCTTTAGACAAATCCATTTGAATTGTATGTGATCCTATTCATTAGATATCCTAAAGGCTTGATTCAATATAATAATATATTATCAATTTATTATTGTTATTATTTTTCGGTTGAGAATAACAAATAAAAAACATAACATTAGGGAACAACATTTTTTTTTTTAAAAAAAAAATCTTGATCGACAAGCTCAAGAGCCAACTAAGAAATTTACATGTCCAGAGAAGAGAGCAAGTTCATTGATGACATTCAAAACTCCATGAAATTCACAACTCCACTTCTCGCCCCAAATATTCTCTTTAATGATTTGTTAGTTGTTTCAATGTCCTCATCATGAATGCTTCGACATTGATGACCAAAATATACCTTTTAGAAAATAATTTTATATCTAGAGTGATTTTGAAATGTTTACGGTTATTTTTGCTATTTTTAAAGTCACTTAAAAATAATTTTAGTCCTTCAAATTTAATTTTAATATTACGAAAGTTAAATTTATTCCTTATAGTTATCGACATCAAGAAAATAGTTATACCCTATTTCAAATGTGAGGTGCATATCTATTGGAATAAATTGACTTTTTAATTTGAAAATTCAACAAAAACGGAAGATAACGCTCAAAATCCAAAATGTCACAAAAAATAAGCAAATATCATGTTTTTTGAACATTTAAAATCTTACACACGAGATATGGTAAACTGTCCATGTATAATATAATTACATAGCATTAGTAAAATAGTATGCAATCTAATTTTAGAAAATAGTTACACCGTATTTCAAACGTCAAGTCTATATATCTATCAAAGGATTACCAAAATTGAATCTCATGTGCAAGTCGCGTGTGTGCTATTATGTTGATTAAATTAATATTTTGTCATTCTTCTAGTCGATTGTACTTATTTTGCTATATATCACAAATTTTCTCCAATATTTGTCATTTTCATAGAAGAGAATTTCCCAGCGTATTAATTTATTATCGACTGAATGGAAAATACTTGCTTCTATTCTTTTTGAACGATGAAGTGAGGTTGTCTAGCTATACGCAATCTTTGAGAGTGAAGAGATAGGTGAAATGAGAGGAGATGAAAGAATAATTACTGAAAGTCATCCCTAAGATTTGTATATGGAACGGGAAACTAGATGGAGAATGTGTTCTTTGTCCCTCTCCCTACTTAGCTCTCCCTACTTAGCTCCTAGAAATTTTCTCCCATTCCCTCCTATTCTTCCCTTAAAACAAAAATTCTCCATCCCGTTACGAAAGCGCCAAGGAAAAGTAAATATATTTAATAATATCTATTACTTAATTTAATATTTCAATCTAAATCCTTTTTATAAATCTTTTGATTTGCGGAAATATACTAAAAATAATTTAATATTTCAATCTAAATCCTTTTTATAAATCTTTTGATTTGCGAAAATATTCGTCAATAACAATATGAATAAAATTTTCTACTTCATCAATTTAAAATAATGATGAAAAAAAAAATATATATCGTATTGGTGTATTTAAATTACTGTAAAATACATGACCAGTCCAATCAAGTACCGCCACGTGCTAATTAGATAAAAATAGAATTAAATAAATAAAAAAATAAAAATCAGAACAACAGAGTGAAGGCCTATTAGCTCAGTTGGTTAGAGCGTCGTGCTAATAACGCGAAGGTCGCAGGTTCGAAACCTTCATGGGCCAAACGTTTTTTATTTTTTTTCCTCGTCCTCTTTCTTCTAGTAATCTGGATCTGCAAAAGTAATGGCGGTTGAAGAATCGAGTGCCTGAAACAATGCCACGCCTCAGTTCGTCTTCTTTCTCCATCATCCACCAACTCAATTACTCAATTCCATCTCTTTCTCCTTCAAATCCTCTTTTAAATTCCATTTCTCAGTCCCCAATTTCAATCCTCCACTCTGCAAAATGCCTTCTTCCGACCCCACCATCGTTATCGACCGCCTCCGATTCACTTACCCTGGAATCGACGGCCACCCTCCGCCCGGTTCCAACCCACTTATCGAAGATTTCTCCCTCACCCTCAATGCTGGTGATCGTTGCCTTCTTGTCGGATCCAATGGCGCTGGTGAGTCCCCATTGTAGATATATCTCTTCATTGAGGGGATTTTTGTTAATTCTTTTGAGTTTTGATGTTGATCACAGGGAAGACCACGATCTTGAAGATTTTGGGAGGGAAGCATATGGTGGAGCCGCATATGGTTCGTGTGCTTGGAAGGTCGGCTTTTCATGATACTGCTTTGACTGTTTCTGGTGATCTTTGTTATCTAGGAGGAGAGGTTCATTTTATTCTCTCTTTATTTTTCTTTTTGTTTCTTTGTTCTTATTGCTATATGTTTCTCTCTGTGTTTTCCTGAAGCTGCTTGTGGAATCAAGAAATGTTGGAATGTATTTCAAATCTCGTTATTTTTGTGTTTTGGAACAAGACTGATTTGTAAGGAATGTAATGGATAAATTTTGTGGATCATAAGCATTTTTCTAGTGTAGCTCTTTGGTCGTAATTTGTGAATGGGAAGTTAATTAGCAATTAACTTTGAAACCATACAAAATTTGACCATTTTTGGCATAAAGGTTTTTGAAGTAATAACATTTTGTTTTGAAGATTAACATAGCTACGACTGTGTTGGTGTTAAATCTAGGTAGTTGCTCTCTGAGTTTATCGGGTTTACAAAGTAATAACAGTGTTAGATGATATAATACTAAATTTGTCTTCACCTATCAGCTTAAGCTTTTGGGCTAATTGGTGATTTAAGAAAAAACTTAATTTTTGAGGAATCGTTATTAATTTTGCCAGCAATTTTATTGATTTTTTGTGCCTTGAACTTTTTTCTTGCTTTACTCCAAAATCGAGTGCTGTGTTCGTCTAAGTTTGTACTTCTGTCTTTCGAAATTTTGTATCAAATGAACCTTACTGTGGCTGGCTGAACATGAATGTCCAAGTCTAGTACCCTTTTTCTTTTCCTATTTGCTTGTGTGAATGAAAAAGATAGCGAAAATTCTGATGAGCCCTTTCCTGCAGTGGAGGAGAGACGTGGCCTTTGCTGGATTTGAGGTTCCCATTCAAATGGCTGTATCTGCAGAGAAACTAATTTTTGGAGTAGGTGGGGTTGATCCGAAAAGGAGAGCTGAACTCATTAATGTAAGATGGTCTTGCAATTGCATACTTCACTTCTGTAAACTTAGTTTTCTGGTCTCCCATAGTCTTCTTCAAGACGGTTGTGTTAAAATCATCTATCATTCAGAAGTGAATTTCAGATTGCTGTGCTTTTTTGATATATTCATCTTAAGTGAATTAATGGTTCTCGTTATTCTGTACAATGTTCCCATAAAGTTTAAGCATGAGTGTCAATTTCTTCCTGTTCGCTCACAATTTTTTTTTTTTCTTGGCTCTCTAGATTTTAGACATTGATCTATCATGGACGATGCACAAGGTGTCTGATGGTCAGAGAAGACGGGTGCAAATATGCATGGGTCTTCTCAAGGCATACAAGGTATTTTACTTTTTCTTCTTCTCCTGCCTTATCACACATTTCTTACAATCGTCTTACATTTTAGGATCAATTATTATAAGTATATGGAAACACATTTGCTATTATAATAGGGTCACTTTTATTTATTTATTCCCCAAGGAAATATTGATATTGCAATGTTATATAGTTAAACAAAGTTGATTTTGCTCTTTTCCTTCTAGGTTCTTCTTCTTGATGAGATAACTGTGGATCTTGACGTGCTGGCAAGGGCTGACCTTTTGAAGTTTCTGAAAAGGGAATGTGAGGAACGAGGGGCTACAATAATTTACGCCACACATATATTTGATGGTCTTGAAGATTGGCCATCACACATGGTATGCTCAATTTTTTTTTTGTTTTTCTTGTCTCTCTACATCTTTTGATGTTATATTATTTTTAAAAGACTACTACTTTGTTGTGGTAGGTCTATGTGTCACATGGGAAGTTGCAGATCTCCATGCCAATGGATAAAATTAAAGAGATTAGCAAATTATCTCTTATGGTTAGTACAGAAAAGTGAGCAAATTTAATAAGTGTTTCATTAGTTTAAATCTTAAGCTTCTAACAATGCCTTGTTGAATTTTACTCTCAGAGAACAGTTGAGAGTTGGCTAAGGAAGGAGCGGGATGAGGAACGACAGAGGAGAAGGGAAAGAAAGGCAAATGGTCTGCCTGAATTTGAAGAAAGAATAGAGGAAAGCCGTGTGACTGGGGACCCAGCCCGCTCTGCTGTTCGAGTAATAAACAACGGTTGGGCAGCAGGACGGCTTAACTCCACTATTGCCGGAGAAGAGAACTTCTTGTTCAGCTCAAACAGAGTTCTCAGACAGTAAGAAGTCTTCCTTTTCTCTTTGAAAAATTTAGAGAAAGAGCTTGAAAAGGCTCAAAGCCCATCATAATAGTCAGACGTGAAACAAAATTCATGGAAGATTTAATTTCTATACCTATTTTGGACCTCTTATTTGATTTTATTTGATTATTATTTTTAGTAAGCTCTTATTTTAATATGATATAGATTTTTATACAATATTACCTCGAGTAGAAAGGGATCTTCTTAGATCCAGTGTTGTAGAATTGCTGTTAAATGAAGAAAATTTATTCTTGTGAGTTGAATGCTTCTTGGGTGCCAACTGTTTTTCATATACTTCTGTATGGTTTGAGTTGAGACAAGCTGGATCGCATTCACTTTGGAAAAGTAAAAGAGACAAAGTGGAAAAGTGGAAATTCCATAGAATTGTTATCTTCTACAATTGGGGATATAATTACCTGACAATGTACGAAGTTAACTCTTAGTTAAATAAAAGAAAGACGTTGCCATCTGCTAAGATTAGAATATACTTCTTTTAGGTATTGTAATTGGATATCTCTTTAACTTTTGTTTAGATAATTGAATCGTAATAAATTCAAAAGATTAAGACATAAAAAGAAACAAAAGCAAAGCAAAGGAAGAAGTCTTCTAAGGAAGATTTCTAACTATTATTGTTTGAATGTCTCATAGGTTTTGTTTACTTCTCGATTTTGTAGATCCTACTTTAAGTTATTATGGTTAACCTAAATTTTTTCCTTGCTAATTGTTGGAACCTAAGCAACCAAGCATCTTATCAGTTAAAGCAGAATTAGACTCCATTTTTTGCACAATTTGGTTAAACGACCAAAATAGGAAGGGGAAGTCAAAAGGTATTAAATTAAAGAAGCAAACAAAGATCGATCATTACTCTAAAGGACGATTTCAATACAACATAAAGATGACACAAATTCTAAAACTAATCTAGAATGGATGAACTCAATGGAAAAAAAATTCTACAATGGATGAAGAGAGATACATGAGAGATTAAAACAAAAATGTCATCAGTTCCAATCCATCCCTGATCAATGCCTCTCTTACATTCTTTACCTCTCTTCCTTGAATTTTAGATTTGGGGTCTCTCTTTGATACTAATACTCCTTTACATAGAAAAATGTGGACATGTTCATGTAGGAGGCTTCCCTCTGACTCAGTTGAATATATATACCATATCAGTTTGATACTAAATTCCAGCGCTCCAGTGCATCCAGTTTACATATTGCAGAAGTTGCTTCTTCTCTAATACTTGTCCAAAGAATCATAAAGCTGAATCCAATGTTCTAGTACTCACTACCCCATAGTCTATTACAGAGTCATTAGACTGGCTGACATATTGAAGCCCGACCAGTGCTCTCGTCATGCCTATACAAACTGCAAGTAATGCAAGTTGTTAGTTGCCAGTTTGCAACTTGCAAATGATGGAGTCTCTTGTTCTTTTCTCTCTATGTGTGGCATTCCTGTTGAGGACATTTAAAAACTGTTGCTATCAATTGCAAGTAATGCAGTCTCTTGTTTGTTTCTCCCCAAGTTGTTCTTCTTCACCCAGCAGAATTGCTTCTATTTTGATCAATCCTCCATTTTCCCTTACGCATATCACCCGAAAAGCTATTAGAAGGTGAATTGGATCCTTTTCATTGTCATCTTCTTTACTTTAAATTTTGGTCACAGTGCCAACTCTATAGCCATGCAAGCAGTACAGTAGTGCACAACTCCTTGACCGTCAATGGACTTGTAGCACAATCAGAGTCCTGGCTCGAGTAAGAGCATTCTGGGTGGATGAGATGGAAAAAATAATTTCCATCATCCATCAAGTTTAGGCTTCCCTAAAAGTTGACAGATTTCTGCCAAGCCTAGCTTGGCTAATATAGGTGGTCTCTAGTTTCTGTTTAAGTAATGGTCACTTCTCTTTTGCATTGTCAAAAGCATCATAAAGTTAACTCTGGGAGTAGGTTGAGATTTGAGAAGTTTAACATTTATAGTTGTTGAGGAATGGACTCTTAAGTTTAAAAGATGTTACACATTTAATTCTTAAATTTTGAATTTAGTTTCAATTTAATCCCGTGTCAAAATGTTACAATTTTACCCTTAAGATTTTGGAAGCATTGTCTTTTAACAGAACATTTTCATTATAGATATTTTTGTAGGAAAAAGAAACATTAAATTAGTGTTTTTCTCTAAAATTTTACTTACTGCAGACAGAAACAACCCAAACAAATATATTCTCTGCACAGTTAAAAGATTTTGATTCTATTTCTGCAGCCTTCCCTCGGTATTTGATTAGTTAATAATTATGATCTCGGAGATGCACTTTCTGGAGGACAATAAACTCTTATTGTAATTTGATAAACTACAATCAAGTTTTTCACATGATGTTTTTTCTTCTACAGAATGTTAAATGGATATTGGAACTTTTTCTTTGGAGCAAGTGAATATTGAGACTCGAACAACGTAAAATTTTCATTTCATAAACAGGGATGCATGTATCCTTTAAACATGTTCTTGACTCTATCTGTTGAAAATGGATGGATTTTGATCTGTATTCTCAATACAATTCTCAAATATCACACCAAGCTAATATTTAGCTTTCTTACTCCTTTCTCTCAGCTATTACTTATGGAGAGTAATGGCATTTGAAACCACATAGGACTGTTCTTCTAAGTCTTCTTTGTTATTACAGTCTAGCTTTGCCTCTGCTGCTGCCACCATTTCGATATGTTGTTGTAGTTTCACCTCTTTGGTCTTTCCCCACAGGACAGCATATAGCCCAACAACAATCAACAATGACCCTACAACACTGAGAAGAGAAACCAACAAAACACAAACTACTCTTAACAACATGCTTTTGGTTGGCATTTCAACACAAGTCCAATATATAATGTGTTTCGTCGATAAGAAATTGTAGGTGGAAGTTTGTACTCACGTTCCTACGTATAATTTTTCTTGAAAAAAGGCCCAGCTGAAAATAGCCACGATAACGAGCAAGAAGGGGCTGAAAACTGAGGCATAGAGAGGACCTTTCTTTTGGATACTCCAGGAGGTTAGGCAAAATGCCACGCCAGAGCACGCCACTCCCTGAAAGTGTAATTGGTGTTGCCTTGTAAATTAGTACAATGAGTTCATTTTTAGTATTAAGCTTTTCGTGTAGGTTCTAGCATAAATGGACAATTTTAGTGTTGTGATGTTGAGAATCTTATGTATTATTAAGAGAAGAGGAATTAGGAATTGAGGTTTCTTCATCAGATTTTTGATGTTAGGCATTCTTAACTCTTTCTAGATGAAAAGGTTAGTTGAAGAATGATCATACTGCATAGAGAGCGCCGACAAGCCTGATTGAACTTTTCAATGACCAAGCTGCAGCAGTCTTGTGCTCAACACCAACGGCGATTGCTCCACACTGAATGGTTGCCATCAAAGTCATGAGAGCTGTGCTGGTGTAGGGAGCTGGAAACTTCTCATTCACTCTCGCCTGCAGGAATTAATATTTCAGTCATAGATTTGGCTCTGGGAAAAACATGGCCTCTGAGAACAAGAAAGTCAAGGGAAGGAAAGTTGAGGACACTGACTTGGATAACAAACCAAGCCGCCCAAGCAACAGAGCTTATGATCAAGCAGAGGGAGCCCCAGATGCTGCTGCCTTGGTTGGTTGAACTTCCCCCCCTCATTATCTCGGCATACTTCCAATGAATCCCAGATTCACCTAGCTGAATCGTTTGCCCACGGTAGAACGACAGCAACATTGCCCCTCCAACACACACAACAGTCCCGATCACCTTAGCTGCACCTGGGCTTGTTTTGATCCCCACAGATTCTTGTCTATCAAACAGAAAATGATTGTATGAAGAACTTGGGAACATAGTAGAAACAGTGCAGAAATGTCTGTCACTGTGATCAGAAAATGGGGAAAAGAGAGGATTTTTAGGTACCTGAAAAGAACAGCAAGGACAAAAGTTGCAGCAGGCAGAACATTGGTCAATGCGCATGCGATGGTCGGGGTTGAATATTTTAACCCAACGTAGTAAAAGACTTGGTTTGCTGTTGCCCTGCATATAATAGAGTGTAATATTATATTTAGAGTTTAACAAAGCTTAGACATGGAAATGGAATGAAAGTAGCTTGGCTTACCCAGTTAAGGAACAGAGTAGAATTTGAAACAGTATAGGCTTTGTAATCTTGGGTCTCCCTTTTCTGCACAGTGATTTTGTTTGTTATTATGCTATCTGTTAGTTACAAGTTTAGAACTTGAAAACTTCATAAAATGAAAAAGGTTCCTTGTAATCCATATGGATTTTGAGTTGTGAACAGGTGGTATATTAGAGCAAAAGAGTTCAAGGTTTCTTTGAACTTGCATCGCTTATGTTGTTGATAATATATTAAAGGTTTCTTTGATCTCGCACCCCTCAGGTGAAAGTAGAGGAGAAAGCATATTATTTGTTTTGGCTTATGAAATCTGCATTTTTAAGAACTTGGCACTTTATTGGTTAGCTGAAAACTTTTTTCTTTGAACTAGAACTAGAAGATGAAAAATTGTTATTATCATTGTCAGTGCTTCTCCTCACCTCTAGAGCTAGCTTAAGAAGTTATAAACCAAAGTCCCCACATGGATATAAGAAAATCCAACAATCCCATTTTGGATGTTAGGCTTCAAATTAGATTTTAGGTCCATCTCCTGGCTTGTTTGGTAGGTTGAGACTAATTTGTGACGCTAAAGGGATTTTTTTTTTTTTTCCCGCTCAAGAACGAAAGTTCAACTCATTTGTTAGACAAGTTATATTTAGAAGTCGTGAAGTAAAATGATATGTAGACTACACATACCTCTCAAACCAGTAAGCACAAGGAGCTATGGCTATGGTAGCAAACATCTGCCTGTAAGCAACTAAAACTAGTGGATTCATCCCAAACTCCATGGCTAACTTTGACGTAATATTTAAGCCTGCATAGAGGAATTGGACAACCACCATAACCAAGGGGGGCAAGAAATCACCACCAGCAGCCATAGCTCTCACTTCTCTTTCTCTGTTTCTCTCTTTTCTGTTTCTTTGTTTGAGCTGAAGAGGCTGAGTGGTTTAGAGAGTGGAGAAGCCATTTTATATAGTTGAGGAGTGAAGAAGAAGATGATCAATAACAGAAAGTTCTAAAAAAAATCTTTTGCATTGAAAAAAGCAAAAGCAAAAGAATGAGAATGAGAATGTATTTTCTTTTTTTCTTTTTTTCTTGGGAGAAAAAGGGTAGGCTATTTTGCATGGGACCAAAACCACAGGTTACTGCTTACACCATAAAAACAGCCTTAAATTTGTTTTTGTCCTCTTAGGCCTCACCAGATTTTGTAACTTCAAGCAACTGATTTCTTTTCCCCACCCCCACCCCATCCCCATGTAACCTGGAACATTTTCTGCTACTTGCTTCATCATGTGCCATTCTTCTAAGTCTTCCCTTATATCTTTTCAATAATGTTACATCTTCCCGACTCATGTATGATCTCTAAATCCTACCTGTTTCCCATTCGAAAACTTAAAACGAAACCGTGGAAATGTTGGTACCAAAATATCCGTCCCCGTCGAAGAACACGACAAAAGGAAAAGGTGGGGGATTGTGAGTAGATTTAACTCAAGGAGGATATTTTGCTTTTAAAGGTAAAAGATGATGGTTTTGGTAAAGGAAAATGTTGGCTGTGGCACTAAGAAGCTGCATTTTGTGATTGGATTTTCTAGAAAGAAGAAAAATTGAGATATGTTTAGTGAATCTACGTATTCATTAATATCATATAGAATGCGTTAAAGGAGGAGTTCTTTACTTTTACGCCCCCTCTCTCTTATGCACATGAATTATAGGAATACGTATACGAGTTTATATTATAATGGGATTAATGGGATTGTTTTCTTTTTTTCTCATTCTTACAAATATCTCACCCTTCTTTTTTCATTCATTTTTTTTTCAAAAATAAGCATACGATACAAAAATTTAGTGGTACTAATTTGAATATTGTTTTTTTTTCTTTAATACGAAATAGAATGTTTGAAAGTATAGGGAATAATAATGTAATAAGAACGAATATCCAAATGTTTAGTTAAGTATAGTTTTTTTCCCATAGATTATTTATTTCTACTCTTTGGAGAGAGTTGAGCTAAAAGAACTCCGGAAATTAACCAGACTTAGTTCTCAAATTTTTAAGAATGTGTACTTTTTTTAATCTTTGAACCTTCAAAAATAGTTCTGAAAGGTCTCTATAATATATATATTCTTTTAATTATTACTCTAAATTAGGTTAATAATTTTAAACAATTGTCTCTTCTTTAAAATTATTCTTTAAACTTATTTTTGAAATTCAAAATGTCATATAGTTATTTGAATCAATAAATTACTTCAAAAACCTTTTAAATCTATTCTTAAAAACTTAGAGATTGAAAAGATATATTTTGAATACTTGAGGGCCAAATGTATATTTTAAATGACCAGGGAGTAGAAAGATATGTTTTTAGAACTCAAAAACCGAGCACACTTTAGTAACTTTCCCAAGAAACTATTTTCACGAACTACATGACAATATTGAATTGTTGGGTAAATATAAATCATGATCGAGAGGAATATAAACAAACTTGTTCTTGGAAAATTTTGCTAGAAAAAATGTCACTATTTGCAGAAATTGTAAAAAAACTTGATAGACACTAATAGACTTCTATCAATCCCTATAAAAAAAAAGATCAAACTTTTGTTATTTTGTGTAAATATTTCTCTTATTTTTCTATTTTAAAAAATTTTCCCATGTTCTTTAAAGTTTTTAATCTGGTTTAGTTGGGTCAAGTTTAAATATGTTATTTTATGCCCTTAGATTTTCTAGGCGATGGGAATTTAGGTGGTTAAAATTAGACCTAAATTTCCCTTTCTCATATACACTCCAAATGTGGGCTATGCTTTGTTCTCTCTGAACTCTTTGTACCTTCTCACATTTATATCAATAAGATTTGACTAAATAGTGATTTTTATTCCAAACTTTTTATTATTGCATCTATTTGGTCCTTAAATTTTTAAAAGTGTGTAATAAATCTCTAAACTTTCGATTCCTTTAACTAATAAGTTCTAGACATAGCTGAATTTTAAAAATTGATTAATATATTAATCTTATTTATATTTAAGAGAACTAAACACTTTCTATTTATATTTAATATATTTGTGGAATTAAAAAACCTCAATGACTTATTAAACACCCTTACTAGTTGTAGATGATTGATGCTAATATTATTATCAAGATTTCAATGTTAGGTATTATCGATGGATGTATATATTGATATCAACAAATATTTTTATAAATAAAAAAATTATGAAAGTTATTTGAACTAACAATCAAGTTGTTTTTACTTACAAATTAAGTCATAGATCTTGTTTCAATAATTATGTTCCTATTGAGATAAATAATTAATTTTTTTATATTTTTTATAGATATTTTTAAAAGATATTAGGAATATTGACTATTAATCTTTAATATCAATGTAGGACTATTTGATTTAGGGATATATCAATAGGTATATTGACATATCTACAATTATTTTAATCATGATCTATAATCAATGTTTAAAATGTCAATGTCGACAGAAATATCAATATCTTAATTTCACGAAAATTTCGATGGAAATATCGATAAAATTTCAATTTTGATGGATATTTCTGAAAAATTAAAAAAAGAGTCAAAAAATAAATTTAAATTGATAATAAATATTTTGTAATTTTTTAACAAGTTAACATGTCTATTGTTTATATTATATTTTAATTCTTATGTTTCGTGGATTTTTCTATGATATAATAGAAATATCGATTCACCCCTCATGGTCAATATTGAATCCATAGAAATGTAAAAATATCGACATGTCGATGAAAATTTAATATTATGATTGTAACATGTTACAAAACATATCTATATCTATATCTATATCTATATCGATATCTATATATATATATATATATATATATTTAAAGTCCAGCTTCTTAATTAATTGGGCTTTGATTTAGAGTAAAAGAAAGGTCTTGAATTGATGATTAGACTCCACAAAAATCCAATATAGTTTATACCAAACTAGAAACAAGGCAAGTTTTAGGGAGCCATACTATATTTTTAATCACATAAATTTGAAATACTTTTCAAATTCCATCAAAAGAAGTTTTAAACTTGGTCCAATTTAAAAATAAATCTGTATTCAATTGTATTGTTTAAATTTCATTAACTCTAAACATGTTGCTTATGGGTTATTATGTAAGTTGCTTTTTGTAGTGGTGAACTTCAAAAGGCCAAATTCCTATCTTTGTAAGCTTTGGATGGTGAGAATGGATAAAAGCTATGGGTCAAGAATTTATCCATTTTAATCAAACATTTAAAACCATATAAAGTAAGTGTATACAAAGACAAAGGCCTATAGAAGATTGCTTTATGCTTTTAACAATCAAGGATAATTCTTTTTTTTTTTAGTTTTAATGGAAGAAAATTGGTTTAACAGAATATACATGAAATTAGTTTTTGAAATAACTTTTAACATCGATATCAAACCAAGTATAACTCAAATGACATATTTGCAACCAAATGAGTTACATTTATTTATACATTATTAAGACTAAGTCATTGTAAAATCAAAATAGACAATTGAGTTTAGTGAGAATTTTTACCATAGAGATTAAATTGTTACAAATTCGGAAATATGAGAGTAAACGGTTACTTGTATGGAAGTCTACCAACAAAAGTATTTAAATTATGCTATTTTTAACCAAAATTATGCTATTTTCTTTACTAAAAATACACTTATTGTTTTTTTTTTTTTTTTTTAAGAAAAAGAGTAGGAAAATCCATTGAACTAAAGTTATGGTGCGTTTTAGAAATAACGAGTGTGATTTCCTTTAGTCACCATAAATCATTTAGGTACAGAAGTAAAATAAAGGTACATTCAATTAAAAAAAAAAAGAAAAGAAAAGAAAAGAAAAGAAAAGAAAAGAAAAGAGAGGTATCTACTCTACTCTTGAAATAAACAAATATTGACTAAGCAACAAAAATAAATTAATACAATGTGAAATTTGGCATTTGAAATAATATAATGGGTTATTTTTAAATATAGAAAAATAAATTAAAATATTTACAAAATATAACAAAATTTTAGAACTATCAATATTAATTGAAGTGATAGACAACGATAGAAGTCTATTAATCTCTTAAAGCGCCTACCATTGATAGTTCTAAAATTTTGCTATATCTTATAAATGTTTTAATTAGTTTTACCATTTGAAATAATTTCTCTAATATCAAATTAGAAAAAATCCTAATTTAACCAAAGCTCAACCGACCCAAAATATATGTTAATGACATTTGGCATTTGGAATAATATCAAAACTTAATTTGACCAAGCTGAACTTAGCTCAACGTAGTTGGAGTTCTCCCACCTTATATTGTCCTTAAAAAAAGAATAAAAAAAATAAAAAAATTAATCTAGGATTCATTACAACAGAAGATTTCACCTTTAACTACGAGATACTTTTAGAAGGTTCGTTCATATGAACTTTTTGGTTCTTTAAGAAAATCATTTGAAAGGTAAATACTAGTTGATAAAGCAAAAGATTTTACCCACCTAATAGTGAAATCAAAAACAGCTCCTTGAGAGTCCGTACAAAATATACGCACTCCAACATTAGAGCCGGAAAAGCCTTGCTCTAAAGGAGCTTGGCCTCAACTGCGGAGCCTTCCACCGTGGACCGAGACACTTCCTTTTCCTCTAAGCGATTGCTTAGGGACCTTAGCATACAATCTGGACTGTTTTCCCTCTCATTTTTCTACTTTTTCCCTATAATCCCTCTCATTTTCCACCTTTTTGCCTATAAGTCAACGGCTTGGTTCCTCTTGAAAGCACTATCCATATTGAATTTTAACCGGAAAGCGAGGTTTGGAATCCTACTGCAGGAGGGACGCCTCGCGAGCCGGGCTTCATTTTGAATTTGTGGTCTAATTCGATAACATCTTATTAGTGCAACAAATTAAATGAACGAAAAATTATACTAGTTTGTTTATTTGTTTTTGTTTTTCTTTGGAATTAGTTAAAAATTATACTAGTTTTAGTGACAAAGCTAATAAGTTCTACTATAATTAGTATTTATCCTATGTTTTTTTTTTTTTTTTTTTTTTGAATTTGGTGAAATGTTATAACTACAAGATGAGTCATATGTTTAATCGATATGACAATATTGTCTTTGATGGATTGCTTAATTGTTCAATCATCTTATTATCTTACAATAATTTATAGTGAACGATTGGACCATTGACTTAAGAGATAATAATTAATGTCTTATCTATTAAATTATGTTTGGATAGTCAAATTAATGATTGTTAAAAGCACGATGAAAGAGAGCAAATAAAAGAAGATTATAACCCCTTGAAAAGTGACTAGTGAGAAGCTAAGAATAGGCTCCCTGTGGTTCAATTCGAACCACTATTAATTAGTGCAAATTAGTCTCCTGGATCGGTAAAATATAAATTTCATTTGATTGAAGGTCTTGATAACCATCCATCAAGAAACAAGTATATGGCTAGTAATGTCAAAGAAGATTAGGAGAATATAGAACACTGAACCAAACAGGAACTAATAAAACTTAACTGAAATTAACGTGGACGAACAAGCTATAACTGAATAAAAAATACGACGGACTACTCTTCCTCAATCAATCCAACTCAACATTTATCAAGGAGATTAACGTGGAAAACCGAATGAAAAATAAGTCAAGACTATTGAATCTCTACCTCAATCAACTCAACTCAACATTTGTCAAGGAGATTAACATGGAAACCGAATAAAAAATAAATCAGACTATTGAATTGCTTCCTCAATCAACCCAACTCAACATTTGTCAAGGAGATTAACGTCAACCGAATAAAAAAATGTCAGACTATTGAATCGCTTCCTCAATCAACCCAACTCAACATTTGTCAAGGAAATTAACATGGAAAAAGGAATAAAAAATAAGACAAACTATTGAATCTCTTCCTCAATCAACCTAACTCAACATTTGTCAAGGAGATTAAGATGGAAGAACGAGCTACAACTGAATAAAAAGTAAGACTATTGAATCTCTTCCTCAATCAACCCAACTTAACATTGGTCTGAATAGCTCTTAACAATTGCTGTAGGGTCCAATTGAATAAAAAAATAAAAAACAAAACAAAAACAAAAACAAAAAACAAAGACAGCAGCCTAATCCAAAGTTTTTGTGTGAATTCTTGGTGTATGCTCATCAATCCTTGAGTTAGCAACCTAGCCACGTCGCTATACAACATTATCTAAGAGATGATTTTGCCACATGTAGATAGTAGTTTCAAGAGATGACTTCATTTCAACAACAATGAAGTCGTCTCTCATCTCTAGAGACGGACTTGGAATAGCCCAGACAAAAACTACAATACTTTATAAAATAAATTAAAAAAAATTAAATATTAAAAAAGAAAAAAAAGTCTCCCATTTGAGTAGAACTAGAAAGGATGCTAAGCTAT
The DNA here is from genome assembly GCF_027475165.1 of Benincasa hispida. Classification (NCBI taxonomy): domain Eukaryota; kingdom Viridiplantae; phylum Streptophyta; class Magnoliopsida; order Cucurbitales; family Cucurbitaceae; genus Benincasa; species Benincasa hispida. The sequence goes on from NC_143485.1 coordinate 25,520,623, forward strand.
CAACATAGATTAATTGGTGTAATTTAAGGAATCAAGACCATATTTATAAATTATTACAGGGATGTGTTTTACCTAGGCCATGGACGTGTTAATCAGCTACATTAAACTCAAATAACAATTGTACAGGCAAACCGAAGCTTCCCAACCTCAAGCTAGCAAACCCGGACTTGTTTTAACATTAAACCACATCTTTCTAAAATGAGTGTCAACTGGAGAAGAATCATACCAAGATGACAGGGTGGGTCTAGAGGTGTGTTGAAAGAATTTCCCTATCTGAAGCACAAACTTGGTTTGACAGATAATACATCTTCTCAACTATTTTATCAACTAACTTGGCGTTGGCACTTCCAAATTTATGATTACAGAAAACCCAGAATAGCAGAGTTCATAAGATAGGTAAAAGATTTACCTCTGGAAAGACTTGTAGAGCACAACAGTTACATACTTGGATAGAAACCGATGTGTTGTTCCGAGTGCTACAATCGATGGACCGCCCTTCCCTCTCTGCATGTAAAGATGATTCAATACTACATGTTGTGGCCTTGACAGACAGGTTGGAATCTCCATGTATGATGCCGGTGAATTAAGCAGTGTCCTCTGTAGGTGTGGAGGAACCAATGGCGGTTCTTTTGCGTACTCATTGGACCCAAGTAGAAGATTGTCATAGCTCGAGTCTGGTGACTGAGGAGGTTCAAAGCTAGAGATGCTTTCAATATCTTCAGGCACGTTATCCTGCATAATTGACAAATGAACGAATGATGTTAGGTCTAATGCAGGCATGGGGCTGCCAATATTCATTTATACTGGTTTCAGCAAAACATTGGTCCAGCCGTTTCAACAAGCAGTATATGGAAAATGAAGATTGATGGGAAAAATTTGAAGTTAAAAGTAGATCAAAGAATGAGAAAGATCACGCAAATAACAGTGTAGGCTTGTTGAAATTTGTAGACATGTACATTAGTTTGTTGCTTGGATCTCCTTCTTTCATTGAATTCTGTTTCGTATGTGCTTGTATTCTTTTTTTTCTCCCCTCCAATTTATCTTTATAGTTTATAATATGTATAAAAGAAATCAAAATAAAAATAGAAAACTTATGGATCTTATGCTGGAGAAATAAGGGTTTGGACCAGATTGGACCCAGACAATTGTTTCACAATAAAATGAGGTAGGCATTGATCAAGTTGATACAAGAGTAAACAACACAATGACACAGAGACTGGTGGTGAGAATAGTAACAACAAGAATGAAGAACAAGTGGAATATAAGAGAAGAAAGCAGCAGACATACAAGAATAGATGGTCTACGTAGATAGACTATTAATTGTTAAGTTTCTGGCCTCATAGGCAAAAGGCATTAAAGTAGCTTAAAACATTTAATGGTTGTTTACAAGACAACAGCAATTTATCTCCAAGTCGATTAACTTTGCCCTTTTCCTTGCATATCCTACATTATTGGTTACCTGCAAGTCCAAAACATTGTAAGCATTGCCAACGTCATCTTGGGCCCAAGGCAACTCCGGAGCATACCTCCATTGTCCATCTACAAGAAACCTATATTGATAAACCCCAGCAGGAAGCACTTTCATTAAAGTGAAGTCTTTCCCTGATCTCTGCAAGGGCATTCTGGTTAATGAGGTAGAACCAGCATCAGATATATAGGCAGCAGTTCAGAAACGATAATCGCTTTTCAGGATGGTATAAATAGAGAAGAAAACCTTGTTCTCCAACGATCCCATGATCCCTCGATAGCAACTTCCTTGCCACCATAACTCCATGTAATCATGGTCGCAATGCTCTGTTCATTGCACGTTTCTTCATAACCCAAGGAACTTTGCATTGGGGAGTGGCTAAGTATGAGCATTTCATCCGCTTTTCGTAGAGGAGTGAGTGGAACCTGGGATTAAAATGTAAAAGAAACATGCTAACAAAGAATTAATACAAGATGATAGTAAACAACAACCCATCCTGGAACCCCCCAAAAAGAAGAAAAACCAATAACCAACTGAGAAAGAAACCACAGGTTCCAGAAAAGAGGACCATTTCAATCAACTCCTCTTGATTCTTTGTAACTTGAATTTATTAAAGTTTGACAACGTTAAGTATATTTATGTCTCTGGAGATTGAACATTCACTAGTCACAGCTGAACGAGCAGCTAGATACACCCAATATATATATGTATGTATATATATTGAGATAAAGAAAATGATAGAACCACATTAGTTTAAGCAAAAGCAACTGCCTCGAACCGACTTCTGGAATAGAAAAAGTGGGCAAAAACCTTCAATTAACCCCCTCGATCTAAAACTTCTCCAACTTCTTTCAGGCAACTACAAATCTCTGTATCAAACTTAATGTTCAAAAACCAACATTTGTCCATTGTCACACAAGTTATATCTTAAAGAGGTCATATCAATTCTCCAAATGCATTCAGTCAGCATAGGCAATTAGCAATGAGATACTAAAAAGAATTCCTCTCTTACTTACTTGAGGAGTGAAAATCAATGGCGACCGAGGGGCCGTGGGGCTGTGTGGAGGGGACTGACCGCCCATCAACTTCGAACAAACACCTTGAGGGTGGCACTGAATATGAGCCTCATCAGCCATGGCGACGCCCTCATGCACAATTAAAGCATCTTCTTGTTCTTCTACTACTTCTTCTTCATTTTCATCTTCTTCTACAGACCCAGATGGACTCTCATCTACATACTCTCTCCCATTCACGTTTCCCATTTTATTTATCAGATTAAAGTATAACCCAAAACCCCTTTTGAGAAGAAAAGAGCGAGAACAAAACAAACCCACTTGCAAAATCTCAAAATCAAACCCAGCATAGAAAGAAAACCCAGAAAAAGAAGAATCGGTCAACAGAAATCCATATTGAAGGAGAATCGATAAACCCCACTTTGTTTTCAACGAAGGGGAAAAAGAATCAAAGCCCAAAAAGCAGTGAAATGGAGCATAATAAAATTCTCCGACGACTTGGGAAGATCCAGAGGTGGCCCAAGCGAGGTGCGTTGGGAGAAGAAAGTGGGGATTTCCCTCCTTACGTCATCAATGAAAGAAAGGCTTCAGTAGGCAGCCATGGACGTTTCTTCGAATTGATTCAATGGAGAGTGGAGGGCCATGGATGGGGCCTCTACACCAACTCCATTACTGAATGTGTAATCTGTTTATCTGGTCAGATGGTAGTAATTTTCAGGGTTGAAGGTTCACCCCACACGAGTACAAAAGTTAGAATTAAAGAAAATTAAAAGAAAAGAAAGTGAGATTGGTCTTGTTTTCTTGCCGCTTTTATCTCTCTTTACTCTCTACTCTACTCGAAGCAAGATCATCATTGAAGTTGGGACTTACTGAACAAAAACTCTTGCACCAATTCATCAATTAAAATAATAATAATAAATTGTGCCTACTCACTAGTTCTTTATTGGTACAAATTCAACTTTTATATACATCACCCTGCCTAAGCTAATGAATTATAATGTCAACACTGTACAAAATATGACTAAACATTCGTATTGGTTAAATAAAGAGAAAATCATTCATATATAAGTGAGAATGACTATTTCCATTAGTGTGGGATTTTTTGGTTTAAAGTCATAAGAGTTATGCCTAAAGTTGACAATTTATGATTATTCTCTATCTCTTATGATTTTTATTTACCACAAAAAAACACTTGATTTCCTAATTAAATTCTAAAAAGAGAAATTTTCGCAGATAGGAATAATGTCAAACTATTTACAAAACAACAAAAAAATAGTGATATATATTAATAGACTTCTATTCTTTATCAATGATAGACTTGTATAAGTTTTTGTATCACTTTCTATAACAAATAGATGCTGATAGACTTTTATCAGGTCTATCTATGATAGATAATTAAATTTTGCTATTTGTGTAAATAGTTTTCCTTAGTTTTCTATTTTTGAAAATCTCACTTATAAAAATGAGAAGATTGTGAAAAACAAACATAATTAACCAAATGATTATCCAGCTGACATTTTAAATATATATATATTTTTGTTAGGGCTGTTTAGGCTAAATATGGGTCCATAAAATTTCAAACTCAACAATCTTGTACCTAATGTTTACACGTGGTTGCATTCTTTTTCTATAAGCTTTTATGTTGAAAGCTAACATGATACCTATTCTTATTTAGTCTAATTTTTAGCACTAAATTATATAAGAAAAATATCTTAAATTTTCGGTATGTGTTAAAAATACTCATAAACTTTTAAAAACATGTTCAAGACTATTCTCGCCGTTAACTAACCAAATGAAAAATGAGGTAGATTGTTAACTTGGGATGAATAGTTATATGACATAAAAGAAACGTTCCACGTGGAGGCTGAGGTGTAAAAATAAAATAAAATAAAATAAAATAAAATAAAATTCTAAAAGCCCAAGTTTCACACAAGGAAAATGAAAACTTGAGATTAAAGGATGAACAATTTTGTTGATGAGCGACTTCAAAGATGAGATAACTCAAGAGTGTAGCTAATGTTGTTGAACATCCTGGGAAATGAATGCTTAAACCCTAAAAAAGTTGGATGTATTGTAAGGTTTGCATCAAATTTGGTTATTTGAAAGGATGGGGTTGAAGTCAAATTTGATGTTCCTTGATCCTTAAGCTTTGATCACATGAAAATCTATGTATAATCATAGTATTAAATCTTCGTCGAAATGTCGATATTTCTACCGATATTTTAACCTTTTTATAATTTCGATATCGACATGAGAGTTGAATCAATATTTCTATTGTATCTTAGAAAAATTCATGAAACATAAAAAATAAGTAACAGAATATCACTAATGTAAATATGATGTAAATAATAGATTTGTTAACTTGTTTAAAACTCTTCAAAAGTTTATTAATAATTTAAATTTTACTTTTTATTTTTTGTTTTTATAATTTCTCAAATAATATGGATCGAAATCAATATTTTACCGATATTTCCATAAAAAATTTCATAAAATGTTGTATAACTCAATTTGAACAATCCAAAATCACAAAAAAGAACCGTGCATTGAGCTTGCTTTGTTTTTTGTTTTTTTGTTTTTGGGACAATTGTAAATATAGACATTAGACCCAAAATATTAGCAGATATAATATAATGAAAAAAAATTACAAATATGACTAAATTTAAATAGTCTATCAATGATAGATCATATTATTGGTGGTAGCTATCAGTGATAGAGTAATAGTCTATCAACTATAGTAGTTAAACTTATGTATATTTACAATATTTTTAAATGATGTTATAACACTTGGTTATTATTCCTAAAAATGCTACAAATTGTAATTACCGTTTATTTTTTGTTTTGTTTTTTCGAAACCTTCGTGTCCTCGCTTGGTTTTGTGACTGTTGTGCGTGTTTGAAACAACAAATTTTAACCAAGGGTATTTTCGTAATAAAGGTGAAATCTTAACCACATTAGCCACATCAAAGCCTTGTACGTATAAGCCAGGTGTCTACTTGTGAGCTAGTAAAGATTTTTTTTACACACAACCAAACTCATGGTTATTTTATGTAATTTAACCTAAAAAACATGAAATTTTAAAATAATCTAATACATAAGGCACACAAGTCAAGCACCATGTTGAAATAAAAAAAATCGGCGTACTTTGAAGAGTAAGATATTTGGTGAAAAGAAACTTCATTATCAAAATACTTAAACAAGTAATTACGATGAAATACTTATTTATTAAACTCATTCTGTAATGACTCACGTACACCTTGTTTTTTAGTTTCAACTTAAGTTCTTCTTTAGTTTGAGATCCCCTCACTTTCATAAATATGCTTTTTCCAAATTTTGTTTGAGATTCACTCAAACAAACTTTACATAGAAGCTCCTCAATTTTATGAAATAGTTTCTCCAAAGTTAAGCATGAAATCGTTTCAATACAAAATAATTTAGGCTCTCTTAAAAATGAGATAACCTCGATTTCACTCAAGTGATAAACAACATAAAAATATACACTTTAGCCTAATCTAAATTACTATTGGTGATACCTCAACAATGAGGTTCATAGCGTTTTCTAACAATACATTAATCAACTCTCTGTAGATTTTTCTCTATAAAACATAACTCCAATTGGTTTTAAAAGAGCTAACCCTAAAATAGACAACCCATAGAATATATATGATACAGTCTTGAGAATATCTTCAAGAACGAAAATAATCTTCTTTGCATGAAAAGAAAAGCAGCTCTTGCTAATTTGTAAGAATGCTTTAACAAATAAGAAAAATATTTCTAGATAGATTCTGCACCGAGAGAAACAAGATGCTTGACATCCATCAAGACAAGAAGATAAACATTTTGCCTGTAAAAAAATTAGTCACTCATCTTACAGTAACAAAATACTTTTTTCAATGGTTGTCTGTCACCGTCGCCACCGACATTATTTTCTTCTTCTTCTTCTTTTCCTCTTTTTTCCTTTCTTCATTTTCTTTCCTCACCCATCCTTTCTTCCAATCTTCTCCCGTTTAAAGGAAAAAAAAATCATACGTTAAAAAATATATATTGAAATGAAGGGAGAAGTTTCCCTTGGTTTCGAATCTAAAATGAACTTTCCCATTCGTTTTAGTTCTTTTGTTAAACATCGGATTTAAGGACTATGTTGAACAACAAGATCCAAAGAACTCAATCCGAATAGTTCCAAAATTGATTTGATCTCATTCCTAAGATAGGCTAGATTACTTAAATGATAAAACGAACAAAGGATTGAACAAAACTTTAAACTCCCATCAACTCTTAATCTTCACATCACTCCAGGAACATGATAGATCCATCCTCATTTGAATGCTCAAAATCTATGAAGCATAGATACTTCATGTGAGGCAAATAATCAGTATCAGACACGTATCAGATACCGATACTTTCAGATACTTCCCAAATACGTATTTGACACGCGATTTGACGTATCTATATTTTCAGATACTTTCCAGATACGTATCTGACACACGATTTGAGTATCTATTTCTTGCGTACTTTTTTTTTTTTTTTAAGAAAAAAGACAAGTAACTCATCTAATCTTTCTCAATCTAAAATTAGGCAACTTATTTAAAAAACTCACTACTCGAGTCCAAAACTAAAAGAAAAAATAAATAAATAACAGACCAAACCCTAGACTAGAATCATCTAATCTCCATCTTCACATTTAAGTCCTCACAAAGTCCACCAAAATATAAACCATTTAGATATCTTCAACAATAAGTTCTTCGCTTATCTTCATACTTCTCTCTCTAATCTTCTTCTTCTTCTTTGCAATATGAGTCACTTTTCTATTGCATTTTATTAACTATTATACTTCAACATCTTATATGTTGCTTTTTTTGTATTGTATTTCAGTATTTGTATTCTATTTTGTGCTATTGTTATTAACTTGTATGCTAAATTTATCTATATCCTAGATTTTTTTAAAGAAAAAAATGTATCTTCAACGTATCAGTATCCTCGTTTTTTAGAAATATATATATTAAAAAAAAATGATGCATCCTTAGACGTATCCGTATCTTAGTATTTTAGAAATTGATGAATCGCTGTATCCAATCGTATCTGTATTGTATAGCCGTTTCTGTGTTTATGCTTCATAGCTCAAAATATTCTAGCATTCTATAACAAAAACGCATAAGACACAAAGTTTAAAAACTTTCGAATCATACATTTTCCAATCTTCCATGCAAATGATTACATATTACATAGCTTCATATAACCTCAAAATTAAACCTTAGATTATCCATGGGCCATTTCTAGGGTTGTAACTCTCACACTTTATAACTATAATTAGTCATGATATAAATGTAACATAAATAAAAAGACTTACAACAGAAGATACATTCAATAGATATCATAAATTCGAAAAATTAAGTATTTTGGTAAGCCTTGAAAGTCTTGTAACCTCCCATGTTATGAATCTTCACTTGAAGTATTTTGAAGGGTAGTTTCTTGAATTTGTTGCTTGACTCGCAATCACTTGGTTAATTTAATTAGCGTAATCTTCGACACATGAATAATATGATTTTGTTCCTATCATTCTTCCCTTCTTCAAGTGGATTCGTCCTTAAATCTTTATTTTTTCTTTGAACTTTGCTGCAAAAACCGTTTAAGAAAAAAATGACATTCCAACACTCTCTCAAGTGTATATACTCAAGGAAGTTAATGTTATTTGTGTTTGGCCTATATTTTCACAAATCCCTCTACTTTTCACTCATTCTCATTGTTTAACTGGAAACGAAGAAGCCAAAGAACAAAAGTACTCAGGTATATATAACTTTTTCCAATTGATTTTCAAAACACAAAATTTTGACACTAAAGGAAGCCAAATTGGAAGAAATCAAACATTAAAAAGATGTAGATCAAGACGAGATCTACAAGAGCTCATAATACAAAAACACGAAAAGAACAATGGAATTGACAGTTTTAGTCTTCGAGGTTTGAAGTTGACGTCTACTTGATTTCTGAAATTCTAAAATAAATATTTTAGTCTTCAAGTTTCGAGAAATAGTTATAAATAGTCCTTGAAGCTTCCGATCATTAATTGATTAACGAAAAAATGATGTGACTATAAAATGATGAGTTAGTAGATGTAGAAGTGTTCATGTGTTGAGTTGGATTGGGTTGAAAGATTTTTTAGACCCAACCAAATTGTTCGGATTGTAAATTTCTTCAACCCATCCTTACTAAAAAATGAACCCAACCCAACTATGAAATATTTGGGTTGGGTTGGTTCGGGTTAATCGGATCATTTATTTAAAAATCTAATTTAATTATTTTCATATATTGAATTAAGATTAACTACTCAACTTCAATTTATATAGTGAAAATTTTATTTCTAAAATGCAAAAAAACTACTTTTAAGAGTTGTTGAAAAATAAATTATTAAAAAAATATTGGAATTAAATAAAATTAAAATCAATATATGTATAAATAATTGTATTATAAGTAACAAAAAAATATATTTTAAAATTAATAATAAATTCGGGTTGATTCGAGTTTATTTGAGTTATATTAGATGAACTCATGAACTAATGATCCATAAAATTTTCATTTATTTGAACCCAACCCAACCAAATGAGTTGATAACCCAACCCAAACCGTACGGGTTGGATTGGGTTGATCGATTTTTTTGGGTTATCAGATTTTTTGAACACTCCTAGCTAGATGATTTGGCTAAAATTATTAATTTAATTTTTTAAAATGATGTTACATCTTGCATATACATTCTCGGTGAGTGCAGCATGCATGCCTTCGTTTTAATTGTTAAATCGTTTATGGATGTGTGGATTAATGGAGTTTTATGGGATGAAACCTCGGCTTGATTAAATTCTTTTACATTTCCAGTTAATTGTAAAGGTCTCTGCGTTTTTGGGCATAATTAATTGCTATCGAGTCTGTAATTTCAAAGCTAGTTTGAGTTAGGAGTCGTTCGTGAAGATTTTCGAGGCAAGAGTTTCTGTTCTTCGAGGAAGAAGACGATCAAGAGTTGGTCGGGTTGTGTAGATGATCACTAAGTATCGGATGCTTGGGTATCGTTTAGTGCGTGCGCGCATCAGACAATCGTATAGCTCAACAAGCCTCATCGCTTAGTAACTGACTATACAATCGCGGAGTAATCGCACGGTAAATCGTTTACTTTTTCACGTGTTAAGTGATCGTTTAGACGATCAGGCTTCGCAGCCTCATTGTCGTCTAAGCAATCGTTTAGATTTTTGCGCTATCCTCTAGTGTGCACTAAGAAATCGTTTACCTGGAGGCGTTTACTAAACGATGGAGCTTTACCATGTGATTCAAGACCAGTTCGCCTGTGAACCGGTTTGCTCGATGGAAAAATGTAATAGATAGAATTTTTCATTCTAGTTTTGTGTAGGTTCATCCCAGTCCATTAATCTTTGGTTTAATACATGAGATGTATGTTTATTTATATGCCATATGGTATGCACATATAGAAAATCCCACCTTAGGTTATACATTGGTCATGCATCATCTCTTTATTATAAATGTTATAATCTAGAGAAGCATGATTTAAATTATGTAAGAGCATGCTCATGCATCATATAATATAAGAGTTATATTTATGCATGCATAAAAGCATTAACATGCATCGTCTCTATATTATAATTGTTATAGTATAACGATGTATGGAAAGCATGTTTGCTTGGTTATTACTTGTATATAAAAGTTATGTGTAGTAATGACCGGACATTGCATGAAGCATGATACATAGGTTACTTTATAAGTTATTGTTATGTTGCAATGTGTTTTAGTTGTTTCTTTTTAAAGGTTAAAGAGAAATTAGAACTAAAAGCAATAAGATAGGCATGCATGCTCACTTAGGTTTAATTCATAGTTTTAAAATGTTTAAAACTTGGATGACATAGACCTAAGATCACGGTCTAATATGGTTAGTAGCCCTTAGACTTTAATCTTTTAATCAGTTTAATAGGATTAAATTGACTAATAAAAGGTTAAAGTGTAGCAAATCTATCTATAAGGGACCTTTGGTCTAAGGCAGGTTCTGTCTAGGCTGGGGTATTTAAGTTGACGGAAGCGTAACACCCCTACCTGGAAAGGTGAATTAGATAGATTTGATGCATGCATGCAAGTTAAGGATAGTTCATTAAAGTGTTTAAATGTGACTACTTGAACTTGTTCATATTTCATTGACAAACCTTGTTTATGAGTGGGAATTAAAAAGACGACTTAGACTAAAATCAATAGTCGGATCGTCTAGGTTAATGAACCCCTAGGTAGAACATTCAGTGGGAGGCACTTGGGGCATATGATGCTTCATTTAAACCTTTCACATTTCTCCCTTATAGTCCACACCGTGAGATCTACCCTCAGCCTCGTGGCACCTTGGGAGTGTACCCCTAAAGGCTGGTGTTTGGGTAGGTCAATATCAAGGTGGATGGAGAGAATGTTCATAGTAAGTGGGAGCGAGAAGTGCGACAACATATCCCACGGTCTCCCTCATTGGATTGAATAAAGTTTCTATGTATCGTCTCGAAGCACCCTGGGAGTGTCCCCCTATAGGATGGCAGTTTTGCACATTTCTTTATTTAATTTCTATAAGAGGATAAGGTTACTTAGTCTCTTGTCCTAATCTGTTTCTTCCCTACGGTGGGCTCATTAAGGCGGGACTCTGGCACCGAAAGCGAGGGCACATTTATGGGAGTTGTTAAGGGTTAACAGTTTTGAACCAAATAAATGGTGGGTGTTAGGTTTAGTTCCAAGAGTTAGTTTTGCCTAATGGTTAAGAATGTCTCATCCCAGTAAAGGGGCATCTGATCACCCCACCAATGACGTTTGTCCTGCCTCGCTGGGCATCATTGCAAAATAGAAGTCTTAAATACTTAGGGTATTTGAAACTGTTTTGCTAAAATTAATTAGTTAAAATGTGGTTTAGCAAAATCTTATAAAAGTTTGTTCATCTTTCAGCAACAAGTTTTAAAAATGGCTACAACCACTTTACCTTTGCTTAGCGCCAAGAAACTTACTGGTGACAACTTTTCAACATGGAAACATATGATCACGATGATACTAATCATCGAGGATCTCATGTTTTCCCTTATGGAGGTCTATCCTCCTATTCCAGCTCCCAACGCCGCTCAAAATGTTCGGGAGGCGTACGAGTGATGAACACGAGCAAACGAGAAGGCCCGAGCCTATATCTTGATAAGTCTTAATGATGTGTTCGCCAAGACGCATGAGCCCATGGTCTCAGCACGTGACATCATGGAGTCCCTGCGTGGGATATTTGAACAACCGTCTGATCAGCTCAAGCACGATGCTCTTAAATACATCTTCAACTCTAAAATGGAGAAAAGAGCCTCTGTTCATGAACATGTACTTAACATGATGGTCCACTTCAATGTGCCGGAGTTGAATGGGTCTACTATCGATGAGGGTAGTCAGATTAGCATAATTCCGCATTCTTTGCCGGAGAGCTTCCTGCACTTTGTTAGCAATGTGATTCTTAACAAAGTGAAATACACCCTTACAACTCTCCTCAACGAGTTGCAGACATACCAATCTTTACTGAAAAGTAAGGAGAGAAAAAAGGTTGAGGCAAATGTTGCTTCATCCTCAAGGACATTCCATTGAGGTTCGACCTCAGGAATGAAGTCTGCACCTTTTACTTCTAACTCTGCAAATGGGAAGAAGAAGAAGGGTGGTAAGGGCAAAGGGAAAGTGCCTGCTAACCCGCCACCTGTCGCCCCAAAAAGACGTCCGCCGCCGGTTGAAAAGGAAAAATATTTCCACTGCAGAATGGACACTAGAAGAGGAATTGTCCTCATTGGCCGAAGGAAAAGAAGGCCACCAAGGCTAAGGCCAAGGCAGACAAAGTTAAATATGATTTACTTGGACTAGAAACATGTTTAGTGGAGAAAGATGATTCGACCTGGATAATTGATTTGAGTGCCACTAATCACGTCTGTTCTTCTTTTTAGGGGATTAGATCCTGGCGACAACTGGAGGCTAGTGAGATGACGATGCGAGTAGGCACCGGGCACGTCGTCTCAGCTATGGTAGTGGAAGGCATTTAGTTATCTTTACAGAATAGGTTTCTAGTTTTAAAAGATGTATATGTTGTTCCTGAACTTAAGAGGAACTCTATTTCTGCAAAGTGTCTATTACAATGTAAATATATGCTTTCTTTTAATGTGGATAAAGTATTTATTCATAAAGATGGTGTTGAAATTTGTATAGCTTATCTAGAAAGTAACTTGTATGTGCTAAGACCATTAGCCTTAAGTTCCCTCCATAATACAGAGTTGTTTAAAATTGTCGTAACTCAATCTAAATGTCAACAAATTTCTCCCAAAGAAAATGGCCAACTTTGGCACCTTCAATTAGGGCACATTAATCTCAATAAGATTCAGAGATTGGTGAAGAATGGCCTTCTAAGTAAGTTAGAAGAAAATTCTTTACCAGTGTGCGAATCTTGCCTTGAAGGTAAGATGACTAAAAGACCTTTTAATGGAAAAGGTTATTGAGCCAAAGATCCTCTTGAGTTAGTACATTCTGACCTTTGTGGTCCTATGAATGTGCGAGCCCGAGGTGGCTATGAGTATTTTATCAGTTTTACTGATGATTACTCTAGGTATGGGTATGTTTATCTGATGCAACGGAAGTCTGAATCCTTTGAAAAGTTCAAAGAGTTCAAGACTGAAGTTGAAAACGCATTGGATAGACGGATTAATACACTTCGATCAGATCGATGTGGATAGTTTTTGGACTCAGCATTCCAGGACTATTTGATAGAACATGGAATCGTTTTCCAACTCTCAGCGTCAGGTACACCTTAGCAGAATGGTGTAGCGGAGAGGAGAAATAAAACCTTGTTGGACATGGTTCATTCAATGATGAGTTACGCTTCCTTACCGGACTCGTTTTGGCCACTACTATATACATACTCAACTGTGTTCCTTCCAAGAGTGTTGCGAGAACACCTCTGAAGTTGTGGAACAGGCGTAAAGCTAGTTTACGTCACTTCTACATTTGGGGTTTCCCGGCACATGTGCTTGAGGAAAATCCCAAGAAGTTGGAACCACGGTCGAGGTTATGCCTCTTTGTAGGCTACCTAAAGGCACACGAGGGGGTTATTTTTATGATCCGTCAAAAAATAGGGTGTTTGTTTCCACGAATGCTACTTTCCTGGAGGAGGATCATATAAGGGAGCACAATCCACGTAGTAAAGTCATGTTGCGTGAGCTTTCCAATGAAACTACTGAAACTTCAACTAGAGTTGTTGAAGGACCTGCAGCATCAGCAAGAGTTGTTGATGATAGTTCATCTAGTAGGTCAATTCCACCACGAGAGTTGAAGGAACCTCGACGCAGTAGGAGGGTTGTAACCCGCCTGTTCGCTATCTGGGTTTCACGAAAACCTTACTATGGTAGCAGATGACGAAGTTGAGGATCCATTGTCTTCTCAAAAGGCAATGAAGGATGTTGACCGGGATGAATGGGTCAAAGCCATGGATCTCAAGATGGAGTCGATTTACTTCATCTCAATATGGGATCTTGTAGATCAACCTGATGGAGTAAGACCTATAGGTTGTAAATGGATCTACAAGCGCAAACGGGGTGCTGATGGAAAGGTGCAAACCTTCAAGGCTTGACTTGTGGCAAAGGGTTATACCTAGGTAGAGGAAGTCGACCACGAGGAGACTTTCTCGCCTAGTGCCATGTTAAAGTCGATCTGCATCCTCTTGTCCATTGTAGCTTATTATAATTATGAATTTGGAAAATGGATGTCAAAACGATCTTTCTGAATGGAAATCTTGAGGATACCATTTATATGGTGCAACCCGAGGGATTCATTGTCCAAGGTCAAGTGCAAAAAGTTTGAAAACTGAATCGGTCCATTTATGGGCTGAAACAGGCGTCTCGATCTTGGAACATATGGTTTGATACTGCAATCAAGTCGTATGACTTTGACCAGAACATGATGAACCTTGTGTCTACAAGAAGATTATCAACGCTTTAGTAGTTTTCTTAGTGTTATATGTAAACGATATACTACGCATTGGGAATGATGTAGGTCTATTGACTACAATTAAGAACTGGCTAGCAACCCAATTCCAAATGAAAGATTTGGGAGAGGCTCAGTTTTTTCTAGGTATACAGATATTTCAGGATCGTAAGAACAAAGTCCTAGCACTGTCTCAAGCATCGTACATTGACAAGATGTTACTCAAGTACTCGATGCAAGACTCAAAGAGGGGCCTACTGCCGTTCAGGCATGAAGTCGCTTTGTCTAATGACATGTTTCCTAAGACACCTCAAGAAGTTAAGGAAATGAGATGGGTCCCATATGCATCTACCATTGGCAGTTTGATATATGCGATGCTCTATACTGGACCAGACATCTGCTACGCGGTGCGCATTGTCAGTAGGTATCAGTTTTGAAGGAACTCTTAACGAAGAGCATCTATGAGCGCATTCAGATATTTCCGATTTCATTGTAACCGAAATACAACATATACATTCCAATAGATAGTTATGCAAAATAACATTAATTAACGGTATGCTTTGAACAATAAAATTATAAGGGAAAGAGTTCTCATACCAGTTGAAGACTCTCTTCAAACGTCGAACTCAGAAGCAGCAGAAGCACCTCTACGCGAACTCTATCACCCAGCAAACCAGTCGGCTGCAGCAACACGATCGTCTACACGAACGGCAGCAATTCGAACAAGCACGAACAAGTAAACAACGAGGACGACACCACCAATTGGAGCCCTTAGTATTCTCGGAGTGAGAATCCAAAGTGTGGTCTTTGGTGAATTTGGTAGAGGCCGGAGAAAAGATAAATCATGTAGACGATAAGCAAGTAGGAGAGAAAGAGCTATCGTATAGTAAGGGTGCTTATTGTTTAGAAGAAGTTACACAATCATGTAGGTTTTACTAAGCGGTCGTTTAATAAAAGGTAGACGATTGTTTAGAAAATGCGGCACGCTATGCGATCTTTTAGGAAAGCTAAGCAATTGTTTAGGGACAGGCGTGCGATCGTTTAGGCACTGGTGTACGATCGTTTAGACAATGAATTACTATCGTATAGGCTATCAAGCTAGGCGATCGTTACGTTTTCACACCCATTGCGAATTTTTCGTACTTTTTTGCAACATGAAACAAATTTTCATTTTATTCTTCGGTCACAATAACTGACTTCGAATTCTCCCACTAACACACTACCTAGAGAAGTTTTCGGCCAATTATCATATAATTAACCAATTTAATAATTAATGAATATAATCATATTATATTCTTACCCTAGAGTTTGATATTACATATCTACTATAGTAATTTCTCCTCGACTTGATATAAATCATATTTATATTTGATTTCCTTCAAAATAATGTATCTCATACATTTAGTCAATTATATCATACATAATTAACCAGTCCAATTATATCATATATATTCGAACTCCCTCTTGTCAATTTGAACATTTCAAACTGACCCAAACAATGATTTAAAACTTTATCCAAACTACCCAAGGGACCTAATGGACCTGTGGCTCGAAGCTCCAACGGTCCGTAAATAACTAACTAAACTTTTTAGCTACGAAATTCACCATCTGTTAACTGTCAGGCATTCCACTAAAGACCAACAGCTGAATTCTTCTTACGACAGATATATTTATGTGTCCATCGGATATAACCAATCATGAAAACGATGACCCTTCACAGATGCTCGTAAGTACAGCTGGGCCAATTTAACGATTTTTTCCTGTAGTTACATCTCACTCCTTAAGTACCACTTATTCCTCTAATGAACAATACAACATAGTTCAACTATGTTTGAACACCTCTCGAGAGGAATCAGCCCTTAAGGGAGCTATCTATCTACTTACCCCTGCCTCGGGGAAGGAGTGAGTTCCATTTTGTGTAGCTGAGTTCCCAGCTCCCAAATCAAACGAATCCCCAAAATGGTAGGTTTGAATCGGCGACATGGCCACTCGCACCCATAAAAATCAAAGAACCGCCCTCAATCGTAGGAGTTCCAACTCACTCAGGATTGAGGCCATATTACCTATGGTCATCCTAGTGAATTGAAATCTCTGTCATGAATGGTGTTATATAACGAGATGTTAACACTTCGTGGTCAGGTCTTATACAAACTCTTTGTATAGGACGCTCCCGCTCACATGTCCCCTACACGAATGATTAGGATCAGATCATCTGTGACAAGTCACAACACTTGTGACCATTCCACAAAGCAGGCCGCATTCGTAGTGTTACCAGGATAAGGTTTCCCTCCTATATCCATATGCTACAAATCATTTTGGTTATCACTCAAGACATGATCCACTTGTATGTCACCATATACATGCTTAAGTTACATACAGATAACTGGGATTTTATGTTTATTTGTTTGTGGTAAAGCAATAAAACATACAACTGAGCAAAATCAAAATGTAAAGTAAATATCATATATTATACAACATAAGCGTTCGTAGAAACAGTTTACACACTACAGAACATGAGACTTTAAGGCATCAACCTCAACAAGTCTAACCTAGGCCAAGGTCACTAGACTGTAGTGAAGAACATCCTTAAGTATCTTTGAAGAACGAGGGACTACATGCTCGTGTATGGATCTAGGGATTTGATCCTTACTAGATACACGGATTCTAACTTTCAGACTGATAGGGACTCTCGCAAGTCCATGTCAGGGTCAGTCTTTACTCTTAAAGGAGGGGCTATAGTGTGGTGAAGCACTAAGTAGGGGTGTATCACCGACTCCACTATGGAGGCAGAATACGTAGCGGTTTGCAAAGCTGCTAAGGAGGCCGTCTGGCTCAGGAAGTTCTTGACAGAACTGAAAGTTGTTTCAGATATGTCTAGCCCAATCACCCTCTATTGTGACAATAGTGCGGTTGTGGAAAACTCCAAAGATCCTAGAAGTCACAGGTATGATAAACACATAGAGCGAAAGTATCACCTAATTTGCGAGATAGTGCATCAAGGGGACGTGATCGTCACGAATATCGCTTTAGAGCACAATGTTGCTAACCCGTTTACGAAGGCTCTCACGACTACAGTGTTTAAGGGTCACCTTCAGAGCATGGGTCTACGGGACCGTCCACGGCTGAACTAGAACAAGTGGAAGATTTCTTGTACTGGGCTTTTATGCCCTAGTTTATTGTTTTGTACTTGTTTTTGTACACCCCACTTCGCTTTAGGACAAGGGGGAGATTGTTGGGGTTGATGCCTTAAAGTATCGTGTCTTGTAGTTTGTAAATAGTTTGTATGAACGTTTGTGATGTATAATATATGATATTTACTTCACCTCTTGGTTTTGCTCATCTAAATGTTTTATTTGCTTTACCACAAACCAATAAACTAAAATCTCTAGTTATCTTTATGTAATTTAAACATGTATGTGGTGACACACAAGTGGATCATGTCTTAAGTGATAACCAAAATGGTATGTAGTATATGGATATAAGAAGAAAACTTTATCCTAGTAACGTGTGGCCCGCTTTGTGGAATAGTTACAAGTGTTATGACTTGTCACAAATGGTCTGATCCTGATCATTCATGTAGGGGACATGCGAGCGGGGGCGTCCTATACAAAGAATTTGTATAAGACCTAACCACGAAGTGTTAACGTCTCGTTATATAACACCGTTCATGATAGAGACTTCACTTCACTAAGATGACCATAGGTAACATAACCTCAATCCTGAGTGAGTTAGGAAGTCTCGTTATATAACATTCATGACAGAGACTTCACTTCACTAGGATGACCATAGGTAACATGACCGCAATCCTGAGTGAGTTGGGAACTTCTGGCATTGAGGGCAGTCATTTGATTTGCATGGGTGTAAGCGCCAGGCCGCTGACTCAAACCTACCACTTTGGGGAATCGTTTGCTTTGAGAGCTGGGAACTCAGCTACACAAGATGGAATTCACTCATTCCTCAAAGCATGGGTGAGTAGATAGATAGCTCCCTTAAGGGCTGATTCCAGGGTTTGAATGATGTGGTGCCACACACCTTCTCATGGCCCGAGAGGTATTCACACATAGTTAGACTATGTTGTATTGTTCATTAGAGGGATCAGTGGTATTTAAGGAGTGAGATGTAACTACAGAGGCAAAATGGTAAATTGGTCCAGCTATACTTACGAGCGTCTATGAAGGGTTATCATACTCATGATTACTTATATCCAATGGACACAGAAATATATCTTTGGTAAGAAGAGTTCAGTTGTCAGTCTTTAGTGGAATGTCTAGTAGTTAACGGATGATGGATCTCATGGCTAAAGAGTTTAGTCAGCTATTCACGTACCATTGGAGCTTCGAGCCATAGGTTCATAAGGTCCTCTTGGTAGCTTGGATACAAGTTGAGAATCAGTGTTTGGGTCAGATTGAAATGTTCAAATTGACAAGAGGAAGTTCGATTATATCATATATAATTGAACTGGTTAATTATATATGATATGATTGACTAAATGTATGAGATACATCTTTTTGGATGAATTGGATATAAATATGATTTATATCAAGTAGAGGAGAAAACACTATAGTTGATATATGATATCAAACTATAGGTTAAGAATATAATATGATTATATTCATTATTTTATTAATTAGGCGGTTATGAGATAACTGGCCAAATTTTTCTCTAAATTCGTGCAAAAGTGGGAAGTTGAATTCAGTTCTAGTAACTAAAGAATAAAATGAAAATAGTTTTCATTTTGCAAATGACGCGCAAAAATCGTTCATTGTGTCAAAGTATTGTATCACTTAGTGTTGAGAGCCTATATGATAGTGCCCGCCTACTAAACGATCGCCTGTAATTATCGAAATGATCGCTTACCTTTGCTAGACGATCGCTTAGCACGCCAAGCATATCTAAACGCTCGCTTACCTTTTGATAGACGATCGCTTAGCATTTACTACACGATCGTGTACCCCAACCTAAACGATCAAGCACCCATCTATACAATAGTCTTCCCTATCTCCCACTTGCTTGTTCGTAGTACACGATTGCTTTTCCTCCTCCCCTTTACCAATTCCATCAAAGTCCACCATTTGGATTCTCACTCCGAGAATACTGAGGGCTTCGAGTGGTGGTGTCGTCCCCGTTGCCTTGTGTTCATGCATTGTTGTTCGTATAGACAACCATAATGCTGCTAGGCAATTACTTGCTGGACGAGTAGGATCGAGAGGAGTTTGTTCACGTTGGACCGAGTTCTTGTGAAGAAAGTCTTCAACTGGTACGTTCTCTCGGTCTCTTGTTTTTATATTTTATAGCATGCCAGTAATTAGTGTTTTCAATGTATATCTGTATATTAGAATGTATGTGTGGAATTCTGTCACAATAAAACTGGAAAGATCCACTTCCGCTTATAGGTACTCTTGTATAAGAGTTCCTTCAAAAACCACCAAGATCTCACTTGAATTACCGAGAGGACTACCACTGAGATCTTCTCTATTATGCTCAAGCTGGAATGTGTGGTGGAAACACTTAACCAAGTTGAGTTGATGAGGAACGAGAGCAGGGTCATCAATTCAGAACTTTTCTATTTTTCAATCTCTTGCTGGTCTTCATGCATAGAGCTTCTATATATAGGTAAAAATCATGCAAATGTATCAAGTTGCATATTGAGTAGCTTCAGCTTGAAGACTAGTAATGGATTTCGATGATATTCCATAATACATGTTTGTGGGTTTTTCATAAAATTGGAAAAACTCATTAACATAAAATGATTTCATAAAATCATTTTATCTAAATTAATTTATAAAATTAATTCAAAATAATTAATTTAAATAAAAACTAATTTTAATTGATTTTTAAATAATATTAATTTAATATCTAAATATTAATATCACCAATAAATCAATTTTATATTTAAATCATAATTTAAATATTAATTGATTTTCCAATTTCGTTTAATTTCAATTAAAATGAACGTTTATAATTGTATCATATACAATCAATCGAAAACCCTAAATTCATACATCAATACTCAACTTGTTATTCCAATTTAATGAGCTAGTAGAGGGACCTAATGAACCTACAGATCATGAGCTCCAACGATTTGTAATTAATTCGATAAAACTCTTTAATTCGATTAAAGAGTTTTATCGAATTAATTACTATTTGTTAACTATCAAGACACACCACTATAGCTCAATAGTTGCACTCTCCTCACTGTAGATATATTTATATCCATATAAACCATAATCAGTTAGCTGATCCTTCACAGGTTGTTCGTAATCATAGTTGGGTCAAGATTACCGTTTTATCCCTGTAAATACATCTCATTCCTTAAGTTCTCACTGACCCTCTAATGAATAATTCGATTCATAATACTACTTATGAATCAATTCCTTTCTCTATCATGAAAAGGTGGGGCCCCGATTGTTCAAGACTTGGAATCAGTACTTAAGAAAACAACCTATCTGCTAACCCTAAAATGGGTAGGAGTGAATTCCATCTTGCAGGGTTATGTCCCCAGCTATTCATCCGGTCTTATCCTCAAAATGGAAGGCTTATTGAGCAGTTCTATTGGACTGCTCTCACCCATGCATATCAAAGGATAATTCTGAATAAACGAGAGTTCATAGCTAGTTCAGGATTAAGATCGAGTTATCCTAGATTACTTAAATATGAAATAGTCAGTTTTAACCGTAAACAGTCGTTATAAAGAAAAGTAACTATTTTGTGGTCCAGTCTATATGCAAACTCATTGCATAGGATGCCCCCACTCACATGTCTCTACATGAATGATATGTGGATCACATTATTTATATTACCTATACAAAATGGGCCCCATCCAATAGTGTTACCAGGATAAGATACTCAATTTCATCCATATACTTATAGACCATTTAGGCTATATACTATTAACTTGATCATGTTTATGTCACTACATAAAGTTAAAGTATTCATACTATAGCCATGGATATGTTTATCGTATTTTCATAATAGAGTGCAAAATCAACAACTTTATTGAATAAAATACTCAATAATATTTTATTGATAAATAGAATGTTTAACATGAACTGTGAGTTCTAGGAAATTCCCAACAAAATTAGCAGGATAAGAGGTTGAATGGCTTAGAAACCTACTAGGGGATGTACCATTGTGGGGGGCATTAGTACCAGTCTCTGTTCACTGTGATTCATAGGCTGCCATAGGTATTGCCAAGAATAGTGTATATAATGGCAAAAGAAGACATATATGTCTTAGACATGGAGCTGTCAAACAGTTGTTAAAGGGAGAAATTATTTCCTTGGAATCTGTGAAGTCTGAGAAAAATTTGGCTGATTCTTTGACCAAAGGCCTAACAAGGAAAATAATTTTAGAATCATCAGTAAACATGAAGCTTAAACCCTTATAGGATTCTATAGCCCTTTGTTTGGGTGGTCTATTGTGATAGACTAGATGGTTTATAGCGCTTTGTTTGGGTGGTATGTTGCGATAGACTTGATGGTCCGTAGTCCGTTATATGATTGGTCCTAGGATGGACTTAACGGATAATACTAAAATCTTTTAGTGATCCATAGCCATTTCTTTGGATGATCCTGATGTGGACTTGATGGATAGTGATGAAATCTTCATAGCTCAGTATTTGAGTGGTTTGTCTTTGACAGACTTGACGAAGATGGTCCTGACACGGACTAAATGTCTAAGTCTTCATGGCTTAGTTTGAGTGGTTTGTTTGAAAAAACCTATTGAAGCATCTAATGTGATAGGAAGGTGTGACCGCCTTCTGTGAAAGAGTTTAAAGGTCTCTTTCTAGAACTTTCACGGTGACCCGAGGTTTATGTGTATGGCCATAATAAGCACACTTTATATCACAAAATCGGGAGAAGGTCTAGGAGTAAAATATGTTGTGGGGGTCTCAACCAGTGTTATTGAAAGTTTAAGAGGTAACTCACTCTCTCTAACAAGGTTGTTGCCCTACTTTACTATGCATCAATTCAAATCAATAGATATTGATGTTTAAGTTTGATCTCCTTTATTTGCTTGGAACATTTTTTTTTTCAAATAATCTTTTATATTGTTTACTTGTTAACTTTTCTGTAACAGTAATTTGTGGGAGATTGTTGGAAATGATTTTTAGGCTTAGACCCATAGGAAAAGTTAAGAAGGGTAGGAAGTTTTGTCCCACATGGATAGATTTAGAATTGCCTAGACGGTATAAATACCAAGGCAATCTAGTTAAGAATTCAAAGTGTGTTGATGGTGGAAGTATAACCTTTTCACCACATGCGCGTGTCACCACCGTCATCTGTTCGGTCGGACGGGCAAGTTTAGATAACCATGCTTGCCCAAAAAAGAACTAAATTTTTATTACTTATCTTTTTATTTTTTTTTTAATAAAATTATTATTAAATCAGTTTATTATCATTTTGTTGGTTGTTCATTTTTACCGTTCAAATTCTGACCGTTCGTTTCTATCCATTGGTATCCTCCTCTCCTTAGCTATTTAACTCAGATCAGACCTGAGAGAGGAGACACAACAAACTCGATTTTCATCTTCTATTTCCTTAAATTCTTCTTCTGTTATGAGCAATCTTCTCACTGGTTCTTGTCCATTTTCCGACGAGTGTGCATCTAAATTTAGAGGTTGCATTAACCTTGAGGAGCAATCGGTGTAAACGATTAGCACCAAGGTCACGGCGTAATTACTTTCAGGACAGTGGTTTCTCCACGACGCAACAACACTTAGTGACATCTATTCCAGACATCTGTTCTAACAAGATGTGTTGTTAATATCTCATTTAGATACTCATGCAAATAAATAAGAACCAGAAGTTCAAAAGAAAGCTCATTTGCAAGATATCAAATCAAATGTTAGATGCATTTACAAAACATTTGTGAATGCTAAAAGACTATTAAGTTATATATACCAAATACAAATGTATCATCTAGAATTAATATCCCAACTCAATATGTTGTTACTACTAATAAGTCCACAACATATCTAAAGAATGGTAGACCAATGAGTTTCAAAGAAAAAAACATCCAAAAGAAAAATAGTTAATAACTTAAATTATATAGATATTCTAGAAGAAATCCTTAACATGACTATTTATGAGAATATTAAAGGGAAAAACGCTAAGGATAATAATCCAAATTTGACAATTGTGTCCTGACTTGAAAATGACGGAACTAGAATAATGTGAAAAATGGAAATTGACAACATTTCTACCTATAAAGTTACTTAAGGTATATTAAATATAAATTTTGAACCTGAGTTTTTCGAAAACAATGTCAACATGAAAAGGATTTGCTTATATGAAAATAAGCAATTCAAACATAATTAAACTCATTGTCAAAACATGAGAATTTTAGACTAGTAGTCCAAAACACCAGAAGATATCAAACATGTGGGATCTTAAGCGAGATATGTTGCACAAGAATTCTTGTAAATATCCAGTATTAATTATGAGAAGAGATGATCTTTTGTGGCAGATGTAATATAATTTAGATATCTAATTGAAATGACTGTGTATGAAAAGTTTAATATGCATTTTATTGATGTCGTCACTACATATTATATGGATCTCTTGATAACTATTGTTATATGAAAATCTCCAGAGAATTAAAGATACTAGAATCATACAAATCAAATGATAGAAAATTATCACAAAGATTCTTATATGAATTAAGACATTCATGACGATATAATCGTTTGAATATTTGTAGAAAGAGAGGTATGAAAAAAGTAGCATTATTTGTCCATGTATCTTTATTAAAAAAAAAAAAAAATCACTATCAAATTTGTTATTACTTATATATATGTTGATGACTTGAAGAGTTCTGAAAGACAATATCTTAGAAAAGAAATTCAAATTAAAGATCTCATAAAACAAAATTTTACATTTACACATTAAGTATTAATTAGCATATGAAATTTTATCAATTCACTTATACAGAAAATATTTTATGTGGGCATAAGACGTCTATTGACCATTTAAATGATAGTTCATTCATTTAATGTGAATAAAATACATCATCCAACTTTGAAAAGACAATGAATAACTTTTGATTTCTGAAGTACCATATTTAGTACATTAAGTGCACTTAAAGTATCTTTACTAATATAATACATGAACTGTATCTTATTTTCTATAAGCATATATAGTATTTCTCTAACAAAAAAAATTATTGGAGATGAAGTTAAATATATACTATGTTATCTTTGAGAATCAGTTTATAATGACTTATTTTACTATAATAGATCTAATTTTTATCTAATTAGTTGTTGAGATGATATATATAAAGTTAAATCTTAAGCAACCTAATTAGAACATTCAAGATGTGTTCTATTATGATAGTAAATGAAGCTGACTATAACAAACACTTCAAATCATGTTGAAATCTTGAGGATGAAATCGTCTACAATACAATATTTATAGCTTAAATCAAAGGAGAATATATTCAAAGAGATAAACAAAGCATATCACTGTTCTTGGAGAAAATGAAGATATCATTGTTCAACAAATTTCTCGATATATCATCTAGCATAACTATTTACGAAGACATCGTCTATTGCAATGCTAGAATGCAAGCCCAAAATCTTAAATGATGTTTTTACGAGAGGGAGTAAATATGTGCACTTTTTTTTTCCTTGACTATGGTTTTTCCTCACTAGATTTTTTTGACAAGATTTTTAATTAAATTATATGAATAATGTACTATTTTTTCTTCACTAAGATTTTTTCTTATTAGAATTTTCCTAATAAGGTTTTAACGAGACATATATTCTCTTTATTTTTTTGTTCTTATAACCACTATTCTCACAACTCTACAAATAGAGGTCGTAGAGATATCTTATTGCACACAACAATATAGTAATACCTTTGCTTCTACTTCTTTCTCTCCATTTTCTACTGTGTTCTTATTCTTGTTCTTCTTTCCTTCCATTTTATAACAGATGTGATATTTTTCATAACTATATAGAAACATAAGATTAAGGTTAACCCATTTTATTTTAATAGAAAATCTGTTTATATAATCGAATTGAATACATCAATAATTGCTATGTTAAGTGAACGATGTTGTAAATAATATCATATATGCACTTTAATGTTTATACATTAACACTTTCGTCAATTCTCATTTTATTTTAATTAAAAAAACTATTTTAAGAATATCTTTTAATATAATTCGAAGTTGAAGAGACAAAATTAAAATTTATTAATTATAATTAAAGGGAAAATTATAAAAATCTAGAATTAATATTTACAAATAAATGATGAAAACTTTTAAAGATTGAGTAAGTAAGAGAAGATAAGATAAATAAAAGCTGAAATTATGAGTGACATAGTTCAATCATTTAAATAATTAAAGTTACTAATTATTTAACAAAGAGTAAACTTTGTATATATCAACCCTTAATTTAATTGAGTTATTACTAATGATAATTATGAGTGGCATATTTCATAAATTGAAGATTTGATAAGAAGTAATATGGTCCAAAAAATGTGAGGTGGTGGTTGAAAACTCATTTTCATGTTTGGTGCATGATTGCTTTCTATGAAAAGTGTCATTATTTCTAATTTCTCTCTCTTTCCCTCAAAACATCTATTAATGCCAAATTCATTCAATGCTTAATTCCAAATCCAAGAAGGCCTGTTTTAATTAATTGTAATTTTCTTGTCATGCTTGTTCAAAGTTTAAAGTTCATTCTAATGTTATTCAACTCAATTCCAAGCATTTCCACACTTTTTCATTTCTTTTTCTTTCTAAATATCATGAATTGTCTTTCAACCCTCTCTTTTACCTTCAATTATATAAAAATATATATCAACTTTAGCTAATAGATTACAATTTATTTCTAAACTTTAAGTTTTTATTTATTTATTTATTTATTAGTAGTAGTGTGAGTGACATAAATTAACACTAAATATTTATTAAATATATACATAATTTCATTTATCATTCAATTTCAATTATATAAAAGATTAATATTGTTACTATTCATTTCAACGCATAACATTGTGTTAGGTAAATTTATGTGAATGATGCTCTAAATAATGTCATGCGTTAAATTTTTATTACATATATCAAATGCTATATCGATTTTTATTCATTTTTTTCATAAAAAAATGGAATAATTTAAAATTTAAAGGTGAAACTTAACTTTTAAAAGTAGGTGAGAGATGCACTTTTTGTCACTCATGTTTAAAATTTATATTAATTTAGTTATGGAAGGTTTAAAATGAATACTCTAATCTTTGAGGTATGACAAATAATTCAATGATCTTCAAACTTCTTAGACCATTAGTTGACTAATGAAAAAATGACGTGGTCGTTAAATGATTGAGAATCCATGGAATATTTCCTTATTAATTAGGCATTTGCAAATTTAAACTAAATGCACTTTGAGAAATTGGTTGTCTGTTCCATTTGGATCTTAATTTTCTCTACGCCTATTTCTTCAGTTCCACACAACTGAAGAATGATTTCATCATCCAAATTGTTTTTGTTGTCGATTTGGGTCTGTTTTGCAAGATTCCAGAAAGAAATTCAATAGAATTGAAAAGAAATGGCAAGAGAAATTCTACTTTGTGGTGGTTCCGAAATTCCCAAAAATAAAAAATTGAATTCTAGAGAAATGTAGAAATTTTTTTCAGAGATTTATGGGTATACTTATCGAATAAATTAATATAATGACCATACCTTTACAAAGGTGAATGGAAGACAGAAATAGACACAAAGAATTCAAGAAAAGAAAATACTAATTAGAAAAATACAGAAAATTCATATCTGGAATAAACATAAATCATAATTTACATTAATACTCTCTCTCAAACTCAAGTTGGTCGATATGGTAGGATCGTGACCAACTTGAGTTTGGATCGCGACCAACTCGAGTTTGTGAAGTGACTGAGCGAAACATAAGGTGGCAAATTATGAAAATTGAAGAAAGCTTCTAGATCAAATCATGTATATTTAGGTTGGAAACAAAGCATAAACACAAACAACTTTTGTGTTGGAAACAAAAACTCATAAAGAACGGAAACTTCTAGGCTGGAAATAGAGATCCATGGAAAACAAAAACTTCTAGGCCAGAGGACGATCCAAAAGGCGAAGGTGAGCCCTTATTATTAATACTCACCCTAAAAGAAAGAAGGATCTTTTCATATACTAGGGGATTTTACTTGGAAAAGAAAATGTTCCATACTAATGGATTCGGTTTCATAATCATGGGTTCCAATGTAAGATATCTTGTAGCACTTACCAATAAGGCCCTATCGATTAGTATTACGCAGAAGAATCAATTATAGACACTAATATAATTATCTGTTTTTCATAGATAAACTTGGGATTTGCAATCCCAGGTAAGATCGATTTAGGATCATGGGATCCTTTTCTATCAGGTAGGAAGGATTATTGCACAAAATTTACTTCTAAGTAATTGCTCCATAGATTCTATATCTATCTATATGAAGAAGAAATCATGTAACGAAGGCTTGAGGAAGTAGGGGCAGCTGTAGCTGCTGAATCTTTTACTAGTATATGGAAAACTGTGTGGACCGATGGGCTTACCAGTCTTGATCGTTACAAAGGACGATGCTATGGAATCGAGCCTGTTCCTAGAGAAGAAAATCAATATATTGCTTATGTAGCTTATCCCCTGGACCTTTTTGAAGAAGGTTTTGCTACTAACATGTTTACTTCCATTGTCGGTAGACGCACGATGAACGAAAACTTCTAAGCTGTAAACAGAGATCCAAAAATGAAAATCTAAAAATAAAATTGAGACCCACAAATGCAAATATGAAAACAAAACAGAAACCCACAAACAAAAACCAGAGGTTGCAACCCATGAAAAAAAACAGATTGAGTAGAGCGAATTTTGACGTGCAAACGAAACCCATGAAGCAATTGGTGTAGGGACAAGATTCATAAATGTTGGCCATTAAAACCAATGCAGAAACAAATGAAACAAACCATAACCTGAAGGAACTCTGTTTACAGAGAATCTTTGAGCAGAAGTAGATCGTCCAAATCCCATTGTGATTGAATGCATACATTTACAGTCATACAAGAATATATTATGCATAAATCTTAAATTACAGCATGCTTTGAAATAAAAACAAAGGATCAAGAGACTATACCTTTGAAGAACCCTTCTTCAAGTAATCCCTCAATCTATCTCATTCACGAATGTGTCGAACAACTCAAACATTCCTCGAACAAGCAACAAGCAACAACTCGATCCTCGAACCAACCGGACACTACCACTTGGTGACCTTGGTATTCTCAATGTGAGAATCCAAGAATCATGGGCTCTGGCTAATTTTGGTTAGAGGGGAAGTTTGATGTGGAAGAGGAAGAAGATCAAGAAGGAATAGTACTGTCGTGTAGACGAACTAGTCTATCGCATAGACAAGCTTACTCGATCGTTTAGTCTCTCAAGAAGCAATCGTGTAGCTACTCGATTGTTAATTATTATCTTATGAAATAATTAGAAAACCATTTTCATTTATCCCACTTTTCCATAAAACCAAATAACTATCCACTAAGAGGTGGTTAGAAAGAAAAAGGGTTAATTATCAAATAATTAATAAATCATAAATAAATATGATAACTAACTTATCATATTATATTTATAAACTATAGTTTTAATATTGCATCATATACAATATATACAATATAAATCATAGTTCTTTTTCTCTATTTTATGGCATTTAATATAAATCATATTTATATTAAATTTAATAACTATGAATCTAATTCATAGAAAATATATTTGAATCATATTCAAATATTAGTTCCTCCAAATAAACAATAATGTATCAAATATATTATATCAATTATATCATATATAATTTAATTAATTTAATTATATCATATATAAATTCCCTCTTATTAATTTGAACATTCAAATTAATCCAAAAACTGACTCTCAACTTAAATTCATCGAGTTACCAAGGTGACCTTATGGACCTGTAGCTTGAAGCTCCAACGGTACGTGAATAACTGATTAAACTCTTTAATCATATTATCCACCATCTATTAACTGTCGGGCACTCCACTAAAGACCGACAGCTGCACTCTTCACACTACATATATATTTTCGTGTCTATTGGATATAACCAATCAACAATATGATGACCCTTCACAAATCGCTCGTAAGTATAGTTGGGCCAAATTACCGTTTTGCCCCTATAGTTACATCTAACTCCTTAAGTACCACTGATCTCTCTAATGAACAATAGATTATAGTCCTACTATGACTAAACCCCTCTCGGCCAAGAGAGAGTGTGGCACCACATTGTTCAAGACCCAAAATCAGCTCTTAAGGGAGCAATTTATCTACTTACCCCTACTTTAGGGAATGAGTGAATTTCATCTTGTGTAGTTGAGTTCCTAACTCCCTAATCAGACGAATCCCCAAAGTGGTAGGCTTGTTGAGTCAACGATCTGGTCACTCTCACCCATACAAATCAAAGGACTGCCCTTATAGACAGAAGTTCACAACTCATTCAGGATTAAGGTCATGTTACCTATGGTTATCCTAGTGAAATGAAAGTCTCAATTATGAACGGTGTTATATAACGAGACTAAATAATTCGTGGTCCGGTCTTATACAAACTCTTTTGTATAGAATATCTCCACTCGCATGTCTAATACATGGATAATCAGTATCATTTATAGCACTTTACAACATTCGTAACACCTACAAAGGGATCGTAGCTGTTGAATCTTCTACTGGTACATGGAAAACTAAGTGGACCGATGGGCTTACCAATCTTGATCGTTACGAAGGACAATGCTATGGAATCAAGCCTATTCCTGGAGAAGAAAATCAATATATTGCTTATGTAGCTTATCCCCTAGACCTTTTTTAAGAAGGTTCTGTTACTAACATGTTTACTTCCATTGTCGGTAGATGCACGATGAATGAAAACTTCTAAGCTGTAAACAAAGACCCACAAATGCAAATCTGAAAATAAAACTGAGACCCACAAATGAAAATATGAAAACAAAATAGAGACCCACAAACAAAAACCAAAGGCTGCAACCCATGAAAAAACAGATTGAGCAGAGTGAATTTCGGCATGCAAACGAAACCCATGAAGCAATTCGTGCAGGGACGAGATTCATAAATGGTGGCCATTAAAACCAATGCAGAAACAATTGAAACAAACCAGAACCAACCCAAACCAAACAAATTTTAATTAAACCAAATGTAGTCAAACTAGATGAACTAACCATACTAACTAAGTCAAGTTGAAAGACACATACACGGTATTTCACAAAGCATGCTAGACGAGGTGAGACATGGTGGAGGATGATTTTCAGATTTGGGATTTAAGATATTTAGATCCGGAAAATGAAGATGTTTGGTAGTACAAAGGCATGACAGAAAACCCTAGTAGAGTAGAGGGAAAACAGAAGATCTAGGTTGGGGTTTATCGGCAAGTGCATATCTACTAAAACAGTTGCAAATTTATGGAGGCTAGATCGCTAGTGGTGCAAAAATCCTAGTGCATGGTTTTGATACCATGTTGTTTTGTGTATTTTATTGAATAAATCAGCATAATCAGCATATCTTTACAAAGTGAATGGAAGACTAGATAGACACTAAGAATATAAGAAAAGAAAAATACACGAAAAATACCAGTTAGGAAAATACAGGAAATCCATCATTATTGAAATAAACATAAATCATCGACTCGAATAAGAGCGTTTAGGGTATTTTTTTTTTTAAAAAAAAAAATGAAGGCCACTTTGAGCTTTGATTGATCCCTCAAAGCATTTACAAATGGTCTCTCCCTTCTTAGAACAAAGGAAACTTCAGATCTAAATAAAGGAGCTTCTCCATTGTGTCTTACCTAGAGAAGCATGACGACAATAGAAAAGGTGACAACTATCGACATTCTTCATTGGGCGACAACAGTAGCAATGGGTGAGACCATAGTGGAAGGTTCGCCATGGGAGGGTTAAAGGAGATGATGAAGAAGAGAGAGAAGCAATTCTTTACATCCATGAAATTGGAATATCAGAAACCTGGCTCTGATACCAATTGAAGGAAGTCTTATACAAGAGTACCTATGAGTGGAACTGGATCTTTCCAATTTCATTGTGACAGAATTTTCACACATACATTCTAACATACAGATATGTATTGAAAACACTAATTACTGACATGCTATAAAAGATAAAAACAAAAGATCGAGAGAACGTACCAGTTGAATACTTTCTTCACAAGAACTCACTCCAACGTGAATGAACTCCTCTCGATCCTACTCATCCAGCAAGCAATTGCCTAGCAGCACCACAGTCATCTACACGAACAGCAGTGCACGAACACAAGGCAACGGGGTTAGAGTACACGATCGTGTAATAAATGCTAAACGATCGTTTAGGTTGGGGTACACGATCGTGTAATAAATGCTAAACGATCGTCTATCAAAAGGTAAGAAATCGTTTAGATACGCTTGGCGTGCTAAGCGATCGTCTAGCAAAGGTAAGCGAACGGTTAGATAATCGGGGGCGATTGTTAAGTAAACATGGGTGTGCGATCGTTTAGTAGGCGGGCACTATCGTATAGGCGATTAACACTAAGCGATACAATACTTTCACACCTTGAACGATTTTTTCCTGTCATTTGCAAAATGAAAACTATTTTCATTTTATTCTTTAGTGACTAGAACTGAATTCAACTTCCCACTTTCGCACGAATTCGGAGAAAACTTCGGCCAATTATCTCATAACCGCCCAACTAATAAAATAATGAATATAATCATATTATATTCTTAACCTCTAGTTTGATATCATATATCAACTATAGTGTTTTCTCCTCTACTTGATATAAATCATATTTATATCCAATTTCCTCGAAAAAATGTATCTCATACATTTAGTCAATCATATCATATATAATTAACTAGTTCAATTATATCATATATAATCGAACTTCCTCTCATCAATTTGAACATTTCAAACTGACCCAAAAACTGATTCTCAACTTGTATCCAACCTACCAAGGGGACCTTATGGACCTATGGCTCGAAGCTCCAATGGTACGTGAATAGCTGACTAAACTCTTTAGCCATAAGATCCACCATCCTTTAACTGCCAGGCATTCCACTAAAGAACGACAACTAAACTCTTCTTACCATAGATATATTTCTGTGTCCATCGGATATAACCAATTATAAGTATGAAAACGCTTCACAGATGCTCGTAAGTACAACTGGGCCAATTTACTGTTTTACCCCTGTAGTTACATCTCACTTCTTAAGTACCACTGATCCCTCTAATGAACAATACAACATAGTCCAACTATGTGTGAACACTTCTTGGGCCATGAGAAGGCATATGGTGCCACATCGTTCAACCTCTGGAATCAGCCCTTAAGAGAGCTATCTATCTACTTACCCCATCTTCAGGGAAGGAGTGAATTTCATCTTGTGTAACTGAGTTCCTAGCTCCCAAATCAGACGAATCCCCAAAGTGGTAGGTTTGAGTTGGCGGCCTGGCCACTCGCACCATGCAAATAAAATGACCGCCCTCAATGGTAGGAGTTCCCAACTCTCTCAAGATTGAGGTCATGTTACCTATAGTCATTTTAGTGAAGTGAAGTCTCTGTCATGAACGGTGTTATAACGAGATGTTAACACTTCGTGGTTAGGTCTTATACAAACTCTTTGTATAGGATGTCCCCTACACGAATGATCAGGATCAGACCATATGTGATAAGTCACAATACTTGTAACTATTCCATAAAGCGGGCCGCATCTGTAGAATTACTAGGATAAGGTTTCCCTCCTATATCCATATGCTACAGACCATTTTGGTTATCACTTAAGACATGATCCACTTGTACGTCACCGCATACATGCTTAAGATACATAAAGATAACCAGAGATTTTAGTTTATTGGTTTGTGGTAAAGCAAATAAAACATTTAGATGAGCAAAATGAAGAGATGAAGTAAATATCATATATTATACATCACAAGCGTTCGTACAAGCTGTTTACAAACTACAGAACACGAGACTTTAGGGCATCAACGCCAACAGTTTTCAACTGATTTTGTGGAGGAATCTTCAAAGGTAATATGTGTTTCAAACCCTCTTTTGAATGTCATATGTACAACATGCTCAAAACTCAAATTAAATGTAGTTTAAGTTCTTATTGATTCTGTAGTCTTCCGTTGCATGATATTTCATTCCTTCAAGTTCTAGAGTAATAAATTCAGATTCCATAGTGGATCTAGCTATGCAAGCTTGTTTTTGCAGACTTCCATGATATTGCTCCTTCTCCAAGAAATAATACATATCCATTTGTAGAACTGACCTCATCAATATCAGATACCCAGTTTGCATCACAATAACCTTCTATTACAACCGGGAATTTGTTAAAATGCAAGCAAAGTTCATGGTTCTCTTAAGATATCTTAACAGACGATAAAGAGCACTCCAATGATCCTTATCAGGATTATTTGTATATCTACTCATTTATTCATAACATATGCAATATCAGGTCTAGTATAGTTCATTAAACACATAACACTACCTATGATCTTTGCATTTTTAGACTGAGATACACAATCACCTTTATTTTTCTTAAGACTTATACTAGCATCATAAGAAGTTCTTGTAGAATGATCATCAAAACAGTCAAAATTCTTTAGTAATTTTTCAATGTAGTGTGATTGACACAGAGAACAACCATTTTCAGTTTTTCTTATCTTAACACCGAGTATTACGACAGCTTCCCCCAAATCTTTCATTTCGAATGAGAAAATAATAACAATTTGGTATTACATATTGTCTCTATGTTTGTTCTAAAGATGAACATATCATCAACATATAAACATATAATCACACAATCAGCTCCAAACAACTTTGAATAAACATATGTATCTAAGAAGTTTACCTTAAACCCATTGTTTATCAAAGTATCATTGAATTTTTCATATTATTGTTTGGGAGCTTGTTTAAGACCATAAAGAGATTTGTTTTCCTGACCGGCAACTGTAAAGCCTTCAGGCTGTATCATATAGATTTTTTTCTTCTAGATCACCATTGAGGAATGCTGTTTTTACATCCATTTGGTGAATTAGAAGTCTATGGATAGCACCCAGTGCAATCAAGCCTCTAATAGTAGCCATTTTTGTTACAGGAGAATACGTGTCAAAGTAGTCAATACCTCATTTTTGTTTATACCCTACTACTACCAATCTAGCATTGTATTTTTCAATTGAACTATCTGGCCTCATTTTCCTTTTGAAAATTCACTTATACTTAATAGGTTTACTTCCTTTTGGAAGATCTACTAAGTTTCAAGTTTGATTCATGATTAGAGAATCCAATTCACTCTTAATAGCTTCCTTCCATAAGCTAGAGTCTAAATAACTTAAGGCTTCTTGGTAAGTGTTAGGATCCTCATCTATTAGATACATATATGCAAACTGAATATCAATATCATTTGGCCTCTCAACTAAAGATGTAGTTAAAAATTAGGACCAAAATTTTGCTCAGTTCTCTATCTCTTACTTCTTCTAGGTTAGTCATGCATTCTATTTGTGGTGTTAACATCTACAATGTCAGACATACTACTAGAAGCTATATCATGCATACTATTAGATAAGGAAGGCATGAAAATAAAATCATTCTCACAATTAGTTGTTCGAACAGATTAAGTGTTTCCCTTTTTCAATGGAAAAATATGCTAAAAAAATTCTGCATCCCTATATTCACATACGGATCTATCATTCAAGCACATAAATCTGTATGCAACACTATCTTGTGCATAACCAATAAACACATAATCAAAAGTTTTAGATCCTACTATAGGTTTCTTGAATGCAGGATATGGTACCTTAGCCAAACATACCCATACCGTTAGATAAGAGAGATTGGGTGCATATTCTTTCCAGAGTTCGTAAGGTGTCTTATCTAGTTTCTTGTGTGGTACTCTGTTAAGAATAAAACAAGCAGAAAGCACAGCTTCCCCCCACATGTTATCAAACAATTCAGAACTTAACAACATAGCATTCATCATTTCCTTAAGAGTTTTATTTTTAGTTATGCTATACCATTTTGTTGTGGTGAATAAGGTGTAGTAAATTTATGAATAATGTCATTTGATTCACAAAATTCTTTAAGTGTATTATCACTGTATTCACCACCTCTGTCTGATCTTAACTTTTTAATCTTCTTATCTAATTGATTATCTACTTTTGCTTTATATTTCAAAAACATACTACCAATTTCATCTTTTGTCTTTAGAAGATTGATTTTAGTATATCTAGAAAAATCATCAACAAAAGAAATGTAGTATTTTTTTCCACCTCTACTTGTGGTGTTTTTGAAATAAGCCAAATCAGAGTGAATAAGTTCTAGTAATTATGTACTTCTAGATGTGACAGGTTTAAAAAGTTTCTTAATGAACTTTGTTTCTATACAAACAGGACATTTACTAGTTTCATGTGTTTCAGATGCATTTATCAATTTTAAATCCTTAAGTTTCTTAACTGATTCAATATTCATATGACCTAGTCTACCATGCCACATATCAAGAGACTCAACTATGTAAGCAGAATTAGAAACACATGCATTCATCATATTTGTAACAATGACAATATTTAGTATAAAAAGACCATCAACAAGATATCCCTTACCAATAAATTCTCCCTTTTTTTGTGAGGACAACCTTGTCAGCTTCTAGGACAACCTTAAGCCCAACCCAATTCAACAGACACCCAAATACCAAATTCCTATGCAAGGAAGGTACATATAATACATTACTTAATGATAAAGTTTTTCCAGAGGTTAACTTTAAAAGAACCTTCCCTTCCAAGCACATCTGTTGTGGCTGAGTTACCCATGAACACACATTCTTCGTCAGCATTGTTCTCGTAGTCATGGAAGAGCTCTCAGTTTGAACATAAATGTCTCGAAGCTCTAGTGTCAAGTATCCAGTCAATTTTGTTTTTCACTAGGTTTTCTTCCACAACAGCAACGATTACATCATCTTGTTCAACAAGATTAGCTTGTGGTATGGGTTGCTGATTTGACCTTCCTTTCCTTTGATTGCATTGGTAAGATTTTTGTGCCCAAGTTTGCCACAGACATAGCAAATCAATTTTTCTTTTCAATCTTCCCACCAATAGTTTTGTGACGTCCCTTCTTCTGAGAAGAATTATTCTTTCCATACTGCTTCTTATGATTTTTAGACATGTCTTTGTTAACAGCAGAAGATTCAACCAAGTTAGCATTAATTCAATTTAAATTTCCAGAAATTAGCTTATCTTTTAGCCTGTTGGCTTCTTTCATGAACATGTGACTGATCAGCTCTTGGAGTGTCAGATCCTTCTTTTTAGGTTTCAGATGATTTCTGTAGTCACTCCAAGATGAGGGAAATTTCTCAATTAGCACATTTACTTGGAGAATTTCCCACATTTTCATGCCCTCAACCAGAACGTTGGCCACCAAATTTTCATATTTAGGTATCTGCTCAACTACTGGTTTTCGCCCATCATCTAGAATTGTAGCCATTTACCAACGACGTACTTTTTGCGACCAACATCATCTCCTCCATATCGGGACTCCAACATACTTCAAATTACCTTTGTTGACTTTGGACCATGAACAAATTGAACAACAAATCTGTCATATGATTCAACAAATGTCCATAGACTGTTTTGTTGTCTTTCTCATACTTATCAGGATCAATCTTGGAGGATTGCTTTGATCGATCAGAAACATCAAGAGGTTGTTTGGAGGATTTTGGATTAGAGACAGTGGTCACCTTCTCGGTATTAGTAGGCACTTCTGTGGTGAGGATGTAATCAATCTCCAACTACTCGAAGAAGATCAATAACTTTTTAGACTAGCGACGATAATTTGCTCTGTCAAGTAGTTCGAGTTTGGAAAAATCGGGGAGAACCTTACCATTCTTGATCAACATCTGGATAATTGTTTTCAGATTGTTAAGATAGATGTCTAGAACAGATGTCATGAAGTGTTATTGTGCTGTGGAGAAACCACTGTCCTGAAAGAAATTACGGCGCGACCTTGGTGCTAATCGCTTATGTCAGTTACTCCCCAAGTGACACCAATTATATTGATATTAAAAGAACCATTATTAATGGCAATACAATCATCACCTACCTATATTCTCGCAAGGAAGTAAATAAGAAAAAAAAAATAAAATGTACAATTATGAATTAAATTATATCAACAACAAAGGAATAATAATAATAACACTAATTTATTTACCCGTTGATATTAAAGAATCTTGAATAAGAGCATTATTTGATTTAGAAATATCAATTCCATCGGTGTTAGGGCTTTCATCGGGAGCACTAGTATGAATGTTAGAGACAACAACATCACTGCAATTATTTATGGAGATGTGGTTTCTTCCACTATTGATGTGCTTCATTTCTTTCACTTGAAGCCCGTTGCAATTGTGAAAAAATAATGCCGACATAATCATATATTATATTGACATTATAAATTAAACCATATATAGGAGTAAAATCAATCAAGTTTTATTGAAAAATAAAAAAAAAGTTTAAAAGGAATTTAAAACACACCGTTGGTCGTTTGCATTGTTTATGATCACAATCTTTCCACAAAAAAGAGCCTTGACTATCAAATTGTCCAGCTCCTTTGAGATTCAAACTTTCTATGTCAATAAAATGGGACCCATTTATCTGTACTATCACTTGACCATTCATCCTTGCTTGGAGTCATTATAGTTCCTTGGAGCTATAAAATTAAAAAGAACAGTATACAATAATTAGTTCTAATGGAAAAAAAGAAATTGTGCCATATTATAAAGATGCAAATTTTATTTTAATAAATTTATTATAAATTTAGGTTTTTTCGAGAAATCAGATAAGATAAACTACATTAAACTTGAATTGTTTGGATTAGGACCTGAAATTTGAGAGGGTTCAATAGATAAGTTTTTCCAATAGAGTATTTTTTTTAATTAAAAAATTACAATATAGTTTAAACTACTTACTTCTAAGTCATCTACTGTTGGGTTATTCAATCTTCACTAGGCCCAAATACTCAAGATCAACACTGGAATGATGAAGAAAAGATTAAGAAAGATTCTGCCAAATCCTCGATGCTTGATACTCGATGCTCGACGTGTTTCTACTCAATGCTCGATGCGAATTTCCTTCTTTGTCAAACAAGTTTTTGTTGAATCCTCGATGGAACTCGATTAATACTGAACAATACTCGATCATACTCGATGAGTCTTGATCTTTACTCATTGCGACTCGAAGGTAGAAACAACTGACTTGAAGCTACTCGATAGACGAAATTGATGCACGATTCAACTCGATACTCTGGATTTGATATGATTTGAAGCAAGATTGTATTGTGCACGATTTGAAGAAAGATTACAGTCAAACGAATGAAGAAGATAAAGACAAGAAGAAGAAACACAGAGGTTTACGTGGTTCGGCAAGATTGCCTACGTCCACGGGAAGATTCAAGTTCTTTTATTTAAAAGATTGCGTACAACTTTTGTTTGTTTACAGAAAAATAGGAAATGATGAACTTAACACTCTCTGTTTTTGTTTTTTTGATCAGAGGCATTTATAACATATACCAACTGACCGTTACAATATGAAGTTAGTTATAAACAAAAATAAGCTGAGGTATTTGAGTCAAAACTTCTTCAAATTCTCCACCTTGACTCTAATGCTTTGCAATCTTCTGATCTTCTTGATTCTAACCATTCTGTCTACCCTGTATCTTGAAGCTCAAAACCAACATATTCTAGACATTTAACTAATTTAAGCTTTGAAACAGGTTTTTTCAATATGTCAGCTGCATTATCTGATATATGAACCTTTAGGGTTTCTATTTCCTCTATCTTAACTTTATCTCTAATGAAATGATACTTTATATCAATGTGTTTAGTTCTAGTGTGGTATTGTGGATTTCGGGATAAATGGATAGCACTTTGGTTGTCACAGTAGAGTTTTACCACTGTTTGGTTTATTCCAAAGTCTTTCAGTAGTCCCTTAAGCCACAATGCCTCTTTGATTGCTTCTGTTAAAGGCATATATTTAGCTTCTGTTGTAGATAAGGCTACTATAGGTTGTAGTATTGCTTTCCAGCTGATTAGATTAGAACCATAAAGGAATAGGTAACCTGTTAAGGACCTCATTTTGTCCAAATCATCAACATAGTCAGTATCCACATATCCATAAAGTTTTGAATTTGGTTCAGTTGACTTTTGGTAGACTAGTCTTGAGTTTTTAGATCAAACTAAGTACCTTAGGATCCATTTAGTAGCCTCCTAGTGTCTCTTACCTGGGTTAAACATATATCTACTTACTAGGCTAGCTAAATATTAGAGATCAGGTCTGGTAGAAATCATTAAATACATTAGGCTTCCGATTGCTTGACTATAGGGTATGACAACCATCTGTTTTTGATGTTCTTAGTCAGAATCTTTAGGAGAGTTAGCTGAGGATAGCTTGAAGTGCTGAGTAATAAGTAAGCTCACAAGTTTAGCATCACTCATATTGAACCTTTTTAGGATCTTCTCACAGTAATTAGACTGATTGATGCTTAGAATAGACTCCTCCTTATTCTTTAGGATTTCAAGTCCTAGGACATTGCTTGCTTCTCCCAAGTCTTTCATATCAAACTCCTTTTTTAAGAGGTTTTTAACACAGGTTAGATCTTCCTTGGACTTACCTACCAGTAACATATCATCTACATATATGAGTAGGTAAATCTTTTCCTTGTAAGAACCTGTATTTACATAAACACATGTCAAATGTGTTGAGTTTTATGTCCTAAAACTCGTGGTTTGTAAAAAATTAAATTTATTCTGAAAATTCAATAAGTTGTTATAGAATATATGAATTGCTTATTTTGTTTTAGAAATAAATCCAATAAACTGAAAAGATCCATGACTATAACATGAGTACTTGAACTTTATGTGGAGACATAAAAGTGGGTCGGGTTCAAGTAAATAGTCAAAATGATCTATAGTATATGAATAAGGTTGGGTGCCTTATTCTGGTAACACTATTGGATGCAACCCACTCTGTAGTTGTTACAAAGAGTTGTAAAGTGCTACACACGATGTGATCCTAACTCATACATGTTATGACATGAGAACTGGGGGGTCCTGTGCAATGATTTTGTACAAGATCAGACCACGAAATTAGTCGCTCTTACTTTATAATGCTGTTTACTGTTTAAGATTGACTATTTCAAAGCGATGATCTAGGTAACTTGACCTTAATCCTGAGTTAACTATGAACTCCTATTTATTCGGTATTATCCTTAGATTTTCATAGGTGAGGGTTGGCTCAACAACACCGACTCAATAAACCTCCATTTCAGTGGTAAGACCAGGTAGATAGTTGAGGACATAGAGTGCAAGATGTAATTCACTCCTACCCGTTTTCAAGGATAGTAGAGAGGTTGTTCCCTTAAGTGTTGACTCTGAGTCTTGATTGAACAAAGAACCCCACCCTCTCATTGGCCCGAGAGGGACTCAGTTTGATGATCAGATCACAAACCAATTATTTATTAGAGGATCAGTGGAACTTAAGGAACAAAAGGTAATCTCGGGGGTAAAACAGCCATTTGACCCAACCATTATTACGAACAACTGTAAAGGGTTAACTTGCTAATCATGGTTATATCGAGTAGCATAATATATCTACAGTGAGGGGAGTGCAACTCTGGGCTTTAGTGAAGTGACCCAGTAGTTAACGAATAAGGGTTAATTCAGTATAAAGAGTTTAGCCAATTAATCTCGGATCGTTGGAGCCAATGATCTATAGGTCCACGAGGTCCCCTTACTAGCTCATAAATGGATTAGCCTTAGAGTAGCGTGATAAGTTAATTTGAAACATTCAAATTAGAATTAAGGGAATTAATAATTATATATGATATAATTAAGCATTTAATTTTGAAATTAAACGAAATTGGAGAATCAATTAATATTCAAATATGATTTAAATATTAAATTCATGAATAGGGATTCATGATGGTGGAATTAGTGTTAAATTACTTTAATATATGATATTGAATTAATTAGAATTAATTAAATTGTTTAATTATTTATTTATTATTAATTTTATTAAAAAAATAATTAATGAATTAATTTTGTAAAATTAATAAAGATTTAAATTTGAAAACAAAAATTGATTTTGGAATTCAATTAGTAAAACAAAATTGAAGAAAAGATGGAAAATGAAAAAGCCCAAAAGTGGGATTTCTCCACTTTCAACCATCTTGCTGACACATTCTCCACCATGGTTTTGAGTCAA
Source organism: Benincasa hispida (assembly GCF_027475165.1). NCBI lineage: Eukaryota > Viridiplantae > Streptophyta > Magnoliopsida > Cucurbitales > Cucurbitaceae > Benincasa > Benincasa hispida. Next base: position 25,562,392 of record NC_143485.1, read on the forward strand.
ATTTCCAAGTATGAGGTAACTATCTTCTTTGCATGATAGTCTTGCAATAAATAGAGAAGATTGAAGTGGAAATCGGGTATGTAACATATGAGTTTTTGCTGAAAAACTTAATGTTGAAGGTCTTCTTCCTTGGTGCAACAGTGATTTTCTTCTCCAAATTCCCTTAATCCAAGCTTATTTTGAGTCCCACAACTCAATCTAAGGTACCAAAAGGATAGTAGGGAAGGCCTTGAGGTGGTTCACAAGCTGATTTGGAGGAGATTTGCAGTTGGAATCGAGATTCAAGTGGTTCTTCAAAGGTATGTCATGAAACTCTCTTATTAGTTTATGAGCATGTTTAATTTAAAGCCAAAATCAATGAATTAGAATCCCCTATTTAATGTATCTCATACATCATATTATTTATATCACATATAATTGAACTAGTTTAATTATATCATATATAATCAAACTCCCTCTTGTTAATTTGAACACTTCAAACTAACCCAAAAACTGAATCTAAACTTGAATCCATTGAGCTACCAAGGGGACCTGTAGCTTGAAACTCCAACGGTATGTGAATAACTGATTAAATTCTTTAATCACGAGATCCACCATCCGTTAACTATCCAACACTCCACTAAAGACCGACAACTACACTCTTCTCATTATAAATATATTTCTATATCCATTGGATATAACCAATCAACAGCGCGATAACCTTTCATAGATCGCTCGTAAGTACAACTAAACCAATTTACCGTTTTGCCCCTATAGTTATCTAGCTCCTTAAGTACTACCGATTCCTCTAATAAAAAATACATCATCATCCTACCATGAGTGGACACCTCTTGGGCCATGAGATGGTGTGTGACACCACATCGTTCAAGCCCCAGAATCAATATTTAAAGGGAGAAATCTATCTACTTACCCCTGCTTTGAGGAAAGGAGTGAATTCCATCTTGTGTAGCTGAGTTCCCAGCTTCCCAACCAAACGAATCCCCCAAGTGGTAGGTTTGAGTTGATAATCTGGCCATTCGCACCCATGCAAATCAAAGGATCGCCCTCATAGGCAGGAGTTTCCGACTCACTTAAGATTAAGGTCATGTTACCTATGGTCATCCTAGTGAAGTGAAGTTCGAGGTTCGAGGATCGAGTTACACTTGATAGTGATCGAAGATTCTTCAGTTCGTGCTGTTGGTTGTTTTGACCGTTGCGTTTGAGTTCTTCTTTGGACGCATTGCTGATTGATTGAGGGAATACTAGAAGAATGAGTTTTTCAAAGTATTGTATACTCGATCTTTTGTGTTTAATTAAAGAAGCATGCTTGTAATTTATTATTTATGCATAATCTCTTTCGTTGGAATGTAATTGTTTATGTTCTTTCTCAATGGACTTTGGAACGATCCGATTCTGCTCACTGGTTTTCTATTTAGAGTTCCTTTAGCTAAGGCATCAAAATAGTTGTAAGACCCCTCAACCACTGAGGTTTCTAGTTATTTTTCTTTCTGATCCTTCTCTTTTTCCTGATTTTTCCGTTTCAAGCTGTAGCATTCTCTCATCAAGTGTCCTTTCTTCTAGTAGTAGTTACATCTCAAGTTGGACTTGGGTTTATGCTCTTTACTAGACTGATTTTTATTCCCTTTAGACTGATTTTGCTTGTTCTTGCCCTTGACAAACAACCCTTCTGCACCAGACTGCTTCTTTTTTACTGATTGAAGCTTTAACTCTCTAGTTCTCAATGCTGAAATAATGGCATTAGCGGTAACGGGCTCTCTGCCATATTTCAAGGCATTCTTCACCTCCTTATAGGCTTCAGGTAGAGAGTTCAACAAGACAAAGGCTTCATTCTCATCGCCAATCTTCTCGCCAAGGCTCTTGAACTCAAAAACTATCCTCTTAAACTCATCCAGATTTTCTGATAGTGGCTTGGTAGAATCCATTTTAAAAGTGAAGAACTTCTCCCTTAGATACATCTTATTGGGGAGATCCTTGGTTGCAAAAAGACCTTCCAGCTTGACCCACATCTTATAGGCTATGTCTTGATCAATCACTTATCTCAAGATGCTGTCACTGAGATTAAGAACCAAAGTTCCATAGGCTATAAGTTCCATGTCTTCCATTTCTTGAGTTGTTAATGTAGGTGGCATAGTCGACGGGTGTAGAAGGGCCTTATGAGCTCTATGTTGTCCAATAATAGCTTTGATTTTGGCCTTCTACAGACCAAAATCACCCTTTCCATCGAACTTCTCTATTTCATACCTTGTAACAACCATCACTGATTTGGTTGAGTATCAAGACTGGACTTCTCGAGTATCTTGACACTCCAAGAATGTTGACCTTGATGATATTCAAATGCTCTGACTGAAGGAACTCTTATACAAGAGTACCTTTGAGTGGAAGCGGATTGTTCCAAATACATTGTGACAGAATTTTCACATTTACATTTGAACAGACAAGTTATGCAATATACTACAAATTATCGGCATGCTTTCAAACAAAATTAACAAGAAAACAAAAAACATACCAGTTGAAGAACTTTTCTCCATAGAAAATATCATTCTCTCCAAGCGAACTGGTGCTCTCGCTCTCGCTGGAATGTCAAGCAATCGTTCACCAACACTCGGTCGTCTACTCATGAATAACCTCCACACCACCACTTAAAACCCTCGGTATTCTCGGTGTGAGAATCCAAAGAGTGGGCTTTGTTGGAATTTGGTCTGGAAGGAGGATATGAAGATCGTTATAACGACCAAACAAGTGAGAGAAGGGCAGGGTCTATCGTATAGACAATGCTTGATCGTTTAGAAGAAGGTATATGATCGTGTAAGAACTAGGCAACGATCGTATAGGTGATCGTTTATTAAACGCTCGGGCACTACACGATCGTTTAGTAAAACGTAGGCGATCATTTAGAAGAGGCACACGTGTATACGATTGTGAAGCAACTTTGAGCTATCGTATAGTCTCTCAGTTAGCTAAATAATTGGCAGTATACTCTTTTCTTGAGCAAATTACGTGATGTCTTTGCAAAATGAAAACGATTTTCATTTTATTCTTCAGTTATGAAAACTGAGTTAGGACCTCCCACTAACACACAGTTACGGAGAAAACGGCGGGCACAATTATCCTATAATTGTCCAATTAAAAATAATAAATATAATCATATTATATTCATTAACCTATAGTTAATATCACATATAAACCATAGTGTCTTCTCCTCAACTAGATATAAATCATATTTATATCCATTTTCCTCTAAAAATGTATCTTATATATAAAGTCAATCATATCATATATAATTAACCAGTTCAATCATATCATATATAATCGAACTCCCTATTGTCAATTTGAACATTTCAAATTGACCCAAAAACTGATTCTCAATTTGAATCCATTGAGCTACCAAAGGGACCTTATAGACCTATGGTTTGAAGCTTCAATGGTACGTGAATAGCTGACTAAACTCTTTAGCCATGAGATCCACCATCCGTTAACTACTAGGCATTCCTCTAAAGACCAATAGCTAAACTCTTCTTACAATAAATATATTTTTTTTCCATAAGATATAACCAATCAATAGTATGATAACCCTTCACAGGCCAATTTACCGTTTTTCCCCTGTAGTTACATCTAACTTCTTAAGTACCACTGATCCCTCTAATGAACAATACAACATAGTCCTACTATGTGTGGAAACCTCTCTGGCCATGAGAAGGTGTGTGGCACCACATCGTTCAAGCTCCAGGATTAGTCCTTAAGGGAGCAATCTATCTACTTACCCTGCTTTGAGGAAGGAGTGAAGTCCATCTTGTGTAGCTGAGTTTCCAACTCCCAAATTAGATGAATCCCCAAAGTGGTAGGTTTGAGTTGGTGATCTGACCACTCGCACCTATGAAAATCAAAGAATCGCCCTTAATGGCAGGAGTTCCCAACTCACTCAGGATTAAGGTCATGTTACCTATGGTCATCCTAGTGAAGTATAGTCTCTGTCATGAACGACGTTATATAACTAGACGTTAACACTTCATGGTCAGGTCTTATACAAACTCTTTATCTAGGACGCTCCCGCTCGCATGTCCTCACATGAATGATCAGGATCAAACTATTTGTAGTAAGTCACAACACTTGTAACTATTCTACAAAGTGGGCCGCATCTGTAGCGTTACCAGGATAAAGTTTCCCTCCTATATCCATATACTACAGACCATTTTGGTAATCACTTAAGACATGATCCACTTGTATGTTTGCACATACATGCTTAAGTTACATAATGACATCCAGGGATTTTAGTTTATTGGTTTGTGGTAAAGCAAATAAACATTCAATGTTTATAGACAATAAATGAAGAAAATATCATATATTATACATCACGAGTGTTTGTTCAAAACTGTGTTTACAAACTATAGGACACGAGAGTTTAGGGCATCATCCCCAACACTGATACCACAAATTGTTGGGTTATTCAATCTTCACTAGGCTTAAATAGTCAAGATCAACACTGCAATGATGAAGAAAAGGCTAAGAAAGATTCTGCCAAATCCTCGATGTTGGATACTCTATGTTCGATGTGTTTCTACTTGATGCTCAATTCAAATTTCCTTCTTTGTCTGATGAGTTTCTATTGAATCCTCGATAGAACTCGATTAATATTGAATGATACTCGATCCTACTCGATGAGTCTTTATCTTTACTCGATGCGACTCAAAGGTAGAAACAACTGACTTGAAGCTACTCGATAGACAAAATTGATGCACGATTCAACTCGATACTTTGGATTCGATATGATTTGAAGCAAGATTATATTGCACACGATTTACAAAAATATTACAGTCAAACAAATGAAGAAGATAAAGACAAGAAGAAGAAACACAAAGGTTTACGTGGTTTGGCAAGATTGCCTACGTCCAGGGGAAGATTCAAGTTCTCTTACTTAGAAGATTGCATACAACTTTTGTTTGTTTACAGAAAAATAGGAAAAGATAAACTTAACACTTTTTGTTTTGTTTTTCTGATCAGAGGTATTTATAACATATACCAACTGATCGTTACAATATGAAGTTAGTTATAAACAAAAATAAGCTGAGGTATTTGAGTCACAGCTTCTTCATCTACTTTGCCATTTCCAATTTCTCCATCATCGAGAACATTGAAGTTAGATAAAGTCAATACAATCCACGAGCTTAAGAAAAATATGAAAGCTAAGGCAAAAAGAAGTTTCATGTCTATGCTAAATGAAAATTTGGAGGGTCAAAAGACGAAACAAGGAGAAAAGAACATTATGTCAAAATTTGGAGGATGGTGAAATATGAATGGGTATGACATTGTTTAAATATAGTGAACCTTAGAGGTGATATGGAAAATTAATTTTTAATTAGAAAAAAAACATGAGGAAAGATTAGAAAAGGAAAATATCAATAAAATATTTAGCATTTTGTGTTTCTTTGAAATGTATTAAAGTGGTAAAAAGAAGGAAAAATATGGAGGCATGTTGTGAAATTTAGGAGCACAACAGAGCACAACGGATATGGATAAAATATAATATAATAATATATAAATATAATAATAATAAATAAATATAATATAATAATAGAATAAAATAACTAAAATTTTGAAAATTTAATAATATGAAAATTTAGTGGAAATTTGAAGTGGATTTCTCACCAAAGTATGTGATTTTAAAATCCACAAAATGTCACTATTTATAGGCAAAGTGACAAGTAGGATGTGGTCTTACATGGACACCAAACATGAATATACTACAAGACACATGGACAACATGAAGATTGACACATGTCTTTGAGGACACTAAGCAATTAACGTCTATTTATTTTTATAATATTTATAATAAGGCATTTATTGTATGCAATTTTTTTTAATATATACATGTATTTATTTTATGTGATTAATTAACGGATTGACTAATTAGTTATTTTTATTAATTTTTTTGTGGTAATTAGGTACCTCGGAATGTGAGTCAATTTAACTTGGCCCAAATTTGTAGAAATACAAATTTATTTTTGTTGGATTTGTTTTTTCACTACTCTTTTTTTTAAAAGCTAATTATTATTCTTTTAGTATAATTGGTAAGCTAGTTAAGAAAAAGTAGATCGAGTTTTGAGTACAAAGTTAGGAAATTTGAATTTAGAGAAATTGTGTGTTTGAGGTGCATGTTCAAGAAGTTCTAGTTTAGAAAATATAGAGTGCATGTTTAGGAACCCTTGGAAATAGATTTAGAAACATATCTTGGATTTGCATAATAATTAATTTTATCCTATCAATGGTTAAGTATTTAGAGTTTAAATTTGAATTTGAACTATTTCTTTTTATTTAATTTTTAACATAGTTGAGTGAAAAATAAAATAATTTGTTTGAATAGAACTTATTTAAAAAATTAAAAATCTTGTTTCTCATATATTATTATATTAAATTAAAAGAATAATGACTAAGTAACAATGTGCAATGTATGGTTTTTATTTATTTATTTATTTATTTTTTAAATGACTATGCCACAAATGAAATATACATCTAAATATTATATGACTAATTTTAAATTGAAAGACAAAATAAACTTTTAGAGTACTTGAAGTTTGGGGTTAGTATTTATATAGTATATGAGGTTACAAAAGCTACACTTTATCCCCTTTAGATTGAAAAATAGTTTTAAAGAGTCTGTTAGTTAACTTGACCGTTGATTGACTAATGAAAACATGACTTGTCATGTTGAGGAGGAAAATTTTATATGACGTAGAGAAACTTCACAAATTTTACATATTCATGGTGGATCTAGAAATTTTTGTTAGGGGGCATGAGTTCATTGATTGATCAATTGTGTATGAGTGATAAAAATAAGAATATATATGGTCTACGTGCATGCATATACTGTTAATGAAGTAATAAAACTTGGAGTATTCTAAGTATCAAATCCCATGAGACTAGTTCTAGTTTAAATTATTGTAAGACAATGCAATCAATGTAACCAGAAGTAATCAAGTGTGAATAAATAGTGATTAGGTTGGATGTTGATTAAAAATAGTGAATAGATAGTGATGAATGAGAATATAGTTATGTTCAACCGAAAGGGCAATATGCCTTGGGTAATGTACTTGGACAATGACTTAGTCATGCACATAAACTCCTCATATTCAGTCTCGTGTCAAGTTGTTTTAGAAGCGTAAGCAACTAATGCCTATATTTCTATGGTTAGTTGGATCTAAGATTAATTTTATACAAATTCTTTATCCTATGGTGTACCTTGTTTTTAAGGCTACGTGAAAATCTTATTTCTAGATTTTTAGTCTCATATTCTTTTGTAAAATAAGTTCATATGCTTACCTTCTTAGAGTTGAGACTCCACTAGATTGCTAAATTAAGTGGCCTATTTAACTTAACAATTTTTATCTATAAAACTCAACAAAGAAAATGCATAAATCAAAGAGGTATGAAGCACAGACATTGCTTAAGCCATAATACCCTAGGATATTCATATAACTGTCCTTTACAAAGTTCAGCTCATGATTAAGAACAAATAAATGGATTTCATTAGATTGTAAACCATGATTACAAGATATATGTTCAAAAGAATAAAAGATGAAAATGGAAAAGTACAAAGATAAACTAAAGGAAATGCTAGAAAATGCAATAGAAAAACTCCTTGAAGTAATCTCTAACTCTTCTACTCTCTCTCAAGGATGGATTCTACTTTTTCAAGGATGAGTCCTCTCTCTACACACATTTTCATGGGATAGGGATGATCTATAACTAATGTTTTGCATATAAACTTTCATTCTGAAATATTTTCTGACTGAGAGAGTAAGATCTCATACAATGGTGGATGAATTTCGAAGATGAATGAAAGAAGTTTCACATCCTCATATAGGCCTAAATTGGTTTAGTGGAGGCCAAAATTCATGCTTCAGGGATTTCTAGGAAAATTCGATGTTGAGAAATGACTTTGGATTGAGAAATAGCAACTGTGTGGATGGTTGGACACGATTGTAGAAAATAGGATTTTGAAGCAGGCACATCAACTTCCGACGATGTGGGTGCATGACGACAAATTTTGTAAAATAGTAAAAGTTCTCTGTAAAAGCTCATAAAATCATCCAAAACCAATAAAAACCTACTTTGGATAATAAAAGGACCTCTATATGACCGATTTATCCATTTAAGACCACATGTTAGGGAAAAATAATAAACGGCTATTTTCACTAAGTAAAAGTATCTATGAGAGAATGAAAGAATCGACAAGTTAACATTGCTCAACTGCTCGGGTCTAATAAAATCAGATGCGAGAAAAATGAATCTACTACCACAACAAGAGGTTGTTATTTATAGAAGATTGGCGATCAACAAAAAAAGTTGTGTTGGGATTGGTGCCTAAATCTCTCTTGTATTCTTGTAGTTTGTAAATATCGTATAAAGAAATTTTTATTAATAAAATAATTATTATTTTATGAGCATACACTTAATCTAATAAACTAAAATCCTAGGTTATTTTATGTGATTTAAACATGTATGACTTACGGGTGGATCATGTTTAAATGATAACCTAAATGGTTTGTAGTAAATAGATAAGGCTGGTTACCTTATCTTGGTGACATTACGATACGACCTGCTTTGTAGATGTTACAAGTGTTGTAAAGTGCTACAAATAATCTGATCATGATCATTCATGTGGAGACATGTGAGCAGGGGTATGCTATACAAAGAGTTCGTATAAGACTAGAATACGAAATGATTAGTCTCTTTATATAACACCGTTGATAATAAAGACCTACATTTCACCAGGACGACCATAGGTGACATGACCTAAATCCCAAGTGAGTTGTGAACTTCTGCCTATGAAGGTGGTCTTTGATTTGTATGGGTGAGAGTGACTAGATTGCCAACTCAATATGCCTACCATTTTGGGGATTCATCTAATTAAGGAGTTGGGAACACAACTACACAAGACAGAATTCACTCATTCCTCGATGTTAGGGTAAGTAAATAAATTTCTCCCTTAAGAGCTGATTTCGGGGCTTGAACATTGTGGCCACACCCTCTCTTGGCCTAAGAGGGACTTGGTCATAATTGGACTATGACTTATTGTTCATTAGAGGGATCTGTGGTACCTAAGGAGTTAGATGTAACTACTGGGGCAAAACGATAATTTTGACCCAGTTGTACTTACGAGCAATTTGTGAAGGGTCATCGCACTGTTGATTGGTTATATCCAATAGATACAGAAATATATCTGTAGTGCGAAGTGCATAGCTGTCGATCTTTAGTGGAGTGACCAGCAATTAATGGATGTTGGGTAACTTAATTAAAGAGTTTTTCAAGTACTATTGGAGCTTCAATTTACAGGTCTATAAGGCCCCTCTATAGCTCAACAAGGATTATTGAGAACTAATTTTGGGCTAATTTGAAATGTTCAAATTAATTGAGGCTATTAAGTATATATGATATAATTAATTAAATTAATTATATGTGATATAATTAATTAAATTAATTATATGTGATATAATTAATTAAATTAATTATATGTGATATAATTTATATAATGTATTTGATACATTATAATATAAAATTTATTTTGAGAGGAATTAAATATTTGAATATGATTCAAATATTAATTATATGGATGAGATTCATATAATTTAGTATAAATGTGGTTTATCCTAAACACCATGATTAATGGAGAGAAATAAAACTATAGGTTAGATTGTATTTGATACAATATAATAAAAAACTATAGGTTATATGTTTTATTTGATATAGCATATATATATATATAATAAGTTAGTTATTATATTTATATATTTTTGTATATTAAATTAAATTAAACGAGAGAATTATGAAAATAACTCTCTATTAAAAAACATTGATAGAGGTTACGGAGGATTGGTCCTTGGCTTGACGCAAAAGGAGAAAGAAAATCTTTCTAGATTCTCTATTAAAAAACATTTGAATAACACATAGAAGAAAAAGTATTTTTCTTCTTCCTCTCATCCTCTCCTCCATCTTCCAAAAGAAGCAGAGCCGATCACTCTTGCAAAATTCTCATTTCAAGAGAATACAAAAGGTTCTCAAGTGGTGGTGTCTCCATTTGGGATCTCAGTTCTTGGAGATCGAATTGGAAGATCGAAACGTTTGTGACCAAATCGATGGAATACATGAAGATTATTGGGCTTCAAGGGTAAGTCCTCTTTCTTCCTTTTTTTTTTTTTTTTTTTTTTTTTTTGTGTAAATGCATGTTGTAGAATTTTTTTTATTGTAATGCATAATTTTTTCTTGTTCTATAAAACTTTAATTATGTGAAAAATAAAATTGGGACTGATCCCTTTCCATTACGAACATTTGCGGTTCTTTCAATTGGTATCAAAGTAAGGTTATTGGTCCAATTTTTTGAATTTTTTTTTAGAATTAATTTAAAGTATTGGTGGGTTTATGCATTCTGTATTAATGTGATGAATATTGTGATGAATTGTTTACAATTATGGATGTTTTCGGGATTGGCCATTTAGAATTTAGTACTTTTATTTACAAATTGTTTTGTAAGGGCCCCTGTTTTGGGCATAATTATTTGCGATCGAGTCTGTAATTTACTATTTCTGGGTCGTTCGTGGTTGTTTCGGTGTGTTTCTGGAGAAAACGAGGCAAAAAATGGAGGAATTTCAAAAAAGATCGCGGTTGTATAGTGCTGTCTGTATGGCGGTGTTGCAATGTTTTACCCTAGCATTGCAACGTTGCGATAAGGAATAATGTTTTGTTCTTTCCATGGCGTTGCGACGCTTCGCAACAAAAAGAAGAAATTGGTTCTCGACCGATTTAGTTCCTAGTCCGATTCGAGGGCTGGGCGGATCTGTTCGAGCGGTTTGGGTCCGATTCGAGGGCTGGGCAGTTCTGTTCGAGCGGTTCAGGGCTCAATTCACTTGTTTCGAACCGGTTGACTATTGTTATGTAATAGTTAGATGTTTTAATTAATTAAATTAATATAAGTGTTATATTAATTTAATTAATTGTTTAGGTGTTCATTCCTGGTCCATTAATTGTTTTAAATTATGCATTTGATGTATGATTTATTTTAAATTTATATATGCCATAATATGTGTCATATAGTGAAAATTCCACCTTATGTTATGCATTTTTCATGCATCATTTATATTACAAATGTTATAATATATAGTTGTATGATTTAATTTTTATAACATGCTCATGCATCATATAATATAAGTGTTATACTATATGCTTACATGCATTAATAACATAACTATGCATAATTTATATTATAAGAGTTATAATATATAGTTGTATGTATGTATGAATGAATGTTATTAATTATTTCATTACCTTATATATGTTACATATAGTTAGTAATAAAATGGAATTGTATGAAGCATGACACTACCTTAGGTAATTTATAATTATTATAATTTACTAAGTATGTCAATGAATGCAATTGTATGGTTTTAATTTATTTCATTTATTTTATAATTGTTATAATTAAATGAAATTAGAAATTAAAATCAATAATTCAGAATTGTATGCAAACCTAGGTTAAAATAATTTTTTAATATAGTTTTAAAATATGATTCACATAGACCTAAGATCACATTTCTAATAAGATTAGAAATTAAGTTTAATCTTTTTAAAGTTTAATAGGATCAAATTAATTTTAATAAAAGATTAAAATAATAGCAAACGTATCTATAAGGGACTTTTTGTCTAAGGCTAGTTCTATCTAGGCTGAGGTATTTAAATTGATGGAAATGGATACTCTTACCTGGGAACTGACCTGGAAAAGTGAATTAGATAGATTTGCTATAAGCATGTAATTGTTGATTAAAGTTTGTTAAAGTGTTAAATGAACATTAATCAAAATTTTTTAACTATCCAAAATAAGTGTTACTGCTGGGCAAACTTAAATAATCACTTAGTAAATATAATTAGTCATATTTTTCCTAAATTAAATAAACCCATATTTTTTTTAAATACTCAGTGGGAGGAAAAAGATGTATGCGATACGTCAATTTTCCACTCACATTTCTCCCTTAATATTCACACCGTGAGACTCATGTTTGGTCTCAAGGCGCCCTGAGAGCGTCCTCCTTTAGATGGTGTTTGCATGGGTTAATATCAAAGTGAATGGAAAGAGTATTTATAGTAAGTGGGAGAGAGATGTGTGTCAACATGTCCTACGATCTCCTTCATTAGTTTGCACTGTGAGATCTTATTGCACGACCTCGAGGCACCTTAGAAGCATCCCCCATCAAATGGTTTATGCATTAGGTCAATATCAAGGCGATCTCTAGAAATGGATAGGATCGCTTTAGTTTTTGTCCCAGTGGGTATTTCCCTTCAGTTGGCTCATTGGGGAAAAACTTTAGGGTCTAAAATGAAGGGTCACACTTAAGAGAATTGTTAAGCTAGTTAATGATTTATTGACCAAATCAATGATAAATATTGTTATAGGAATAAGAGTTATACTAGTGTAATAATTGGTTGAGAATGTCTTAGTTCAGTGAATAGAAAACTGACTACCCTTCGGTGGCTTTTATCCTAAATCATTGAAGTATCATTGCAAAAATTAGATGTTAAATGTGGTTCATTTAGTTTTTGCTAAAATTGATTGGATGTTTTAGAGTTATGCTAAAATTTAATGTAGATCAATTTGTTTCTTTTTAGCAAAAATATCAAATTGTGCTTTTGTAAGAGTATATCAGCATGTAGCGTAAGCAACAAGGATCAATAAGCACTATAATTCATTAATTTTGGCACTAAATAAAGCATGCTCATCTAACACAAGAGGGTTTGAAACCATACCTTTGTAGAACTCCTTAAGATCTTGATTTTTAGCTGTTATCTTCTCCAAAACTTTCTGTAAACTATCTCAAGATCTTCCCCACTATACTCTTGGAGCTTTAGAATGAGTCATGGGACTCAAAACCAGCTTGAACGAAAGGAAACTTGGAGAGAAGCTCACTGCTATAACCCACTTGAAGAACAATTTCTTCAGCCCGAATTTTTTTGTAAAAAATCTTTGGATGCATGCCTTAATTCCACTCCAATCTTCTTTATTTATTGCAGACTATCATGCAAAGAAGATGGCTGCATGAGATACAACTCATGCTTGGAGTTATTGAAGCCTAACTTAGTGGGTTTGGTGTGAGCAAGTTGAAGATGATAATAGAAAAAACAAAATTTCCATTTTGTGTCATTTTTCCAAAACCAAATGATTTCTAAAAATCAATTTGATTTCAAATATTGAAAATATTATTAATTTTGTAAAATTAATTTCATAAATTAATCTTCTAATAAAATTAATAAATAATTATTTGAATAATTTACATAATTCTAATTAATTTAATATCAAATATTAAATTAATTTTATACAAATCCACCTTCATATATTAAAATCATATTTAATAATTCTAATTTGAACGTTTCAAATTAACTTATCATGCTACTCTAAAGCTAATCCATTTACGAGCTAGTAGGAGGACCTTGCGAACCTATAGATCATGGGTTCCAACGACCCGAGATTAATTAGCTCAACTCATTATATCGAATTAACCCCCATTCGTTAACTAATGGGTCACTCCACTAAAGCCCATAGTTGAACTCCCCTCACTGTACATATATTATGTTCACTTGATATAACCATGATCAGTAAGTCGATCCTTCACAGGTCGTTCGTAATCACAGCTGGGTCAAGATCACCGTTTTACCCCTGTGAATACATCTCGTTCCTTAAGTTCCCACTGACCCTCTAATGAACAATTTGATTCATAATACTTATGAATCAAGTCCTTCTCTCTATCAAGAGAAATTGGGGCCTTGTTGTTCAAGACTTGGAATCAGTACTTAAGAGAACAACCTATCTGCTAACTTTAAATCGGGTAGGACTAAATTCTATCTTGCAAGGCTATGTCCCCAGCTATTCATCCGATCTTATCCCCAAAATGGAAGACTTATTGAGCAGTGCTGTTGGACTACTCTCACCCATGTAGATCAAAGGATAATCCCGAACAAACAGGAGTTTATAGCTAGGTCAGGATTAAGATCGAGTTATCGTAGGTTACTTAAAATGGAATAGTCAATTTTAACAGTAAACAGTCGTTATAAAGAAAAGTGACTATTTTGTGGTCCAGTCTATATGTAAACTCATTGCACAGGATGCCCCCACTCACATGTCTCTATATGATGTGATCCATTTGTATTATCTACAAAATGGACCGCATTCAATAGTGTTACAAGGATGAGATACCCAATTTCATCTATATACTTATTAGACCATTTAGGCTATACACTATTAACTTGATCATGTTTATGTCATCATATAAAGTTAAAGTATTCACACTATAGCTATGAATATGTTTATTGGATTTTCATAATAGAATGCAAATCAACAACTTTATTGAATGAATTACTCAATAATATTTTATTGATAAAAAGAATGTTTAACATGAACTGCGAGTTCTAGGACATTCCCAACAGTTTTTCCATTAGTTGCCTCTACTTCTTTGACCAATTTTAATTATTCGACGTGGAATGATTCAATTAAAACATTTTTCGTGGTTAACGACCTCAACATTGTCATGACTGAGGATTGTCCTCAAGTCCCAACCCCTGATGCACACGACATGTTTGTGATGCATACGAAATGTGGATGAAGGTTAATGAAAAGACCGAGTCTACATTTTGATAAGAATACCTGATGCTTTAGCCAAAATATTTGAGAGTATGGGCACTGCACATTAGATCACACAATCAATGCAAGAATTGTTTGAGCAAAAGTTCTCACAACTCAAGCTAAATAAGGTTGATGACAACAAAACTAATAATGCCAGCTCCCTAGATAAACTCCAGTCCTTATTGAATGTCAAAGGACAAATAGAGAAAGCATTGCTAAATCTAGTGAAGTTAATCAACGAGGATTGTCCTTTAAAATGAAACTTGGAGTTTATGATATGGGTTGTGGAGCTGATCCCATTACTCTCCAAAAAAAGAAGAATTTCGAAGAAAATATTTGTCTTGGAGATGTACTTAGTAGAGAATGATGATTCTGCCTGGATAATTGATTCAAGAGCTACTAATCACATATGTTCTTCCTATCAGGATTTAATTCCTGGAGACAATTAGTAGCTGGAGAGATGACTCTTAGAGCCAGTACTGGTGAGTTCGTTTTAGTTGTTGCTGTAAGAAGGCTTAAGTTATTTTTGGACAAGAAACGATATATGTTATTAGATGATGTATCTATAGTTCCTCAAATCAAGAGGAACTTAATTTCTGATTCTTTTCTGATTGAACATAAGTATTCCTTATCCTTATCTGAAAATAAAGTGTTTATTTTTAAGAATGGAATGGATCCAGGCTTTGGTTCAATGGAAAGTAACTTATATGTACTAAGGTCGTTAGTTACAAAAGTTGTGCTAAATACTGAAATGTTCAAAATGGCAACAACTGTTAAAAAACCACATTTCTCCTAAAGAAAATACCCATATTTGACATCTAAACTTATGTCACATTAATCTCAATAGGATTGAGAAATTGGTGAAAAGTGGACTTCTAAATGGTTTAGAAGAAAACTCTTTACCTGTATGTTAGTCATGCCTTGAAGGAAAAATAACAAAACGACCTTTTACTAGAAAAGATTATATAGCCAAAGAGACCTTGGAGCTTATACATTCAGATCTCTACGGTTTGATGAATGTAAGAGCACGAGGAGGGTATGAATATTTTATCTCTTTCATTGATGATTATTCTAGATACGAGTATTTATACCTAATGCAACATAAGTCTGAAGCACTTGATAATTTTAAGGAGTATAAGACTGAAGTTGAAAACTTGTTAGGTAAAAAGATAAAAACACTACGATCTGTTTGTGGTAGAGAGTATATGGACTTAAGATTCCAGAACTATATGATAGAACATGGAATTACATCCCAACTTTCAGCCCTAGGTACACCTCAACATAATGGTGTATTGGAAAGAAGAAACAAAACTTTGTTGGACATGGTTCGGTCTATAATGAGTTATGCTCATGGTTTGGTCTATAATGAGTTATGCTTAGCTTCCTGACTTGTTTTGAGGATATACAGTAGAGACTGATTTTTACATTTTGAAGAACGTTCCCTTAAAAAGTGGTTCTGAAATTCCTTTTGAGTTATGGAGAGATTGTAAAGGTAGTTTACGCCACTTTAGAATTTAGGGAGCCAGCCCATGTGCTAATGGAAAACCCTAAAAAGTTGGAATCTCGTTCAAAAGTATGTCTATTTGTAGGCTACCCCAAGGAAACGAGAGAATGGTACTTTTTTGATCCAAGTGAGAATAAAGTGTTTGAATCGACAAACACTACCTTCTTGGAAGAAGACCACATGAGAGATCATAAGCCACAAAGCAAAATTGTTTTAAGTAAAATTTCTAATAAATCTATTGAGACTTCAACAAGGGTTGTTGAAGGGGTTAATACATCAACTGGAGTTGTTGATGTGGGTTCATCTAATCATACACACCCATTTCAAGAGTTGAGATTAACTCGACGTAGTGGGAGGGTTATGAACCCACCTATACGCTACATGGGTTTAGAAGAAGCCCAAGACATCATAGTTAATAATGGTGTTGAGGATCCACTGTTTTATAAACAAGCAATAGAAGATGTTGACAAGGATGAATGGGTTAAAGCCATGAATCAAGAAATGGACTCAGAAATGGAGTTTATGTACTTCAATTCTATCTGGGAGCTTGTAGATCAACCTGATGGGGTAAAACTTATAGGTTGCAAGTGGATCTACAAGAGAAAAAGAGGTGTAGATGGAAAAGTATAAACCTTTAAAGCTAGACTTATGGCAAAGGATTATACCTAGGTTGAGGGAGTGGACTATGAAGAAACTTTCTCACCCATTTTCATATTAAAATCTATTAGAATTCTCTTGTCTATAGTCACATTTTATGACTATGAAATATGGAAAATGGACATCAAGACTGCCTATTTGAATAGTAATCTTGAAGAGACCATCTACATGAATCAACTAGAAGGATTCATTGAACAAGATCAAGAGCAAAAGGTTTTCAAGCTTAATCGGTCCATTTATGGACTGAAACAAGCATCTCGATCTTAAAATATAAGATTTGATACTGCGATCAAATCTTATGGCTTTGATCAAAATTTTGATGAGCCTTGTGTTTACAAGAAAATCATAACAACTTAGTAGCTTTTCTCGTGCTGTATGTGGATGATATCCTACCCATTGGGAGTGGTGTAGGTTTTCTGACTAATGTAAAGAATTGGGTGGCCGCCCAATTCCAAATGAAATATTTGGGAGTGGCGTGCTTTGTTCTAGGGATCTAGATAATAAAGGATCGTAAGAACAAATATTGGCATTGTCTCAGGCATCGTATATTGACAAGATGCTTGTTAGTCGATGCACAATTCCAAGAAGGGTTTAGTACCTTTCAGGCATGAAATTGTATTGTCTAAAGAGCAGTGTCCTAAGACTTTTCAAGAGGTTGAGGCAATGAGATGAATTCCCTATGCATCGGCTGCTGGTAGTCTTATGTATGCAATGTTATGTACTAGACCTGACATTTGCTATGCAGTAGAGATTGTCAGTCGATATCAATCCAATCCAGGATTAGATCATTGGACAACGATCAAAAGATTCCTCAAGTACCTTTGGAGAACGACAGACTATATGCTTGTGTATGGAGATAAGGATTTGATCCTTGTAGGATACATAGACTCTAACTTCTAGATTGATCGAGATTATTGAAAATCCACATCAGGGTCAGTGTTTAGTCTAATTGGAGGAGCTATAGTTTGGCAAAGCATCAAACAAGGATGCATCGCTGACTCCATTATGGAAGCCGAGTACGTAGCTGCTTGTGAAGTTGTTAAAGAGGCTGTTTGGCTTAAGAAGTTCCTTACTGATTTGGAAGTTGTTCTAAATATGTCTTTGCCAATCGCATTTTATTGTGATAACTATGGTGCTGTGGCAAATTCTAAGGAACCTAGGAGTCAGAGACAAACACATAGAATCAAAATATCACTTAATTCAGGAGATTGTGCATCGAGGTGACGTGATTGTCCTGAAGATTTATTGTAACAACCCAAATTTGTACGCATACACTACAAGAAATTAAATGTTAAATGTTAAGCAGGACGAAATTTTATTTAAAGGGATGGTAAATGTAATACCCTAACCCTAATTTAGAAAGCAGGAAAACAAATAAAATATATAATTAAGAATGAAAAATATATAAATTTAATAGGAAAATCGGATGAAAATTTAGAATTGGAAAAAAATAGAAAATTTATTAATTATCCAAAAATAATGAATAAGGGGGCAGAATCAGGGAGGATTAGTTAGAAGTTGGACGCTAGCTAATTCAGGAGACAAAGGGCAGTAGATAACTTTTTGTTTGGGCACTGCTCATTGGAAGAATTGGAGGTGAATTAATTGCCCATATACTCTTAAAAGAAAGAGTTAAAAAGAGGAAGTGGAATCCACAAGTAGTGAAGGCAACCACGCGTGAAAACTAGCGAGATTGGAGAGAAAATTGGAGAGAGCGAGAGTAAAGAGAGCGAGATTCTCAGCGAGACAGTGGGAGAGAGCGGGAGCAAGAGTGAGAGTGGGAGCAAGAGTGAGAGTTGCAAGAGCCAAACCAGCGAGAAAGCTAGAGAGAGCAAGATTCTGAGAACAAAGAGAGCGAGATTTGGACAGAAGCATGGATTATGCGTTGAATTTGGCCACGATCTTATAGATTATACATGGAGAACCCTAAAATTGAATACAAACAAAGGTTGAAGATGTAAGGGCAAACATTAGCCAAAATTAGGTGTCTTATTAAGAGAAATTCTTAAACCTAAGTAATTTTAAAGAAGCCGTTTATAGGATGAGTTGTCACACTGAGAAGAGCCGAAAACCACTATAAATAGGACTCTTTGTCGAAAGATTTAACCCATCCTCAAACAAATCTCAGTAACAAAGAATCGTGTGAAAGAGTAAGTGTGAGTGAGAAAGTTCTGTGAGGTTAGAAGAGATAAAGCTCGGGTGAGGTGCTGCTAAAATTTCCTTCTAGTTTAAGAGGGAAAGCTCTACTGATTAAACCATAAGGAATAATAAGAAATAACTAGGATCGCAATCAAGGTAAGTAGTTATCTTAATAGTGTTTCATGGTAGTGTACCTTTAATATGTTGCATAATTATGTGATTGTTATGTTGTATTACATGTTTAAAATACGTTTATCGATAAGGGACCTCATGCATTATGTTTGTTCATAAGATTAAATTTTAATTAGATAAAGGTTATGCTTCTAGGGCTAGCAGGGCATGTATGGTTGCACCCCTCTAGACCCAATTCTATGTCAAGATTATTCTAGGGCTAGCAGGGCATGTATGGTTGCACCCCTTTAGACCCAATTCTATGTCAAGATTATGCTAGGGACTAACAGGGTATGTATGGTTGTACCCCTCTAGTCCAATCTTACGTTTATGTTAATGGTTGATGTTGGATGCGACTCTGGCCCTACTGACTGCATGACCCGCTAATCATCAGATGGGCTAGTTTCCGCCTAAGTCCTGATCTTCCTATTAGAGCGGAGAAATTTACGTTAGTGATGTTGGATGCGACTCTGGCTTTACTGACTGCATGACCCGCTAATCATCAGATGGGTTAGTTTCTGCCTAAGTCTTCATGTTCCTATCAGGGCGGAGAAATTTACGTTAGAAGCATAACCGACCACCACATGTTATTATATGTTTTCGATCCCAATCATATGTTTTCAGGACATGTTGCATGTGATTGTGCATTTGGTCACTACCCTATGTGAGAACTACTTATTGAGTATATTATATACTTATCCTATTTTTACAGACTTTGTAGGTAAGGACACAACGTAGGTTGAAAAACTGGACGTCGCTCAAATGGCCAACCATCAAACTCACTATTATAGGCATATGCATTTTTGTATCACTACGTTAGTGTTTTATGGATCTTGGTGTTTTGTAAAATAAACTTTTTTTATTAGTTTTCTATCTAATTAATAAAATCTTAGATATGTTCTTTTGAGATTTTTGTCCAAAACTCATCTCATAATAGAAAAGTCTAAGCATGCATGTCGTAGCGGTCGGACCATAATATGTAGGGATCTGGTCATTACATTTATTCAGAGCACAACATTGCTAATCCGTTTACAGAGTCTCTCACGGCTAAAGTGTTCGAGGGTCATCTAGAAAGTTTGGGTATATGGGAAATGTGGCTTATTATCTAGGGCAAGTGGGAGAGGGTACTGGAGTATAGTGTATGCCCTAGTTTATTATATTTGTACTTTATTGTATTGTCCATTTGGATCCCTAAATTTAGGACAAGTGGGAGATTGTCGAGATTGGTGTCCTAAATCTCTCTTGTATTCTCGTAGTTTGTAAACATTGTATAAACAAATTGTTATTAATAAAATAATTGTTATTTTATGAGCATACACTCAATCTAATAAACTAAGATCCTAGGTTACTTTATGTGATTTAAACTTGTATGTAGAGACATACAGGTGGATCATGTTTAAATGATAACCTAAACGGTCTATAGTAGATGGATGAGGTTGGGTACTTTTTCCTTGTGACACTATGGATATGACCCGCTTTGTAGGTGTTACAAGTGTTGTAAAGTGCTATAAATGATCTGATTCTGATCATTCATGTGGAGACATGTGAGGGGGGGTATCCTATACAAAGAGTTTGCATAAGATTGGACAGCGAAATGATTAGTCTCTTTATATAACACCATTGATAATAGAGACTTATATTTCACCAAGATGACTATAGGTGACATGACCTGAATCTTGAGTGAGTTGTGAACTTTTGCCTATGAAGGCAGTCATTTGATTTGTATGGTTGAGAGTGGCCAGATTGCCAACTCAATATGCCTACCATTTTAGGGATTCGTATGATTGAGAAGCTGGGAACATAGCTACACAAGATGGAATTCACTTCTTCCCCGATGTTGGGGTAAGTAGATAAATTTCTCCCTTAAGGGCTAATTCCGGGGGCTTGAACATTGTGATTACACCCTCTTTTGGCCCGAGAGAAACTTGGTTATAGTTGGACTATGATTTATTATTCATTAAAGGGATCAGTGGTACTCAATTTGTGAAGGGTCATTGTACTGTTGACTGGTTATATCAAATGGACACATAAATATATCTGTAGTGCGAAGAGTGCAACTAGGTCTTTAGTGGAGTGACCGACAGTTAATGAATGTTGGGTAACTTAATTAAAGAGTTTAACTAATTATCCAAGTAACATTAGAGCTTCAATCAACAAGTCCATAAGGTCCCTTTTGTAGCCTAACATGGATTATTGAGAATTAATTTTAGGTTAATTTGAAATGTTCAAAATAATTGAGGGAATTAATTATATATGATATAATTAATTAAATTAATCATATGTAATATAATTAATATAATGTATTTGATACATTATAATATAAAATTTATTTTGAGAGGAATTAAATATTTGAGTATAATTAAGATATTAATTATATGTATGAGATTCCTATAATTTAGTATAAATGTGATTTATACTAAACACCATGATTAATTGAGAGAAATAAAATATTATATTTGATACAATATAATAAAAAAATCTATAGGTTATATGTTATATTTGATATAATATATATATATATGTATATATATATATATATATAATAATTAGTTATTATATTTATATATATGTATATATTATATTGAATTTAGTTTTGAATTAAATTTAATGTAGGAGTTATGAAAATAACTCCTTCCATACTTTTACTCTCCATCACTTGTAGTGATGAGAGAGGTTACGGGGGATTGGTCCTTGGCTTGCATTTGACACAAAAGGAGAAAAAAAATCTCTCTGAGTTATCTCTGAAAAAGGTTTTCAAGTGGTGGTGTCTTCATTTGGAATCTTCCTCTCATCCTCTTCTTCTTCCTCTCATCCTTTTCTCCCTCTTCCAAAAGAAACAAAGCCCACCACTCCTACAAAATTCTCATCCCAAGAGAATACATAAGGTTTTCAAGTGGTGGTGTCTTCATTTGGAATCTCAGTTCTTGGAGATCAAATTGGAAGATTGAAATGTTAGTGACCGGATCAAGAGACTACGCGAAGATTATTAGGCTTCAAGGGTAAGTCCTCTTTCTTCCCTAATTCTTTTGTGTAAATGCATGCTATAGAATTTTTTTTATTGTAATTCATAATTTTTTCTTGTTCTGTAAACCTTCAATTATGTGAAAAATAAAATTGGGGCCGATCCCCTTCCATTGCAAACCTTCACTGGTTCTTTCACATTGGATGGATGACCATCTGATTTTCTACACGCTCCAATAGGAGTCGATTCTATGAGAGGTGATCACACTGAAAATGTGCTATCTTCTTCTACTTAATTTGGGTCGTTCGTTAATTTAATGCGTTTAATTGAAGATCTTACCGATCTCGGGCGTCTAAGAGGTAAAATGAAGCATAGAAGCAAAAAGACGTTAAAACATATCAAATCGGAGCTCAAATGCATCAAGGGAGAAAAATATCACAGTATTACAAATCTGCCCTCAAGGGAGTGTCGAGCAATAGCGTAGTGACATCGTGCCCGACGCATTTTCAGAGAGTTTCTGTTTTGAGGATTTGGGAAAGTGCCATGGTTCTGCCTTGTGGCATCGTGATGCTTGTAAGTTGATGACCGTGATGCGTACACGTGAAGCATCGCTACGCTATGATGAGGGGGCTGAGGCAACACCTGCGTGATTTTATAAAAAGAAATTTATTGCCGTTTTCTTCATCCATCACCTCACTTTTCTATTCTCAGACCTATTTTCAACTCCTCTCCACTGTGAAGACTCATTCTTGCCCATTTTGGTCATTTTGAAGCTTAATCTCTGTGTATTGGATGATAATTAGAGGCTAAAGGTAACATTTCTAGCTTGGGTTTGATAACTTCCCTTCTTTAGGTTATTTGTGAGACTTGTTCTTCATTGTAGATTGTTCAAACAATATTTTGCTTATGGATTTTACTCTAAATTCTTCGATTATGAATAACATGATTTGAGGAAGTTGTTGTTATGGTATGTTTCACTGATCCTATGATATAGCTATTCCTTCACATGTAAACAGATAACCTGTTTGAGATCTAGCTTTGTGTGGATCAAATAAATATCCAGAATTTGCATAACTAACTAGGTCAAAAATTGATTTATTTTAATAAAACAAATCCATATCTATTGTTCATCAAACTTTTTATAGGAGAAGAACTATATCTAGCTAATAAATTTACTAAAAATGTAATATCTGGTTTTGTATTATTAGCAAGATACATAAGTGCGTCAATTACACTAAGATGTGGTACCTCAGAACTAAAAATTTTTTCATTATCGTCTCGATGTCAAAATATATCTTTCTTATATCTAATGAACGAACTTCCATTGGAATATTTAATGAATGTATTTTGTCCATATAAAATCTTTTCAAAATTTTTCCTATATAAGTTGACTGATGAATAAATATTCCATTTGCTAATTGCTCAATTTGCAAACCAAAGAATTTTTTTTTCGAGATCTTTCATCTCAAATTCTTTCTTAAGATATTCTATTACCTTTGAAAATTCTTCAGAAGTTCCAATTATATTCAACTCATCAATATATACAATTATAATAGCAAATTCTAATTGTGATTTCTTTATAAAAACACACGGACATATTCGTTTATTTTGATATCACTCTTTCAATAAATATCTACTTAGGCGATTGTACCACATCCATCCTGATTGTTTCAATCCATATAGTGATCTCAGTAACTTTGTTGAATACAATTATTGAGAATTTGATGTATATGTTTCAGGTACCTTAAATCCTTTTGGGATTCTTATATAAATATCATTATCAAGAGATCCTAATATATATGTTGTGACTACATCCATAAGATGCATATCCAGACTTTCAAAGACAGTCAGACCAATTAAATATCTTAGTGTAATTGCATCCACCATTGGAAAATATGTCTCCTCATAATCAATACCAGGTCTTTGTGAAAAATCTTGTGCAACTAGTCTTACTTTGTATCTTGTGACCTCGTTATTTTCATTTCTTTTTGTCACAAATACCCATTTGTATCCCACAGGTTTGACACCTTTTGGTGTTCGGACTACTGGTCCAAAAACCTACCATTTTGAAAGTGAGTTTAATTCTGCCTCGATTGCTTATTTCCACTGAAATCAATCTTTTCTATGTCGATATTCTTCAACAGATTTTGGTTTAGGATCCTCATTTTCAGATATAATATTAAGAGCAATATTATATGTAAAAATGTTGTTAATAACTATATAGTTTATTGAAATCTCATTATTATTTTTAGGTATTTCACCTTCCTCACTAGTCATGTCGAGGATTTTTTCATGGATATTTATATTCTCAACCAAGTCTTTTTTACTATTAACTATTTTTTGTTTTCAATGATTTTTATTTTTGGAACCCATTGGTCTACCACGCTTCTGGCATGTTCCAGACTTATCAGTGACAACTTGTTGTGCTGGGATACCAATTCTTTATGGAACATTTGCAGCTGGTATTTGTGACTTAGTTACTTTCTTTGCATCTATAAATGCATCTGGTAATTGATTTTCTATATTTTACAAATGAATTATTTTATGAACCTCATGTTCACATTTATCTGTACGGGGATCTAAATGAGACAATAACGATGCATTTCATATAATTTATTTTTCCAATTTCTTAATTCCTCCCACCTAATGTTAGAAAATTTGTCTCATTAAAATGGTATTAAGCAAATCATGCAGTAAATACATCACCCGTCAGAGGTTCAAGATATTTAACTATTGATGAGGAATGATATCCAACATATATTCCTAACCTCCTTTGAGGACCCATCTTAATGCGTTATGGTGGAGCAATTGGAACATATACTGCACATCCAAAAATTCTCAGAGAGAAATATTTGGCTCATGACCATATTGCGAGTACTTATGATAACTATTGGCCTAATGCATACAGGTGACATTGCATGCAAAATAGCATGTCCCCATACAGATGAAGGAAGCTTAACTCTCATAAGTAATGGTCTTGCAATTAATTGCAAATGCTAAACCATTTTGTATATGAACATGTTCTACAGGATGTTCAACACTTATCCCAATTGACATACAATAATTATTAAAAGCTTAGGATCTAAATTCACTAATATTATCAAGACAAATGGTCTTTGGTCTATTTGGTGGGTTAATAGATCCACATATATCACCATGAATTCGTTCTAAAAATGCAGGTGATTCATTCCCACTTTAGCTGGTGATGGTCTAATTATTAATTTTTCTTGAGAGCAAGCATCACATGATAATTCATTAGATTGAAGAATCTTCTGGCTTTTCAATGGATGTCCACTTGAATTCTCAATAATTCGTCTCATCATTATAGACTTTGGAAGTCTCAATCTATCATGCCAAATAAAAAATATATCTGGATTCATGAACTTCAGGTTCATTGTTGCATATGTTTTAATTACTCGTATATAAGTATAATATAATCTAGAAGATAAACCAGACAACTTTTCTAATATATGTTTTTCATTTAAGACAGTAGAGATAATATATAGATATTCCACATTATTCTTACTATCAGTCTCAATATGATATCCATTGCAATGCATATCTTTAAAACTTAGAAGATTTCTCTTTGATTGACTAGAGAAGAATGTATTGTCAATTGTAAATTTTTTTCCTCTAGGAAAATTAATATTTGCTTTTCCAAAACCTTCAATCAAGTTTGCAGACCTGATATTGTATTTACTTTTGCTTTCAGCATTGTTAATTTGGAAAAGAATTTTTTATTTGTAAGTATTGTGTATGTAGTTGCACTGTCTGCTAGACATAGATTTTCTTTGCTCATTTTTTAATCACCCAACATATGAAAATGATCTATGTTTCTTCATTAAAAGAAAATAATTACAATAAGAAAAAACACTTAAAATATACAAAAGTTACTAAAAAAAACATGAAGATATATAAAAGAAAACAACAACATTAAGTCTAAATATTCTCAAAGTCAAAAGAAATACTTGAAGTTCCATCAATTGTGCCAATCTTCTATTTGAGAGATTCAAAGAAGTTCACCACATCCAAATTTGTCATATGAGATGAGTCAAATATGTCATTATCTTGGTCTGCAAAATTTGCTTCCACATTTTTCTCTTTTTCCTTCAGGGAGGCTTGATAGAGGTCAACTAGATGTTTTGACGTACGACAACTACATGACCAATTTCCAGTCATTCTCCACCAAAAGCATTTATTTTCAACACTCTTTGAACTCTTATCTTGTGGAGTTTTTCCTTTGTCATCATCATTTTATGTGGTTCTTCTGAATGATCAGAACGACCACCTTAAAAATAATAATTTTTTCTTCCTCTGCTATGGTCATGACCTTGACCACGACCATGACCTTGACCACGATTATTAACATTCATAGCATTCACTTCAGGGAATGGTGTTGTTCCAGTTGGTCGAGATTCATGGTTCTTCATCAATAACTCGTTATTTTGCTCAACCACGAGAAGACACGAAATTAGTTCAAATTTAAAACCTTTATCTCGATATTGCTGCTACTGGAGCATATTCGAGACATGAAATATAGAAAATGTCTTCACTAACATATTAGCATCAATAATTTTCTTTCTGCATAACAACAATTTTGAACTGATTTTAAATAATATGGAATTATAATCACTTACTGATTTAAAATCTTGTAGCCTTAAATGCATCCACGCATAACGAGCTTTAGGAAGAATAGCTGTTTTTTATGATCATACATTTCTTTCAAATTTTTTACAAGATACGAGGATCTTTTATTGTAAGATACTCCATTTTTAATTCCTCATGGAGATGATGACGAAGAAAAATCATAGCTTTTGCTTTGTCTTGATTGGATGTCGTATTTTTTTCTTTAATTTTTTATCCCAATTTAATAGCATCCGGGTGAATTTTGACGTCCAAGACCCATGACAAACAATTATTGCCATTAATGTTGAGGGTTGTGAAATCTAATTTTGTAAGGTTTTCCATGACAACACTTTAGGACCTACCTTCAACGATGGAAGCAACAAGAGCTCGTGCTAATAATGTGTTGTAAAATTGAGGAACACAACGTAGCACGACGAATATGGAGAAAATGTAATATAATAATATATAAATATAATAATAAAAAATAAATAAATATAAGGGTTGCTTTTAAATATAGAAAAATAAACCAAAATATTTATGAAATATGAAATTTTTTTAAAACTATCAATGATAGACGCTGATAGACACTGATAGAAGCAATATTGATAGACACTGATAAAAGTCTATCAATGTCTATAATTGATAATTCAAAATATTTTGTATATCTTGCAAATATTTCCAACAGTTTTACCATTTGAAATAATTTTTCTAAATATAATATAATAATAAAATAAAATAACTAAAATTATGAAAATTTAATAATATGAAATTTTAGTGAAAATTTGAAGTGAATTTCTCACAAATGTGTGTGATTTTAAGATATCCACCAAATGTCACTATTTATAGGCAAAATAGCAAGTAGGATGTGGTCTTACATGGACACCAAACATGAATAAACTACAATGCACATGGACAACATGAAAATTGATACATTACTTTTAGGACACTAAGTAATGAACATCTATTTATTTTTATAATATTTATAATAGGACATTTACTATAGGCGATTTTTTTTTTAATATATACATGTATTTATTTTAGGTGATTAATTAATGGGTTGACTAATTAGTTATTTTTATTAATTTTTCTTATGGTAATTAGGGACAGGAATGTAAGTCAATTTAACTTTGTCAAAATTTGTAGAAATACAAATTTATTTTTGTTGGATTTGTTTCATGAGATTCACTACTCTTTTTCTTTAAGCTAATTATTATTCTTTTAGTACAATTGGTAAGCTAGTTAAGAATAAGTAGATCGAGTTTCGAGTACAAAGTTAGGAAATTTGAATTTACAGAAATTGTGTCTTTGAGGTGCATGTTCAAGAAGTTCAAGTTTAGAAAGTCTAGAGTGCATTGGAAATATATTTAGAAATATAATCATGGATTTGCATAATAATTAATATTATCCTATCAATGGTTAAGTACTTAGAGTTTAAATTTGAATTTGAACTATTTCTTTTTATTTAATTCTTAATGTAGTTGAGTGAAAAATAAAAGGATAATTGCAATTAGTAGCATTTTTAAGAATAATAACCAAGTGTATAACATCATTTAAAAAAAATTACAAATTTAGCCAAGTCTATCAACGATAGACTTCTATCATTGATAGACTCTTACTAGTGATATGGTCTATCACTGATAGACTTCTACCAATAATATGGTCTATCACTGATAGACTATAAATTTGGCCATATTTGTAATTATTTTTACATTATGTTATATCTACTAATTTTAAATTGAAAAAAAAATAAAATTTTGTCCCTGAAGTTTGGGGTTAGTATTTATGTAGTGTATGAGGTTACAAAAGCTACACTTTATCCCCTCTAGATTGAAAAATAGTTTTAAAGAGTCTATTAGTTAACTTGACAGTTCATTAACTAATGAAAACATGACTTGTCATGTTGAGGAGGAAAATTTTATATGACGGGGAGAAACTTCACAAATTTTACATTATCATCACATTTTACATAGTTGTGGTAGATCTAGAAATTTATGTCAGGGGGTATAAGTTCATTGATTGATCAATTACGTATGAGTGATAAAAATAAGAATAGATATGGTCTAAGTGCAGACATATATTATTAATGAAGTAATAAACTTGGAGTATTTCAAGTATCAAACCTCACGAGACTAGTTCCAATTTAAATTATTGTAAGACAATGCAATCAATGTAACCAGAAGTAATCAGGTGTGAATAAATAGTGATTAGGTCAGACATTGATTAAAAATAGTGAATAGATAGTGATGAATGAGAATATAGTTATGTTCAATCGAAAGAGTAATATGCCTTGGGTAAGTTTATTGCATCATACCTGGACAATGTCTTAGTCATGCACAATAAATTCCTCCTATTCAGTCTTGTGTCAAGTTGCTTTAGAAGCGTAATCAACCAATGCCTGTATTTCTATTGTTAGATGGATCTTAGATTAATTTTATACAAATTTTTTATCCTATGGTGTACCTTGTTTCTAAGGCTACGTGACTCCTATTTCTAGGTTTTTAGTCTCATATTCCTTTGTAAAATAAGTTCATATGCTTACCTTCTTAGAGTTAAGACTCCACTAGATTGCTAAATTAAGTGGCCTATTTAACTTAACAATTTTTATCTATAAATCTCAACAAAGAAAATGTATAATTCAAAGAGGTATGAAGCACAAGCCTTGCTCAAGCCATAACACCCCAGGATATTCACATCAACGTCCCTTACAAAATTTAGCTCATGATTAAAAACAAATAAATGGATTTTCATTAGATCGAATAAATGGATTTCATTATATTATAAACCATGATTACAAGATAAATGTTCAAAAGAATAAAAGATGAAAATGGAAAAGTGCAAAGATAAACAAATAGAAATGCTATAGAAGAACTCCTTGAAGCAATCTCTAACTCTTCTACTCTCTCCCTAGGGTGGATTCTGCTTTTTCAAGGATGAGTCCTTTCTCTACATACATTTTCACGAGGTAGGGATGATCTACACTAATGTTCTTCATAGAAACTTTCATTCTTGAAGATTTTCTGACTGAGAGAGTAAGATCTCATCCAATGGTGGATGATCTACACTAATGTTCTTCATAGAAACCCATATCTATTGTTCATCGAGCTTTTTATAGGAGAAGAACTATATCTAGCTAATAAATTTACTAAAAATGCAATATCTGGTTTTGTATTATTAGCAAGATACATAAGTGCGTCAATTACACTAAGATGTGATACCTCAGAACAAAAAATTTTTTCATTATCGTCTCGAGGTCAAAATATATCTTTCTTATATCTAATGAACGAACTTCCATTGGAATATTTAATGAATGTATTTTGTATATATAAAATCTTTTCAAAATTTTTCCTGTATAAGTTGACTGATGAATAAATATTCCATTTGCTAATTGCTCAATTTGCAAACCAAAGAATTTTTTTTTTTGAGATCTTTCATCTCAAATTCTTTCTTAAGATATTCTATTACCTTAGTTCCAATTATATTCAAGTCATCAATATATACAATTATAATAGCAAATCCTAATTGTGATTTCTTTATAAAAACACACGGACATATTCGTTTATTTTGATATCACTCTTTCAATAGATATCTACTTAGGCGATTGTACCACATCCATCCTGATTGTTTCAATCCATATAGTGATCTACTGTTGAACTATGGAGAAAATTATCTACTGTTGAACTTGACGAACAGCTGAACTGTTGACCTCCTTCACTGAAGGTTGCCTTCGGTATTTATAGAGCTTCTGGGCGAAAGACTTATTCTTTCTTATGATTGCATTGATGGGATGATATTAATTCTCTTTTGATGCGCTGAATATTTGTCACTGAAAACTTGAGTGTATTTGCTACAGTAGTTCATTAGCGGCTTGTCAATTTAATTCGGAATCAACCTTCATCAGCTTTCTGTCCCATCATGATTTATTATGCTTTTCACCCCGATGTGCTCACCAAGTTGGGCCTACTCTATGTGGCAATCTTCTTGACTAGATATTTGCGAGCGCAAATCACCGCATAGCCTTGCAGTGACGTAATATTTTGATGCGGCCTTGTGTTAACGCAATCTTTTGATGCGCTCGGCCGTTGATTTCTCGTGATCGCATTTTCTGCCTTGCATTAATGCATATTCTGCACAAAAATACATAAGTTAACTGTTTTAATGCGATTGACGCATGCGACCGTAATATTGTGAACTTAATACTTTTGGGCAATCTTGTATATTTTTATCAACGCAAACTTGCATTATTTAATAATTTAGCACTGTAGTAACGTGCATTTCTACCCGTTATTAGATGGTTGACCATTTGATTACCTACACACTCCAATACGAGCCGATTCTGTGAGAGGTGATAGCACTGAAAATGTGCTATCTTCCTCTACTTAATTTGTCGTCGTTCCTTACTTTAATGTGTTTGATTGATGATCTTATAGATCTCTGATGTCTAAGAGATAAAATGAAGCATAGAAGCAAAAGGTTTTAAAACATATCAAATCGGAGCTCAAATGCATCAAGTGAGAAAAAAGATCACAATATTACAAATCTGCCTTTAAAAGAGTGTCATGCAATAGTGTAGTGGTGTCGTGCCCGATGCATTTTCGGATTGTTTTGAGGATTTGGGAAAGCGCCATGGTACTACCTTGTGGCATTGCGACACTTGTAACCTGACGATCATGATGCGTACACGTGAATCGCCGCTGCACTTCGATAAGGGGGTTGGGGCAGCACCTGCGCGATTTTATAAAAAGAAATTTGTTGCTGTTTTCTTCATCTATCACACCGTTTTTATTTTCTTAGACCTATTTTTAACTCCTCTCCATTGTGAAGACTCATTCTTACCATTTTGGTAATCTTGAAGCTTAATTTCCTTGTGTTTGATGATGATTAGAGGCTAAACATTTCTAGTTTGGGTTTGATAGTTTTCCTCTCTTTAGGTTATTTGTGAGACTTATTCTTCATTGTAGATTGTTCAAACAATATTTTGCTTATGGACTTTACTCTGAATTCTTCGATTATGAATAACATTTTCATGTATTTGATTGACAACCAAATAATTATTGTAGAATTCCATGCTTAGATTTATCCTTGATTAAGGTAATAAATCATAGGAAGCAAAGGGTTAGATTAACTTATTTTTTGTCGACCACTAATAAGTAATGCTTTAATCAACCTTGATTTAAGATCATATTGAATGAATTAATTACGCGATTGTAAATTGGTTCTTTCATCCTAGCAATTTTCTTAAAGTTTAGTGCGGTTAGTTAATGTGTTTAGAGCAGATTCATCTTCTTATATTGACTAATTAGATAATTAGAACGATCGATTAGGAATCTAATCAATTTGGCTAGGGTTAAGCAAGATGTTTGATCTAGAGCTCAATGATCAATTAAACTAATTGGGGAAACCTCACATCAAACTTAAGCTAGATCTTTTCATAATTAATTTCACAAATCTCACCCTCTTATTCTCATTTAATTTTCATGCAAAACTTATTTTCAATTGCAACAATTCCAAATAACAACCCCCTTCGGTTACTATACTATAAGCTTTTCGATTAAGAAATCCATATGGTTCCTTGTGGTTCGACTTTGTACTTTACTAACTATTCTAGATTAAGGCCCATGATTATATTATTTGATTTGGATTGAAAGATTTATGACACCCTTTTGGTCCTATCATTCGACTCCTTGCTTCACCTTACTACCAATTTAGAGTAAGGCACGAGATTATATTTGATTTGGATCATAGGGATTCAATGCCTCTATTGGTCCAATTAAGAGGCGAGACTAACACAACCACCTATTGACTTTTAGTAATGTAACAGTGTGAAGAGCAATGGTTACGACATCACCATGCATAAACACTATGACCCCCTCAAGAAGTTGATGACCCAACCCTTAATACTTGGTTAGCTCAAGGGAGGTCAATGTGGAGGGTAGCCCAAGGCAAGGTCCAAAGCCCACGAGTGGGCTTAAGCCCAAAGGGAATCCGAAAGGTAGCATGGGAAATTATGCATCCCAAAAGAGAAAAGCCAAAGTCTTATAATTTACACAGACCAACAGAGCTAGTAAAATATACCAATAGGAAAATAACCAAGCTGGTTTGGTCTAATACCCTACAACCTTCAAGCGCGAGAAACAACCCTAACATATCCAAAGCTACATGTAGCCACATGATCTAGCCTTTTATTATGCTGGCAAAGGACTAATCAAATAAAAATTTATATTTATCGAACTTACTACCTATACTACTGTGTAGTAAAAGTGGCAAGTCTAGGTCGATCTGTAGGGAAGTACGAACATCGTACCAAACTAATTAGGTTCACTATCTAAAGCGGTAAAGGGGGGGGGGGTGGTTTGGAGTGGTTTAAGAATCAAGGAGAGGAATATAAGATGTGGGAAAGTAAGGTACGAGACAAGTAAAAACACCTAATTTAGGACTTAGGATCCATCTAATGCTCGATTGATCATAGAATTACTAAATATTATTTCTTTTGAATTAATGTGCTTAGTCTACTTGCCCGGATAGCCAAGGCAAGCGCCCTAATCAACGAATTAATTACTTAATCAAACTAGATGCTCAATTAACTGGGTTTGATAGCATCCATAGAAATCTTACATCTAACCTAACTAATTCTTAATTATACTAATTGCTCAATTTTTGGGTTTAATAATGTCCATAACTGATTAGAGTCAAGGTATTTCGCACATTCTGATTGGACCAATTGAAGGATCCAAGGCAGCAAAGATTCAATAATCATTTATTCTGCATGTACAAGATTGGATAGGCTCAGTTCATCCACTATTTCATGTGAAAAATGTTGATCGACGAAGGACCATTTGGAGTATTGAAGGTCAATGTTTGCTCGGTTGAAGTGGAACATGGAGTAGACATTATTCAAGCACTTTGAAGAATTTTTGTATTTAAGTTCACAAACATTTTATGATAATTTCAAGTTTAATTTTATTTCTATGACTAGTCAAAGATGGAGGTTGCCATTAATGATGTTACATTAAAAATGGTAGTTGGAAGATGGTGGATGGAAGATGATGGTTGGAAGATAGAGAACTCTTTTAATGTTTTATTTTGACTTTTTCTACTTTACATTGAATGAGTTTAGAATTTCTACAAGGCTATATACAATATTCTCCCCATCCATTTGTAAAAGATTTAAAGATTGGTGAATGAAATTTGAGATCTCATATTTGAGACTTTTCCCTTAGAATTTTGCAATCTTGTGATCGAATGTATGTGAGCCATTCAATCTAACCTTGATCAAGTTGATTGTGGAGTAACTCAATCTAGAACAAGATTTCCCAATCTTTCTTTTAGATCTTCGATCAAGAGGTAATCTAATTCTAGCCTTTTCTCGAGGTTAAACTAAATCGTATAGGGAGGTGTTAATTTCTTAGATTCAAAGATTCTTGCTACATAATAGTTTGGGTCTTTGGGCTGAGGGTTAGGGTTGCCTTATCATTTGGTATCAAAGTAAATATGAGGATATCAAATGTTGGGATATCTTATAAATCTCCTTCCTAAAGTATGGGAAAATTTGAGTTTGACAAGAAAGATGGGGCTGAGAGCTCCAAGGGTAGGGAAAAATTAGAGGGATCTAAGGAGGTTCGAGAAAAGAATACAGATATTAAATGTTGGAAATGTCAAGGAATTGGTCATATTAGTGATGATTGTCCAAACAAGCGAACCATGATCATATAAACAATGGAGAAGTTGTCACTAATGGAGAAGAAAGTGACCAAGAGGAGCTAATTGAAGAAGAAGTTGAAGAGAGCGAGGGGGAACTAGAAGATGGGAGTAGATTGACACTTATTACAAGGATACTTCTTAGCACTCAAGTTAAGGAGAATGATATCAAAGACCAAAGTGATAATCTTTTCCACACTAGGTGTTTAGTTAATGGGACTCCTTGTAGTTTTTTTATTGACAATGGAAATTACACCAATGTCACGAGTACATTTATGATCAAACAGTTGCAAATTCTGACTCAACACCATCCTAGGCCTTACAAGCTTCAACGGCTCAATGATAGTGGAACACTGAAGGTAGTTTCCCAGGCTTTAATTTTCTTTTACCTTGAGAAAGTATAAAGATGAGGTTTTTTGTGATGTGTTACCTATACATGTTGGAGATATATTACTTGGTCGACCTTGGCAATTTGATAGGAAGGTCTTGTATGATGGATACTTGAATAGGTGTTATTTTACAAAAGATGAGAGAAAAACAACTCTTGTACATCTGTGTTCTAAAGATGTATTTTTTGATTAGTTGAAGTTAGAGAAAAAAGAAAAGAGTTTGAAGAAAAAGAGTTGAGAGAAAAAAAGAGGTGAGTGAAAAATTCGAGAAAAAATCAATGAGAAAAAAGAGTGGAGAGAAGAAAATTGAAAAAAAAGAATGAAATTGAAATAAAGAAAAAGAAAGTGATTTGTTTGGAAAAAGTGGGAGAAATGAAAAGGGCAATATTTTCCCAAACACCAATCTTTGTACTTATGTACAAGGAAGGGTATTTAGCCTCTAATGTACTTATTAGATTTGATGTTGTTAGTGATTTTCAGAAGTGGTGTTTGAGATTAAGATTCAGAGTTAAAAGAGCTAAAACACACAAAATATGCCCAAGGAAGTCAAACTGAGCCCACCATCAAAAAGAGGGAGGAAAAATGCCAATGAATTCCCAAAAAAGGGAAGTGTCATGGGTGCCCTACGACACTGCTCACAGAAGCAACGAGCGCGAAGGATGACCCCACTACAGTGACACTGGTGATAAGCGCCCGCGATGCTTGTTGGATGCAAAGCTAGAGATCCTTCTAGGATCCTTGCAAACACTCACAAAGAAAGCTACTTAGTTTGAACTTAGAATCTATGATGGTCATTCTTAGATCCTAAGACAACTCACTCCAGAATTAGTTTGATAAAGACTAATCCAATGAATTGATTTAAATATCAAATCTAAAGCAAGATTTGAAAGAAAAAGACAACACCAAAAGGTTGAATAAACACAAGCTTTTTACTATTGATAATCTAATTTTTTAAGAACATTACAAGCCATTTTATAGGCCAAATGGTCGTGGATGCAAAAAACTCAAAAGTCATTTAAATACAATTAATTGCAAATTGTAGAAAATAACACCTAGAAACTTGAAACTTAATTGAATACTAAATTGTAAGTCCAAATGCAAAACTAGGAATGTAGAAAGTCTTCTAATTACCTTAAATATCTTCTCTAGAAGGTGGCAAAGTAGATATGCACGTTTGACAAGGTTTGACATCACATTTCCCCATGTAGTGCACACTTGACAACATTTTCTTCACAAAATCTGCACTCTTTTTTTTACCACCATGTCATCTTCCAAATTATAGGACTTTTCTCATACCATCTTCATGTCATTCTCTTCTTGACTCATTGAACTAACATTATATATAATTTTGGTCTCAAAATTATTTGTCGGTTCTTGTGAATTTGCTAGTTTTTGAAGATGTAGTATGAATGCCTTTTGAATCTTCTTTGTCTTGCTTCTTGTAATTGGTTCTTTAGGTACGTGCAATGGTTCAATGGTTGAATTCATATCAACTGGGGCCATTTTTTTAAAAGTTTTTACAATTTTGAAAATTTTATGCCTATTTAATCTACAATTTTTGGCCGGCCACAATCATCAAGTTTTGGACTTTTTAAGGTCTAGAGAGAGTTTGTTTTAGCAGAGTACCAAGGTCCTTGATGGCAGAGTCAATTGAAAAACATTGAAAGGTCAATTCCACCACGGAGACAGGACTGAAATGCCAGAATCTAGATGCCTTCTTTCTCTTTTGTATCTTGTATTATTTTCTATATTTTTGCATTTTAATGATGGTTTTGCTTATAGATACGATACTAGGCTAAATTATTGTTGTTCTATGGTTTTGCTTATGTAGTATTGCTAAACACTTTTGTGGATCTTGAATTTAATTTACATTATTACTTTTCGAATTACCTTTTTTAATACTTTTGAATGTTTGATCAACATTTGAATGATTTCATGATTTAGAATCTTGCTTTAATGAGAGGATCCTATATTAGATCATGCATTCTAAACTATCGTTTGAGCATACTAAAATAGTTGGATAACGGTCAAGATTGTTAATGAAGAGTCTTAATACTTTGCTGAATTATCTAGTTTCAAGCGATTAATGATTAGTAAGCGATTTAAGATTTCTCTCAAAAGGGACAATTCAAATAAAAGACTTCTAGATCTAAGTATTGTATTAATTGGTTCAAGAGTTAAAACAATTTCCTAGAACATCTCTTTGTTAGTAATCTCCATACTTGATCACTTTTATTACTTTCTTAGTTTAGTTTCTTTAAGTTAATAACAAGTCGGGCCCCTAAATAAAATTAGAATGATCTCTAAAATAATTAAAAGATTATTAATCTAATTCTTTAAGGACAATACTCAGCCAAGGCCATTTTAACTATACTATTACTTGATATATAAACTTGTGTTACACCAAGTTTTTGGCATCAATAGTATAGTGAAAGAAAGTGAAATATTTTGAATATTGAAACATAAAAGTAGGTTTAATTATATAGACTAAATTCATGGTTAGAAACTTCAAATTGAATTGAAACGATTAAATTAGATGATGTTACATGTAAAAATTTAACATATATGAAAGTTAAATTTGTAGTTTCTTCAAATTGAATGAGTTATCATTGATTTTGGTTAAGAAACAACTCAGTTGAGTTAAATTTGACAAATGTTTCAATTATTTTTTTTATTTATTTGATTTTTTTTTATTTTGGAAAGTTAGTAAGTTGCTAATATACAAATAGCAACTTGTTTCTTCATTTGTAACATCCAATTCCAAATTGAATTCTCTCATTTCTTTCTTTCTTTTGATCTTGAGTTGAGTTGAGACCAAATATCCAAGAGTCTGCCTAATCAAATAGTTCAAGGTTGCAGTTTTACTAGAATTAATCAGTATCCTATTAAGACGATCGTTATAGTCTGCTTGAAGCCCATGTAGAGAAAATAACTATCCTTAGGACAACACTTATCAAAAGCATGTCGTGACTACGTTTTGAATCTCCATAAGTTTTGAAGCTTTTATAAGTTCTTGGCTATTTCGATTTATAAACCTTGTCATGCCATCTGGCTTACTTTTGGGTTTGAACATTATTATCATATATAGTGTGTGTACTAGATATTTGAGATGTAATCATTGTGCTAGAATATTCAGTTCATATATCATTTTCCCCCAACAGTCTGAAGAAAATTATTTTTGAATTGATGGTTGCAAACTTCTCTACTAATGTTGCTACTCCTGCCATTATGGGATCAACCATTGAAAAACTCATGCTGAAAAAATCAGAGAAGTTTAAGGGAGAAAACTTCAAAAGATGGTAATAAAAGATGATCTTCTACTTCACCACATTGAATTTTTCTCATATTTTGAAAGATGAATGCTTAATTACCCCACCAGAAGTTGTAACTCATGAAACTGAAGTTGTGAAGCAAGCATGGATGCATTCGAACTTCTTATGTACACTTTGTAATTATATGGTTAGTGGACTTGAGAACACTTTGTATAATGTCTATTACAATGCCTATAATACATATAAACTATTGTGGGAGGTATTAGAAGCTAGAATATGCTATTACTAAGGAATTTCCTGTAGGAAAATTCTTAGATTACAAGATGATTGATACCAAGTTGGTATTCAATTAGATGGAAGAAATGCAAATTGCCATTAGTGATTTACAAGGTGAAGGATTGGACATCAGTAAGCAATCCCAAGTTGCTATTGTAATTGAAAAGTTTCCTTCTTTCTAGAAGGACTTCAAACGCTACCTAAAACACAAGCGAAAGAAGTCATCCATGAAGAATTTTATGGTGAAATTTTGTATAGAAGAGGATAACAGAAAATGAGACAAAACTCCACTGGAAGTTGAAGCTAAGACACATATTTTTGAAGCTTCAAGACCATAAATCCAAGAAGCAAACTTTCAAGAAGAAAACAGCGAATCATGGACTAAGGAAAAATGCTAGTAAGTGCATTCAAGAAAACTGTTGGGTTTTTGGCAAGAGTGGCCATACCTCTGCAGTGTGTGTTTAAGAAGAGACATAGTTCCAACAGTCAAGTTAATGTTGTGGAAAATGAAAAAATGAAAATTTGGTTGTCACCATTTCTGAAGTAAATATGGCTTTAGATACCAAAAGTTGATGGAATGATACTCGTATTATTAGACATATTTTTAAGGACAAGTCATTGTTCATTATATATGAGAAGCAAGATGGCAATGATAAACTGTACATGGGAAATGCTTCAATTGCCTTCGTGGAAGGTAAAGAGAAGATCTTGTTGAGTTGTATGATGTATGGTATTCTCGATTATGGCATGCCAATTATCATTCTTTAAATAGAATGGTAAGTTAGGACTATTCCCAATTTTAACATTGATAATATACACAAATGTGAAGTTTGTGTTGAATCAAAGTATACTAGAGTGTCATTTTCCTTTGTAGAAAGAAGTAATGAGTTACTTGATTTCACAATGATGTATGTAGCATAAAAAGTACTCCCACAAGAGGTTATAAGAGATATTTTGTTACATTCATTGGTGATTATAGTAAATATTGTTAAGTATATTTATTACATAGTAAAGATGAAACATTCAATGCTTTTAAAACATAGCAGAAATTGAAAATAAAATTGAGAAGAAAGTTAAAGTGTGTAGATCAGATAGTTGTGGTAAATATGAATCATCACCACTTTATGAATTATGTGAAATTAATGGTATAATTCATCAAACTACAACATCTTATACACTACAATGAAATGATGTAGCTGAAAGAAAAAATCGAATTTTAAAAGATATGGTTAGTTGCATGTAAAATAGTTTAGGTTTACCTCATATTTATGGAGGGAAGCTTTGCTTACGGAAAATTTTATATTAAATATAATTTTACATAAAATAATAATAAGTAATAACTCAACTTATAAAGTGTGGAATGGAAAGTTGTCCTTATATAAAATGTTGAAAGTGTGAGGATGTTTGGCAAAGGTACAATTTTCTTTACCAAAAAGGATTAAACTTAGACCTAAGACAATTAATTGTCTTTCTAGGCTATGCAATGCATAGTTGTTTATAGATTTATGGTGATTAAATAATAAATTTTTTATATTAATAATATTGGTGTCAAATTTTGGACAAGGAAAATGCATCCGTCGCACGAACAGTGAATTTGTTTAAAAAGGAGAAGAGTGTGACCTGCAAAAGAGAAAACATGCACATCAGTGCGGTTCTTACCACATACACTCTGATTCTTAAGTCAGGGAGTGAAAGAGTGCAAAAGTTAGGGGGTTTGAGAATATGATTGAAGTTATCTCATATGAAGCTATAGTGATGTATTTATAAAGATAAACCTAGGTTGTTCCATTAGAGTTTTAAAGCCACTTTAGGATAATTGTATAACTTACTGGGTCAAGGGATATACCCGATTTCATGTTTAGGCCTATTGGGCCTAGATGATGCTTTAGGTCAGGCCATGTGTGTGACATGCCCTTTTAACTATTTTGCTAAGTTGATCTCGACGGAGATCGAGGCAGAGCATATAAGGCTTTGACACAAACTATCCCAATGGCCCAAGGGTGACGAAAAACTCAACCGATTGGTAAACTTATTTCTAAAAGATCTATCAACTATGAAGCACAGACACAGATATAGCTACACTATACAGATACGATCGAATACGGCGATTCGTCAATTTCTAAAAAACTAAGATACAGATATGTCTAAGGATGCATCATTTTTTATATATATTTTTTAATATATATATTTCTAAAAAAAAAGAGGATACTGATACATTGAAGATACATTTTTTTCTTTAAAAAAAATCTAGGATATAGATAAATTTAGCATATAAATTAATAACAATAGCACAAAATAGAATACAAACACTAAAATATAATACAAAAAAAAGTAATATCTAAGATATTGAAGTACAATAGTTAATAAAATGCAATAGAAAAATGACTATATTGCAAAGAAGAAGAAGAAGAATATTAGAGGGAGAAGTATGAAGATAAACGTTGAAGATATCCAAATGGTTTATATTTTGGTGGATTTTGTGGGACTCAAATGTGAAGATGAAGATTTGATGATTCTAGTCTAGGGTTTGGTCCATTATTTATTATTTTTCTTTTAGTTTTGAACCCGAGTAGTGAGCTTTTTAAATAGGTTACCTAATTTTAGATTGGGAAAGATCGCATAGAAATTGATACGTCAAATCGCGTGTCAGATACGTATTTGGAAAGTATTTGGAAGTATCGGTATCCGATACGTGTCTTGATACTGATTCTTTGCCTCACATGAAGTATCCGTGCTTCATAGTCTATCAATAAGGAAGTGATAAGGAACACTTTCAAGGTCGTTTGGCAAATCGATTGTCGATTTTGGGTGGAAATAATGCCTAAAGTTCTATGTATGTTCACCTTCCACTGTGAAGAAGATCGAGTTCGAATATTGAAGCAAGCTGATAGTATGGTATTCTCAATGGTTCTTTTTGGGTTCATTTTTTTTAAACTTACCGTTATATTGTTATAATAAAGTGATGGCAAAAAGGCATGGAAATGCCATTGCCATTTTTGAAGATTTTGATTCCTTTGTGGATACGTGCTGTCGCGAAAGTCTTCGAGTTGGTGTTCAGAGTGATATAACTCAGCCTATTTGAATAGAAGTAAAACTAAATTTGGATGGTCTGATCGGTGGCATTTGGATTCTATTACACGGTATAAAAAATTATCGGACATTTGCTCGTTTTCTGGAATAATAGGCCATTCGTTCAAGGAATATGACGTCTTCTATTAAGCGGATCTGTCAGAGGGAAACCCCCACCAATATGGATAGTGACTCTGTTTCAAAGTGTTGCTCAACAATTAAAAAACATAAAAAAAGAACGTAGAGTAGGGAAAAATCGACACATAGATATACGTGGTTCAGTATTAGCTACGTCCACGGGCAGAAGGAGAATAATATTATTTCGAGAGTGTTTTCAAAAGTACATAAAAAACGGTGCTTCTAGGTTAGAAAGTTTATATATGGTACTGTTCTAAACCCTGGAGTAAAAAACGTAAATAACTGTAAATAAATAAATATGGTTAATACAACAATCTGAATAGGTGACTTTGAAAAATTGGGAGGAGATCCAAGGGAAGATGGACTGATGAATAATTTTAGACAAGTTTTGGATGACTGTGGTCTTTAGAACCTTGGCTACAATGACGGGGCTTTTACATGGTGCAACCATCGTGTGGCTAATTTGAATTGGCCAAATTTGATCAACGACCAATTGAATTAATTCTAATGTAGAAGCCAAATTGGGCCTCCTTTCATATCTGAAAGGGTAGGCGTTGGATGCTATATGGTAAGTGTAGAAATATTGTGGCAAGAAATGTGATGGAACTTCCAGTTAGGTCAGTTGGTACTTTAAAATTCTGTCTTGATAGATGCATTTCTGCTCTTGCCAAGTGGGGTGTTTCGGTCAATCAATAGATGAAATCTCAAATTCATGACTTGAGAAAGGTGATCCAAGATAAGTATGCTCGTCCGCCTCTTACTAATTATAACTTGATTTCTGAATTAGAAAGGAAATTACACCATCTTCTTATTGAGCAAGAGGTGTATTGGAAACAATAGTCTCGCATCAGATGGTTGCAGTGGGGTGATCGAAATACTACATGGCTCCACAACCAAGCTTCGCATATACGGAAAAGAAACGTGTTTACAGGTATTT
This sequence comes from Benincasa hispida, assembly GCF_027475165.1. Taxonomy (NCBI): domain Eukaryota; kingdom Viridiplantae; phylum Streptophyta; class Magnoliopsida; order Cucurbitales; family Cucurbitaceae; genus Benincasa; species Benincasa hispida. Next base: position 25,604,886 of record NC_143485.1, read on the forward strand.
AGGATAAGAATGTGGATGGCAAGAAGATGAAAGGTTTATTAGGGAAAGTTTTCAAGTTTATTTACTGAGCTGTTTATCTCTTCAAATCCTTGCTTAGCTTAGATTGAAGCAGTCAGAGATGTTGTGAGTAGGAAACTTGCTGATGGGATGAATAACTAGTCGTTGAGGCCTTTTACTAGGGAGGAGTTTATTTAGACGATCAAACAATTCCATCCAACAAAATCACCTGGACCCAATAGGTTTCCATCTGTTATCTATCAGAAGTATTTAGATATCATAGGTGAGGAAACAATTGTGAGTTGCCTACAAATTCCGAATAAGAGAATCGAACCATACTCGTCTTGTTTTAGTCTCTAAAATAAAGTAGTCGCGGGAAGTTTCGGATTTTCAGTCGATAGGCCTTTGCAATGTATCTTATAGAGTGGTAACAAAGATGATTGCAAATAAGGGCATTTTTGTTTTTTTTTTTCTATGGGTAATGTTATTATTAGTCTTGAATTGTTGAAAATGTCGTTTCAGCCTTAAGGGAATTTTTGTTTTTTTCTATGGGGTCTACCGTTTTAGGATTTCTGTCTGTGGCTATTTATGTCTAAGGGTCATGTAGAGTGTAACAAAATTAATAAAAATTCTCTATCGTGGTTTTTTCTCCCTGATCTAGAGTTTTTCACGTAAATCTAGTATTCTTTTTTCTACCTTTTACTTTTTAATATGGTATCAAAGTAAGGTGATGAAACCTTAGTTCGGATAGAAGAAATTCAATCATCAACCCTAGCAGGTGATGAGAATCCAACAAAAAATTTACAGAATGCTGAAATTAGGGTTGCGATCGATCATTATCTCTAATCCCTTCTTGGCCCGATACAGATCCATCCTCAGCCGATAGGAGCAGAAGCAGCTGTCCAGCAACAACCTGTCCTCAGCCATGCAATAGCTCCAGTCGTTCAGTCTCACGTTCGCGCAGTATCACAATAGCACTTTCCAAAACTTCACTTAACGATTGTGCGACACTTGTTTCCACTCACAAACAAGTCAACCAATTCGAATATGGAACGCCGATGGCACACTGGGTGCCTCTCGCAACCTCCACCCCCATTTTAGAGAAAACAGTTTTAGAAAACAAGTTTGGAGAAAAGGTTTTCACAAACAGTTTGTATATAAGAATAGAGAAGAGAAAGATTGTAGTAGGCTAGAAAGCAATAAGTAACAACAACAGCTTTATAACATACTACTTTGGGTATGAGAAAGTGATGGTTAGTCTTATCCCCATATAGTGCATTATGAACAAAAATACATCTGCCACCCTTGCATATAGAAATGGGCGAGCGATCACTCACTAAGAAAAGTACACTAACTACCTAGAAAAAGGAAATACATAGAATGAAAGCATAGTAAAAAGAGGTGGAGGCAAACATGCGGTCATGGGCAATATGCCCTGGTGAAGCATGATCGCGACATTCTCCCCCACTTAATTGGTTGATGTTCCCATCAACCAACTCTACTAGAACTCAGCATACTGTTGAGAAGTTGCCTTTGAGGCCTTCCACGCGCTCCCAACAAACTTCTCTGTCCTGGAGGCTTCTCCACTTCTCCAGGAATTCTTCCCAGCTTAGTCCTGGTCTTTCAGCTTTGTCGTTTCTTCTAGCAAGTCTCTCGTGAGCTTCTTCTCCTGCCATTCTCTTCGTCGTGGCATGTGGACCGGTCACCACCCTACATCTCTCCTCGGTATGTTGGGATGATAGGGTTTCAGTTTACTTATGTGGATGACAGGATGAATCTCCATCCATGATGGTAACTGCACCCGATAAGAGGTTTTCCCAACCCTTTCGATGACTTCCACCGGTCCTCTAAAGCTGCTCACGAGGCGATGTTCTCTTTACCTTCGACTTCAAAACTATCCCAGGCACAAATTTACTCGAACCTAGTCCCTTGGGTAGAAACTCTTGGTGTCTGGGCTTCCTTCCTCTCCTTCTCCTCCTCTTGGAGTCAGGGACGTGTAAACTGTCCGGCTCAATAACACGACACTGTTCCAAGACACGCAGAATTCCTTGGGGGGCCTTCTCTTTCGCGGTTTTGACTGATTCATGGGTAAAGTCCTTCTCCAACTGGAGAGCCGAGATCATCCTTATCCCATTCGGCTGTTTGATCTCCCATTCGGCTGTTTGATCTCGACATGCACAACGGTGGGCATAGACCTTGTGATCACTAAACACTTGGTGAGGGGAATCAGTATTACCTTATGCTCAAGCAAGAACTCCATTCCCAACACCATGTTAAAGTCATCCATCTTGACGATCACGAAATCGACAGGGCCACTCTAGTCCCCTAACTTTACAACTGTTCTCTTTGCCATTCCTATAATCAGCAAGGTCGAAGAGTTCACTGCTTTCATTTTACCTACGCCTCCTTCCCAATGGAGATTCAACCGTCTGGCTTCTGTTTCGAACATTAAATTATGGGTCGCCCCCGAATCGACCATGGTACTTTTGGTCGATCTATGGTTGACCCAAGCATCAACATACATCAGTTCGCCTCTTTGGGATCCCTTTGCTTCTCCTACATCCTTCTGGAGGGCAGCTAAAAATCTCAGCGCCCCAACCTGTGGGGTTTTATCTTCCTCTACTTGCACATTCTCATCCTCTACCTGAATAGCTTTGTCTTTCCAGTCCAAAGCTAATGAGGCTTGGAAAGCATTAAAGGTTACTTGTTCCAGACATTCGCTTGCCCTGTGCCGTCCCTTGCATATATGACAAGATAAAGGCTGATTAAAATTCTTCTAATTCTACCCCTGCCACGTATTTCCAGTCGTCTGCTGAAGGGGTTTTTTATCCCCAGTCGTCTGCATATATGACAAGATAAGGGCTGATAAAAATTCTTCTAATTCTACCCCTGCCACGTATTTCCAGTCGTCTGTTGAGGGGGTTTACTATCCCCACTAGTGTCTTTATCTCCCCCACTATTTCTCGATGGGCTCGAATTGTTGCTCTTTCTCCCTCTATTAGGGGATCTCGAGTGTTGCCTCATCTCTTGAGATTCATCAATCAAGTTGAACAATCGTTCGGCCACTGCATATGCGGCTGGGAGATCATGTATTCTCTGCTCATACAGTTTTGTTTTTGCCCACGGTTTCAGGCCTTCGACAAAATAGAAAACTTTGTCTTTTTCAGACATATCTCTTATGTCCAACATCAATCTGGCAAATTGTTTCACGTAGTCCCTAATAGTACCGGTATGTTTCAATTCCTGTAGCTTGCATCTTGCCAAAATCTCAATCTTGTTTCAGTCTCTCCCACGTGTCGATGGTGCATCGACCCTCTTGGACGTCCATGAAATAGGACCTCCACCATAACTTGGCATCCTCTACTAGGTGCATTGTTGCTAGGGTGATCTTCAACTCTTCAGTCACTGTGTTCGTAGCCCTGAAGTACTGTTCCATGTCAAAGATAAAATTTTTTGGTGCTTTTGCGTCACGAGCCCCACAGAAGGGCTTAGGCTCGGGTACTTTTACCCTGTTGAATTGGGCTGCGCCTCCGACTGGGGCTTGATTTCCCATCGCTCTCATGGTGAGGTTAACTCTTGCACTAATGTCCGTAATCTCTACCCGAATGATATCGATTGTGGCTCGGAAGTCCTTGGACAATTTAGTCACCATCTGAATGATCGCTTTCTGCGAGCTATCTAGTTCTTTGACACACTCTTCTACCGGAGGCAACAGAGCCCAACGAACCATCCCCATGCTCGAGAGGCCCACTCATCGTAGCTTTTGCCTATAGGGTCTCGACGCTTGTCAACAATTCCCTAACTGGCATCTCGTCTAAGCGGCCAGCCACTGCATTAATTTCATCGGCCTTGTCAGCGACTTTCTGTAATCGAGTATCTAGGAACCGAACCTAATCAGGGACTTCTATTAAAAAGATCATTTGCTCTTTAATCTCGGTCAATCAGTTAACATGGGACTTGCCCAACTGCTTCGTAGCAAACATGATCCCAGCTTCTCAACTCCATGAGTCGACTTGGCTCTGATACCAACTATCACAATCGCACTTTCCAAAGCTTCACTTAACGATTGTGTGACACTTGTTTCCGCTCACAAACAAGTAATCTAATTCGAATACGAAACGCTGATGGCACATCGGATGCCTTTCACAACCTCCACCCCCGTTTTAGAGAAAACAGTTTTAGAAAATAGGTTTGGAGAAAAGGTTTTCGCAAACAGTTTGAATGTAAGAATAGAGAATAAAAATATTGTAGTAGACTAGAATGTAATAAGCAATAACAACAACTTTTTAACATACAACTCCGGGTATGAGGAAGTGATCGTTAGTTTTATCCCTCATATAGTGCATTATGAACAAAAACACATCCGCCACCCTTGCATATGGAAATGGGCAAGCGGTCACTCACTAAGAAAAGTACACTAACTACCTAGCAAAAGGAAATACATAGAATGAAAGCATAGTAAAAAGAGGTGGATGCGAACATGCGACCATGGGCAACATGCAACACTAGCCGATTCAGTCATTTGCGTAATAGCCCTAGTCGATTGGCCTCATAGTCGGCTCTATCCTATCGTTCACGCAACAAACCCTCGGCCCCATCCTGTTGTTCGCGTAGCAGACCCTTGGAACCCTCTCATCATTCGACAACAACCTTTGTTCGTGATTTTCGAAAGACCATCGTTCGAACAGCCAAGCAGGTGCCTATCTTCTTAACGGGTCAACCAAGCCATACCGGCACTAGGACCAGCCACTGACTCTGCCATGATTCCCGATTGCTTCCACGGCTCGACACTGTCGTCTTCAGCGAACCAAGCTACTTCTTTACCTGATTCAACAAGCTAGCCACTAGACCAACCTTATGTCCAGTCGGCTCATGCTGTCGGGATGTCTTTTCCAAGGGACTATGGGCAGAAGCATCCCGTGCCAACTCCAGTCAATTCCCCTGAGTCGAGCCAGTGGTTATGGGGGGACTTTTGGATTCCAACAATAGTTGACAAGCTTGCAACAACAAATTTTCACACTTGGGGCAGCCTTCAGATCTATGACAAGTCATTCGACAAATTCCCATCCAAATTTGTATCCTGGCCTTCCGTTATGTTTGGAACACTCAATAACTGCTTACCCTACTTTACCTATTACGAATATTATGTTTGGTTCTGTGGGAAACACTGTAGGGTTAACCATCGGAGAAAAACATAACGACCATAATTATTTCTCCTGGTCTCAATCTATTAAGATGGTTCTCGAGAGACGACATAAATTTGGGTATCTGACTAGGGAGATACTAAGACCGAACCTTGGGGACCCTTAAGAGCGTATATGGAAAGGGTAGGATTCTCTTCTACGCTTAATTCTAATAAACAGCATGGAACCTCAAATTGGAAAGCCTCTACTCTATTCAGCGCCTACTTGGCATATTTGGAAAGCTATCCAAAAACTATATTCGAAAAGAAAAAATGCTTCACGACTTTATACGTTGCGGAAACAAGTGCATGAGTGCAGGCAAGGGACCATGGATGTGACATCCCACTTCAATAAACTGTCACTATTATGACAAGAAATGGACCTGTGTCGTGAAGTTGTTTGGAATTGCCCAGTTGACGGAGTCCAGTATTCGAAAATTGAGGAAGCTGACCATGTCTATAATTTCCTGGCTGGCCTGAACTCAAGGTTTGACATTGTTCGGAGCCGGATTTTGGGACAATGACCGATGTCGCCCCTTATGGAAGTATGCTCAAAAGTCAGATTAGAAGAAGATAGAACAAGAGCGATGATTGTACGGTTGCCTCTACTGTGGACTCTACTGCATTTGGAGTCAAGTCCTCTGGATTTGAGAACGACAAGCCGAATGGAAAATCTCCTCCTATTGTGAGCACTGTAAAAAAATCGTGGCATACCAAAGACCAATGCTGGAAATTACACGGTCGCCCACCAAATGGCAAGCATCGTCCTGCAAATGATAAATCTAAGGTCCAATAGAGCTCTTGTTAGTGAAGTTGTGGATAGTGCAACTCAGGTGATTGATTCTGTTGATTCAGGTACGATAGGGACCAGCAATATTGTTTAATCAGGTACTCTTCAGTCCTTTAGTTTCTTTATTGAGGGAATGAGTCATGGATTCTTGACTCGGGAGCAACTGATCACTTAACTAGAACATCTGATCAATTCATCTCCTATTATCCAAATGCTGGAAATGAGAGAATACGAATTACAGATGGGTCCTTTACTCCTATCGCTTGGAAAGGTCACCTATCTTCGTTTTACGAATTGGTCTTACAAAACGTTTTACATGTGCTGAAGATCTCTTACAATTTACTATTGATAAGTAAAATAACCAAAGATTTGAATTGTAGAGTTTTTTTTATTTTATTTTATTTTTTTTTTCTTCAGCAGATGATGTTTTGTTTCAGGACCTGAGCTTGGGGACGACGATTTGCACTGTCCGACATGACAGAGGACTCTATTTCCTTTTCAATGATGCTTCTTCTAGGACTAGTTTGTTATCATCCTTTACTATTTTTGAAACTGATTATTTGTTATGGCACTTTCGTCTTGGGCACCCAAGCTTTCAATATATGAAATACTTGTTTCCTCATTTATTTCGTAATGTGAATGTGTCTTCGTTATCTTGTGATGTTTGTATTCATGCAAAGCAGTCTAGGGACTGTTTTCAGTCTCAAACTTATAAACCTTCCAAACCTTTCCATTTGATACATAAGTGACATAATGGGGTCCGTCTAATGTCACGACCGTGTCCAATAAATAGTGGTTTGTCATCTTTATCGACAATCACACCCATATTAAATGAGTATTTCTCCTTACTAACAAATCTGAAATGACGTCGGTATTTCAACAATTCTACACTACCTTCAAAACTCAGATCAGTGCTAAAATTTCCATTCTTCGAAGTGACAATGGACAGAAGTTTATAAATGAGACTCTTCGCGAGTTTTTAACCTCAAAGGGTATCGTTCATCTGAGCTTTTGTGCTTATACTCCTTCGTAGAATGAGATGGCTGAGCAGAAAAATCGCCACCTCATTGAAGTAGCTCGATCTCTCATGATCCCTGTGTCCTTGCCTTCGTACCTATGGAGGGATGTTGTGCTTACTGCAACTCACCTTATCAATCGAATGCCATTTCGTGTACTTAAATTCCAAACACCCCTTGAGTGCTTTAAAAAGTTGTTCCCGTCTACTCATCTTTTCCCTAATGTTCTCCTTAGGGTGTTTGGATGTATCGCCTTTTTTTCATAATCATGGTCTTCACCAGAGTAAGTTTGCCCCTCGTACTCAAAAGTGTGTGTTCGTTGGTTATCCTCTTCACCAACGAGGCTACAAGTATTTTCAGCCTTCCTCTCGAAAGTACTTTTTCACCATGGACATCACTTTCCTCGAGGATAAACCCTTTTTTTCCCTTTAGTTCTCTTTAGTGAGAGATCACTAGTGAAGAGACTAACACAACCATCTATTCGGTTCTTTTAGAACTTCTTCCTGAGCCTATCTTTGAGACAAATGACCATGTCCTTCCTACCAAACAGGTGCCCTGGATATCCTACCATAGGAAGAATCTTATAAAGGAAATAGTTCCTTTTGTTGCCCCTCCGAAAGTTGTCCAAGAATCAGAACTGGAATCAGCACTGATCTGGTTGGGGGCGATACGGTTAAGAGTGATGCGATCAATGTGTTAAACTCCGACAATATCGAGGTTGATAACGAGTTATCAGGTGATACACAGGAAACTGAAACCTTACAACAGAAGGATGAGTGTGATTCTTCCCCTCAGTCGTGCTCTAATAAACAGGTAGACAAACTTGGTGAATATGATGCTACTCTTGATTTGCCAGTTACTCTACGGAAAGGAACTAGATCATGTACCAGACATTCTAGGTAAAACTTCTTATCCTATAGTAATTTATCTTCAAGATTTAAGGTCTTTATGTTGGTTAGGATAATTATTTATTATTATTAAGGACGAATGGGGTTGTAAATGAATTCATGCGTTAGACATGGCTTATGCGTTTGCACCCATGCATCTGAGATCATGTGTCAGAATGAAGATACGTTAATCTATATTCAATGACCACGCATTCCTACACAAGTTTTCTTACACTCGTGCCAAGTATAACGTAAACGCAAGTTTCTCTGGTAATCCGAGGTTGAACATAGGGACTTGTCACTCAATAATGCTTGTGAAGCAATGCGTTTGAAGCGATGAATAAAAATAAAAAAGAAGTTTATTGGATTTACACACTACTATTCCTCCTAACTAAACAGATTGAGCAATAGAAGACTTGCGATGAGAATAGGTAGCGACACAAAAACCATTAACACATAGTAATGTTTATTATCTTAAATTGCCCGAGTAATCCCAGCTCATTGCACTAACGTATCACACACCTCTTGGTGGTCAACCGCATGACTATATCTCTATAGTGCATGGTTGCATCGAGCATAAGATTGTGCCTATCTCTAGGAACAATGCGAACTTTGCTTTAGTGCGTTCCATCTTTTACCTTCTCAGGCAGTTAGATGCAGCTATTTAACTTATAGAAAAGCAATGCAACATCCCATAGACAAGCATTGCAACCTTTCACCAAGCAAAGAGGATTAACTCATTATACTCGTACAACGCACACCTCTCGGTGGGTTGCTTCATGCGCCCTATCTCTAGGCTACACGATTAAACATGCGATTGCCTTTGATAAATAAACACTGAAGATAAACTATGATAGAGATGAAGATGATGAAGAAGACGGCAATGAAGGAGTCAAGATTTGCATTGATCACAAAATTTCTTAATATCTTAAGCTAAAATGTAATAAAATACAGAGATTAGAAGAGAAATGAAGGACTCTGCGTCAAGGCTGCCAATGGTGCCATGGATGAATGGTGGAGATGTCTCTCTCGAGCTCTATCTCCAGGGAAATGTCCGGTCGTCACTCGGTCTGGTTTGTGAAGATGAAGAATTCTCATTGAAAATCTCATTCAAGCTCTCATCTGTGATCACAAACCTCTGCCTTGAGGCAGAAATTCAGATGTCTTAAAATGAAGGTCCAAAGGCTATTTATAGAGTTTAAACGCCGACAACTATTATGATTGTGTTATGGCTCACTAATGCTTTTGTCGTGGTATGGGAAATGTCACATCACCTTATCTTATTGATACTCCCAAGGTATGCATCCGAGCTTGATTCAGTTGAAGCATCAACGTGTTCTACCCATCTTGCGATCGTCCCTCTATTATGGTTGTCACTCCGTGGCTACAATTTCCAATGATCACTGCATTCGCTTGATCATGCAACTTCCATGCGATGGACGCATATGATCACCGCAACTTCCATGCAATGGACGTATACGATTATCACAACTTCCATGCGATGGATGCATAATATCACCGCAACTTCCATGCGATGGACGCATACGATCCAACTTTCAGTGCATGCGTTTGTCTTTGCGATCGTCTGGCTTCAGCGCTTGCGTTTGTCTTCGATTGCTTATTTCCAATACATGCGATTGATTCCTATGATAGCTACAAAAATACACTTTGGCATGGTGTAACACATAATATTGGGGTCAATGAGGATTTAGGTGTTAATTGACGCAAAACACAATTTTTCGCAAATTCTAAGTATTATCACCGCATTTTCTGCTTATTAGCCCTCATGATTCTAAATAAAAGGCTTATAATAACTGGTATTTTTGCCAGTTATCACCCCCCCAAACTTAGAATCATGCTTGTCCTCAAGCATGCATTATACTTTAGAAATTCTTAACTCACCTTCTAGCGTCTCTTTGCGATGACCATCTTCTCAGAATATTATTTACTCGTGCCTCTAACTATGGACGTAATGCTCTCCTCTACTTCGGCTGCTTCTTCAAAGAAATCATTTCTAAGTTACATTCGGCAAGCCTTTGCTCAAAAAATTTTTATTCATTCTCCGCAACTTTGTGTTCAGCTTATGAGAATGTTCAAAACAATTCAAGCCTATGCATTTACTTATTCAAATGCGGCATTGAACCTGGTTACGCTCTTTGTTTTGGTTTACCCTCACGTATGTCATGCATGCATTCAATTTCGGTTGCGTTCCATATTCAACTCAAATCATGTCTTGCTTAATTTGGCTTACGTCAGACAGAGGAATTGCGCTTATGCATTGATCATGGAGACCTTCATTTTGGCTTGCCCCCACGGGTGTCATGCAGACATCAAATTATGGGTAAATGCCTTTCACAACTTAACTCTTATCAACGTGGGTTTCCCTATTGCATTGACAGTGGAGTTGTTATTTTCAATTTTTTTTTTAAGGAAATGGCTGCAATGTAATGAACGTGATTCTTCGAGACTGCTGCCACCCCCAAACTTAGAGGGTGGCAGTGTTTTCACTACAAGTTAAAAACAAACTTAACATGAATGTGATAACAAATGCTTGAGCAAGGGTTTGCACACAATAAAACTATAGACTTTCACAATTTGAAGAAGCTATTAAAAGTAAGGGGTGCCTTGCGATGCCTAGTTAGAGGACTCGGTGAATTATTTATACCATTATAGATGCATCGCGAATGATTGCAATCAGAAAAGGAGAATTCTAAAAGGATAATGCATATAAGATAACAAGAAAAGAACCTTAAGTAGAAGAATGCATGCGACAATGTGTTGGAGTCCATGCGATTGAAGCCTTGTGTTGAAGGATGTGAAGGATTCTTCCGTTGTAATTGCACACCAAGGAGAGTTATTATCGCACCTACAAGGAGCAAACACACCACAACCAAGGAAGTAGCCGCATATAAAAAATAACAATAAATAAAAATAATAAACTAAACTAAGAAAGCAATGTAAAGGATAGAGTAGAAGACGTCCCTGGAGAAATTGGAGTGTTGTCACCGCAAGGAGTCTCCCATTCAGGAGATGGTTCTCAACTTCTTGGGTTAAGGGGCTCGCCCTGACCATTGGAGCTTCCAGCAATTGTTAGACGCATGATGGTTGACATGCGCCTAAAATTGCTTCCAGCTCATGCGACAGATAGCCTTTCTATCCCGGGGTCAATATTTGACTTTCGACACATTGCCTATACTTCAAATATTGTTTGTAGCTTGGTTCCACAATCTACAATACGTCTAAGATTGAAAGGGTGCCTGCACACAAACTTCACAAAACATTAGTTGCCAAGTCCTCGGCAACGGCGCCAAAAACTTCTTGGTTAGGATAATTGTTTATTATTATTAAGGACGACTGGGGTTGTACATGAATTCATGCGTTAGACATGGCTTATGCGTTTGCACCTATGCGTCTGAGGTCATGCGTTCGAATGAAGATGCGTTAATCTAGTATGCAATGAGCACGCGTTCCTATCACAATTTTTCTTACGCTAGCGCCAAGTATAACGCAAACACAAGTTTCTCAGGTAATCCGAGGTCGAACACAGGGACTTTTCACTCAATAATGCTTGTGAAGCAATGCGTTTTAGGCGATGAATAAAAATAAAAAAGAAGTTTACTGGATTTACACACTACTCCTACTTCTAACCAAATAGATTGAGCAATAGAAGACTTGCAATGAGAATAGGTAGAGACACAATAACCATTAACGCATAGTAATGTTTATTATCTTAAATTGCCTGAGTAATCCCAGCTCATTGCATTAACGCATCGTATACCTCTCGAAGGTCAGTCGCATAACTATATCTCTATAGTGCATGGTTGCGTCAAGCATAAGATTGTGCCTATCTCTAGGAACAATGTGAACTTTGCTTTAGTACGTTCAATCTCTTACCTTCTCAGGTAGTTAGACGCAGCTATTTAACTTATAGACAAGCAATGCAACATCCCATAGACAAGCGTTGCTACAGCCTTTCACCAAGCAAAGAGGATTAACTAATTATACTCGCACAATGCACACCTCTCGGTGGGTTGCTTCATGCGTCCTATCTCTAGGCTACACGATGAAGCATGCGATTGCTGTTGATAAATAAATGCTGAAGATAAACTATGATAGAGATGAAGATGATGAAGAATACGTTAATGAAGGAGTCAAGATTTGCATTGATCACAAAATGTCTTAATATCTTAAGCTAAAATGTAATACAATATAAAGATTAGAAGAGAAATAAAGGACTCTGCGTCAAGGGTGCCGATGGTGCCATGGATGAATGGTGGAGATGTCTCTCTCGAGCTCTATCTCCGGCAAAAGCTCCGATCGTCACTCGGTCTGGTTTGTGGAGATAAAGAATTCTCACTGAAAATCTCGTTCAAGCTCTCATCTGTGATCACAAAGCTCTGCCTTGAGGCAGAAATTCGGATGTCTTGAAATGAAGGCTCAAAGGCTATTTATAGAGTTTAAATGTCGACAACTATCATGATTGCGTTATGGCTCACTGATGCTTTTGTCGCGGTATGGGCAATGTCACATCGCCTTATCTTGTTGATACTCCCAAGGTATGCGTCGAAGCTTGATTCAACTGAAGCATCAACACGTTCTACCCATCTTGCAATCGTCCCTCTATTATGGTTGTCACTCCGTGGTTGTAATTTCCATTTGATCACTGCATTCACTTGATCACTGCAACTTCCATGCGATGGACGCATATGATCCAACTTTCAGTGCATGTGTTTGTCTTTACGATCGCCTGGCTTCAGCGCATTCGTTTGTCTTCGATTGCTTATTTCTAGCGCATGCGTTTGATTCCTGCGATAGCTACAAAAATACACTTTGGCATGGAGTAATGCATAATATTAGGATCAGTGAGGATTTAGGTGCTAATTGACGTAAAACTCAATTTTTTGCAAATTCTAAGTATTATCACCGCATTTTCTTCTTATTAGCCCCCATGATGCTAAATAAAAGGCTTATAATAACTGGCATTTCTGCAAGTTATCACTTTAATACCAACCTAGATACTGTGATGATACCAAGTAGTGTGCATAGTGCCTTGAAAGTTCCCAAATGGAGGGCTGCAGTTATGGAAGAAATGCAAGCACTTGAAACAAATAAAACTTGGGATTTGGTTGTGCTTCTTAAAGGACATAAAACTGTTGGATACAAGTGGGTGTTCACCGTGAAATACAAATCTGATGGGACTCTTGATAGATACAAGGCCAAGCTAGTTGCAAAAGGGTTTACCCGGATCTATGGAGTAGATTACTCTAAAACTTCTCTTCGATGGCAAAGCTTAACACGATTTGAGTCCTTCTCTCAGTTGTCGTACACAAAGACTGGCCTTTACATCAACTGGATGTAAAGAATGATTTTTTGAATGGTGAACTAGAAGAAGAGGTCTATATGAGTCTGCCTCTAGGTTTCGAAGCAAAGTTTGATAATAGAGTTTGCAAACTAAAGAAATCTCCATATGGCTTAAAGCAGTCTCCGAGAGCGTGGTTTGATAGGTTCACGACTTTCATTAAATCCTAGGGGTTTGTTCAAGGGCATTCTGATCATACTTGTTCTCTAAGAGATCGGCAGCAGAGAAGGTAGCTGTTTTGATTGTGTATGTTGATGACATCATTTTGTCTGGTGATGATACAGCTGAGATTGTCAGATTGAAACAGAGGATGGCAGATGATTCTGAAATCAAAGATCTTGGAAATCTGAGATATTTTCTTGGAATGGAGGTAGCAAGATCAAAAGAAGGGATTTCTATGTATCAACGAAAAAATACTCTTGACTTGTTGAAAGAAACAGGAATGACTGGGTGTAAACCTGCAGATGCTGGTTGATGTCAATAGTAAGTTGAGAAATTCTGTTGAAGATGTTCCTGTGAACAAAGAAAGGTATCAGCATCTCGTGGGGAATTTGATTTACCTCTCGCATACTAGACGAATATTTCATATGCGGTAAGCATAGTGAGTCAGTTTATGCAGGCTCCATATGAGAGACACATGGAGGCTGTCACTCGGATTTTGAGACATTTGAAGTCTACTCCTGGAAAAGGATTGATGTTCAGAAAGCATGACAAGAGGTGCATTGAGGCATACACAGCCTCAGGGCAAGGTCTGTTACAGATAGGAAGTCCACTTCAGGTACTATTCCTTTATGTGGGGAAATCTGGTTACCTGGTGAAGTAAGAAGCAAGGCGTTGTTGCTAGAAGTAGCATTGAAGTAGAATACAGAGCTATGAGCTTGAGAATTTGGGAAGAAGTATGGTTGAAGAAGGTTCTGACCGATCTTTATCAGGAAACTAATTGCCCTATGAAACTGTACAATGATAATAAGGCTACCATTAATATTGCTAACAATCTTGTCCAACACGACAAAACCAAACATGTAGAGATTAACAGGTACTTTATCAAAGAGAGGCTGGACAGTGGCTGTATTTGTATTCTCTATATTCCTTCAATTCAATAGATTGCTAATGTTCTCACCAAAGGGTTACCAAGATAGAATTTCGACATCTGTGTTGGCAAGTTCGGTCTTATTGATATCTACGCCTCAACTTGAGGGGCTGTTGAAAATGTCGTTTCAACACTAGGGGAATTTTTGTCTTTTCCTATAGGGTCTACTGTTTTAGGGTTTCTATCGTGTGGCTATTTATGTCTGAGCCTGAGGGTCATGTAGAGTGTAACAAAATTAATAAAAATTCTCTATCGTGGTTTTTTTCCCTGATCTATGGTTTTCCACGTAAATTTGGTTTTCTTTCTTCTACCCTTTACTTTTCCATACGAATGTTTGCATCTTTAAAGGCGAAAAGGGAAGCCCCTCACAGTTTCTCAGTAGTTAAGGATGACATGCAAAAGGCATATGATAGGTGTTGGGATTGGTGTCCTAACTCTCCTGGAGTCTCATTGTTTTGTAAAGATACACATTGTTCAATGAATAAAATAATTGTTATTTAATTCTGGCATTTACTCATATCCAATAAACAAAGCTCCTTGGTTATCTTATGTGAACTTAAGCATGTATATGTGATATACAAGTGGATCATGCCTTAAATGATAACCTAAATCAGTCTATAGTATGAGGATTAAGGTGGGATACCTGATCTTGTTGATATTACGGATACGGCCCGTTTTGTAGAGGTTTGCAAGTGTTGTAGACTACTATAGATGGTAGATCATGACCATTCATGTGGAGACGTGGAGCGAGGGTGTCCTATACAAAGATAAGAGTTTGTATAAGACCTAGACCACGAGATGACTAGACTCTGTATATAATGCTATTGATACTAGAGACTTGTATTTCACCTAAACGACCATAGGTGACATGACCTCAATCCTGAGTGTTTTGTGAACTCCTGACTTTGAGGTCGGTCCTTTGATTAGTATGGGTGAGAGTGGCCAGATTGCCAACTCAACATGACTACCTTTTTGGGGACTCGTCTGATCTAGAAGCTGGGAACTCAATCCACAATATGAAATTCACTCCTTTCCCGAAGCAGTGATAAGTAGAGAGATTGCTCCCTTAAGGGCTGATTTCGGGGCTTGAACATAATGGCCACAGCTTTTCTTTGGAAGATAAGACTAAGTCATAGTAGGACTATGATTTATGTTCATTAGAGGGATCAGTGGTACTTAAGGAGACAAATGTAACTACAGGGGCATAACGATTATTGTCCCAACTGTACTTACGAGTGATTTGTGATGGGTTGTCGCACTGCTCATTGGTTAAAATGGACACATAATATATCTGTAGTGATGAGAGTTCAGCTGTTGGTCTTTAGTGGAGTGCTTGGCAGTTAACGGATGGTGGATCTTGTGACTAAAGAGTTTAGTTAGTTATTCACATATCGTTGGAGCTTCGAATCTACAAGTCCATGAGGTCCCCTTGGTAGCTTGAATTCATGTTGAAGGATCAGTTTTTGGTGTTGATTTGAAATGTTCAAATGGACAAGAGGTATCTTGATTATATATGATATAATTGGTATGATGTATAAAATACATCTAGTGGAGGATTTATGTAAATGAGATTTACGTTAAGTACCATGGAATATAAAAAGAACTATGATTTATATGTTTCATGAGATGAAATATTAAAACTATAGGTTATAAATATAGTATGATAAGTTGGTTATCATTTATATTTATAATAATATTAATTATTAGATAATTAATACCTTTTCTTTTACATAACCATAGTAGTGGGTGGTTATTGATCATAGTAACTGTGAGTTTAAAAGGAAATAGGTTTCCTATTTTGAAAAAAAAAAAGGTTTTACAAAAGTTTGAAAAGAATTTGAGTTTTCTCTCCGACGAAAAGAAACTCACGGAAGTCATCAAGTAAATACAGATTTACTAAACGACGACTGGGCGAGCTAAACGATCATGTAGGTGCTAGCTAAACGATCATGCAGTGTTTACTAAACGATCGCATAGCTTTGCTAAACGAACGCTGGCCTAAGGTAAACGATCGTGTAGAATCGACCGAGTTAAACGATAGAGCTAAACGATCGCATAACTTTTGCTAGATGATCGCATAGTTTTATCTAAACGATTGGGCATCGACCTATACGATAGGTCTCCGACTTCTCTCACTTGCCCAGTCATGTACACGATCTGTCTTTCCTCCGTTCGTCTGCCTAAGACCAAGTCCGAATAGAGCCTACCCTCTGGATTCTCACACTAAGAATACTAAGGTCGCCTTATTGGTGGTGTCAGACTCAACTCGACACCGTCGAGGTTTTCTAGAGGCCGTTCGTGGTGCTGTGGAGTCTGTTCACTATCGTGGAGGAGATCGTGACCGAGGAGATCGTTGAGGACGAGCGAGGAGAGTTCGTGCGGTGTTGCGGTCATGTAGATCGAGCACTCATGGTTGCCGTTGTTCGAGCGGTCGCACATCGAAGCGTGGAGAGTTTCTGCCTCTGTACATTTGTTGTTCATTCTATATTTTCTCTGTATATTTGCATAACCACTTGTACGAAGTCGACTGTAAATGATTTGTTGATTCATGATTGTAATTTGGAATAGTCTTGCTTTCGCTGCTCACGAAAATCTCGAGTGTCGATTTCCTTTAATAGAGTGGAATGAGGTTTTCCCCATTGAATAATGATCACGCTAGGTTTTCGTGGTTCCTGGGTTGGCTTCATAGTGGACGATGTCACCACTCTATTCTATTCTATCTTGATTAATCTGGTTTAACAGGTCAATCATCCCTTCGAGAGGAATTCACCAAGATGATCCTTTATCTTTATTTTTTTTTTCTATTCATGTTTTATGCTGAAAGCCTCTGAATCAAGATTTCCAGTTCGGTGTTGATTATCAAAGGTATGTCCTCTTATGACTCACCTTTTTTCCTAGTGAAGGAACTCTATACAAAGAGACCAGTGAGCAGAAGCAAGATCGTTCCAAACCCAATTATGACAGAACATACACATTTACAATCAAACGACAATAGTTATGCATAAACTTGAAATTACATCATGTTTTCAAAGGAAAATACTTAAGATCAAGTGAACTTACCCTTGAAGACCTTTCTTTTTGTTTCCCTCGATCTAACAGTACAAATGTTCAACAGCACGAACTTCACGCCTCAGCAATCTCCTCAAACAAGAACAAATAGCACTCGACCCTCGAACGACAAGCAGACACCACCATAAGGCTACCTTGGTATTCTCGGTGTGAGAATCCAGGATTTGTGGGCTCTATATGGATTTGTTAGAGGGAAGGAGGAATTTACAGATCGTATAGATGATTGAGTAAGCGGGAGAAATCTGGAGTCTATCGTGTAGACTGAGTACTCGATCGTTTAGAAAACGAGTGTCAATCGTATAGCAAACTTGATGCACGATTGTTTATGCTCTCAAGCTATCGTATAGATATATTCTTTTGTGCGTTCGATTATCAATCACTTATCAATTGCATTATGAAAAAATGAAAATCATATCTATTAGTTATCATAACTGATCACAACTTCCCACTAAGTTGGTTATTAGGAGAAAAAACTGAAACCAATTATCCCATAATTGATTTAATTACAAATAAATAATATATTCATAACCTATAGTTTTAATATCACATCTCATGCAATATATAAATCATAGTTCTTTTTCTCCTTTATGGATTTAATAATAATTCCTCTAATTAATGTATCTAATACATCGAATCAATTATATCACATATAATTGAAGCAATTTAATTATATCATATATAATCAAATTACTCTTGTTAATTTGAACAATTCAAACTAACCCAAAAACTGATTCTCATCATGAATCCATTAACTGTCGGACACTCCACTAAAGATCGATAGCTGCACTCTTCACGCTACAAATATATTTTTGTGTCCATTGGATATAACCAATCAACAGTACGATAATCTTTCACAAATCGCTAGTAAGTATAGCCAGGCCAATTTACCATTTTGCCCCTGTAATTACATCTAACTCCTTAAGTACTACTGATTCCTCTAATGAACAATACATCATAGTCTTACTATGAATAAACCCTTCTCGAGCCAAAAGAAGGTGTGGCGCCACATTGTTCAAGCCCTGGAATCAGCCCTTAAGGGAGTAATTTTTCTACTTATCCCTGAATCGGGGAAGGAGTGAATTTCGTCTTGTGTAGCTGAGTTCCCAGCTCCCCAATCAGACGAATCCCCAAAGTGGTAGTTTTGAATCAATGATCTGGCCACTTGCACCCATGCAAATCAAAGAACTACCCTCATATGCAGGAGTTCCCAACTCACTCAGGATTAAGGTCATGTTACCTATGGTCATCCTAGTGAAATGAAAGTCTCTGTCATGAACAACATTATATAACGAGACTAAACATTTCGTGGTCCGGTCTCATACAAACTCTTTTGTATAGAGCATCCTCCCTCATATGTCTAATACATAAATACAGAGCTATGAGCTTAGGAATTTGTGAAGAAATATGGTTGAAGAAAGTTCTGACCGATCTTCATCAGGAAAGTCATGGCCCTATGAAACTATACAGTGATGATAAGGCTACCATTAATATGGCTAACAATACAATTCAACACAACAGAACCAAACATGTGAAGATTGACAGGCACTTTATCAAAGAGAGGCTTGACAGTGGCTGTATCTGTATTCCCTATATTCCATCAAGTCAATAGATTGCTGATGTCTTCACCAAAGGGCTACCAAGATAGAATTTTGACACCTGTGTTAGCAAGTTGGGTCTTATTGTCATCTATGCCCCAATTTGAGGGGGAGTGTTAAAAATGTCGTATCAGCCCTAAGGGCATTTTTTTCTTTTCCTATGGGGTTTACCTTTTTAGGGTTTCTATCTTGTGGCTATTTATGTCTGAGCCTGAGGGTCATGTAGAGTGTAACAAAATTAATAAAAATTTTATGTCGTGGTTTTTTCTCCTGATTTAGAGTTTTACGTAAATCTGGTTTTCTTTCTTCTACCCTTTACTTTTCAATACGAATGTTTACATTTTTAAAGGCGAAAAAGGAAGTCCCTCACAGTTTCTCAGCAGTTAAGGATGACATGGAAAAGGCATATGATAGGGTGGAATGAGGTTTTCCCCATCGAATAATGATCGCTCTAGGTTTTCGTGGGTTGGCTTCATAGTGGACGATGTCACCACTCTGTTCTATTCTATCTTGATTAATGGGGTTCTAATAGGTCAATCGTTCCTTCGAGAGGAATTCACCAAGATGATCTTTATCTCCTTTTGTTTTCTATTCATGTTTTGTGTTGAAAGCCTCTGAATCAAGGTTTCCAGTTCGGTGTTGAATTATCAAAGGTATGTCCTCTTATCACTCACCTTTTTTCCTAGATCATTGTTTTTTTTTTGAAAGCGACTACGGAAGAATTTTGGGCTCTTAAACAAATTTTGGGGTGCTATGGTGCAACTTAATGTTAATAAGTCTAGCATGATATTTTCTTCTAATGTAATTCTGGAGCGTTGAGCTTTCTTATAGGGTGCTTTTAATATAAAACCAGTTGACTCTTTTGGTCTTTATTTGGGAATGTCGTCTTCATTTTCTAGAAAGAAAAGCTGTGATTTCAGGCATATTAAAGAGATAGTTTGGAAGTGTATTTAGGTTTGGAAAGGTCGTTTTTGCTCATGTGGAGGTAAGGAAATTCTCATCAAAAGCGTGGTTCAGGCCATCCCACTTATGCCATGGGGTGCTTCATGCTTTCTATTGGCTTTTGCAAGGATTTGATGAGAATGATGTCTAGATTATGGTGGAGCTCTTGTCCTAATAGTAAGAAAATCCATTGGACACCTATGGACAAGCTTTGTCTACCCCGTGAAGAAGGGGGATTAAGTTTTCATGATCTGATTAAATTCAACTTGGAATTTCTGGCCAAATTTGTATGGTGGGTTATTTGCAATTCTCAATCTCTGACGACTCAGGTTTTAAAGGGGAGATATTTCTCTAATTTTGATGTACTATAGTCTTTTGTTAAAAGCAATAGTTCTTACTTTTGGAAAGGTTTTGTGTAGGGGCTTGAGCTTGTAAATAGCTTAGAATTCGAAAGGAGATTGAATGAGAAATCTGCTCATATTTTTGGTACCCATGGCTACCCAATCTATTTCTTTTAAATTGGTCACTCCTAATTTTGGAAATTATGAGGATGAGGTTAATTCCTTAATCAATCCGAATGGAGGTTGAGGGTGTTTATAAGGCTAAGAGCTTGCTTTTTTCTGTAGATTGGGAGGTGTTTTGTCCACTTAATTGAATGCACGGGGGAGGGAGAACAATTGAATCTAGCATTGTGATAGATGGGGTTGGTTAACAATTGGGAGGTTCTCAGTAGAAGCACGTGAACGCTTGTGCTGCCAAAATTCATTTTGGGAATTGTGAAATTAGAGAAAACATACATAGTTGTATAGGATAAACATACGCATAAATCAACATATTGTACAGAAGAATAGAGGGATTAGAGGAACTAACCCTTGAAGAAAATCTTCAATACTTTTCTCTCAAACAAACTCCCAAGTCACGAACTCAACAGATAGTGAATTTCTCCCTCGAACAAACACCAACAAGGACACAACCATCGGGCTTTCCTTGCTATTCTCTAGAATATCAATTAATTAAGTATCATATATTTAATGAATTTCATATTTGAATCATATTCAAATGTATTTTCTCATATACTATAGTTTTAATATGAATCTCATTCACATTGAACATAAACTATAGTTATAATATGAATCTCATTCATATTATTTCTATTTGAATCTCATTCAAATATATTAACCTATAGTTTTAATATGAATCATATTCATATTAATTTAGCTTATAGTTTTATATGAATCCCATTCATATAAATAATATTTGAATCATATTCAAATATTTAGTTCTCTCATATATAATATTAATGATAAATCATTTTTATGATTAACTATATATTAAAATGTGTTTATATACATTATATTAATTCTATCTTATACAATTAATTCCCTTTTTTAATTTGAACAATTTAAATTGATCCAAAATTAATTTATTCTTATGTTTACCCTTAGTGAGCTAGCAAGAGGACCTAATGGAACTATAGTTTAGAAACTCCAATGATTCGAGATTAATTAATTAAACTCTTTAATTAAATTAATCATCATTCATTAATTATTTGTCACTTCACTAAAGGCTCACAGTTGCACTCTTTGCACTGTAGATATATTTTTTTATCCGTAGATATAACCAATCAGCAGTAGGTTGATCCTCATGAATTACTCGTAATTACAGTTGGGTCAAATTACCATTTTACCCCTGTAATTACATCTAACTCCTTAAGTTCCACTAATATTCTAATGAACAATATGTTTATGGTCCTATCATAAACAAAACCCTCTCAGGCCAATGAAAGGGAGGGGCCCCATTGTTCAAGACTGGAGTCAGCACTTAAGGGAGTAATTCATCTACTTACTCTAAAGACAGGAATGAGTAAATTCCATCTTGTGCAATTATGTTCCCAACTCCCTACTCAGAAAAATCCCCAAAATGGTAGGCTTATTGAGTCAAAAAATTTGGCCACTTTAACCCGTGTAGATCAAAGGACTGCCCTCATAGACAAAAGTTCATAACTTATTGAAGTTTAAGATCAAGTCACCTATGATTATCCTATGGAATGTTAATATCCTGAATCAATGGTGTTATAAAGGGAGATTAATCATTTCGTAATCTTGTCTTACACAAACTCTTTGTTTAGGATACCTCCACTCGCATGTCTCCACATAAACGATTAAGATAAGTTCGTTTGTAACACTTTACAACTTTTGTAACAATTAAAAGTGGGTCGTATCTGTAGTGTCACCAGAATAAGGCACCCAACCTTATCCATATACCACAGATCATTTAGGTTGCTACTTAAACATGATCCACCTGTATGTCAACCATATACATGTTTATGTTACATAAAATAACTTTGGTACTTTCTTTAATGGGTTGTTGCATATATTAAATAATCAACCATTATTTCAAATAACATATAACTATAAGCCTTTAGAGCTACATCTCAACAATCTTCCACTTGCAATAAAGCTAGTGAGACATGTATCTTAGGGAATACTATATACCCTACATGCTCTCTCATTGCCCTAGCGAACTGAAAACATGTTTCGTAGTCCTAGACATTCTAGGAGATCCTATCAAACTTTAGCCTAGAGAATCCTTTTATGTAATTCAAACTATTATGTCAGCGAATACCATTTGGTCACCACCATGATGTTTCTCTCATTCTATTTTATTCCTACAACTTAGTGTGTACATATTCTAGGGATGAAACCCCTAATGCAGCAGAAGAGAACACAAAACCTTTTCTCGTAATTAATTTAGGAATTCTTAAATACCCATACACAGGAAAATTCAAAATATCACAGAGATTTACAAAATTAAACCTACTGTAAATTAAATCTAGGTTAAGCATGCTATAGGAACAATTCTACAGATAAAGAAACAAAAATTCTTACTCTCATTTGGCGACTAAGACGAAATGGCCAATTCTCTTTTGAATTGAAATTTCACGAACAATATCAATAAGCTACCTTTCTATTCTCTAAGAATTGAGGTAGATGGGTTTGTGGGAACAAAAAAAAAATAGGGAAAGGATGGGATAACTTTTGAGAGAGAATTGAGTATAGATCAATTCTATAAGATGAAAACCTAATTACACACATTCTGCAAAACAATACGCTTTGCAGGTTTTGATTAAAGGAGAGAGAAAGAGTGAAACATGGGAGTCATACCATATTTCTGTTAACTCCCTACATGGGAGTTAATTTTTAATTAATGATTATTTAAATGAAACATTTCACACATAACCTATATTTTTAATTCTATTAATTAAATTAAATAATTGTTTAATTTTCCAATTAAATAATTATAAAATTAAATATCAAATATTTCATTTAACATATAAATGAATCATATTCAGTAGTATTTCTCTCATAACCTATAGTTTTAATGTGCATCAAATACACATTCATTTTAACGTATAGTTTTAATATGAATCTAATTCATATTAAATTAATATTTAAACTCATTCAAATATTTAATTCTCTCATAAATTAATTTGGAATCATATCCAAAATAAAATTTATATTATAAAGTTTAATTAAAAAATGAACTTTATATTATAATGTATCATTATACATTATATTATTTCCCTAAGTGAAATTGAACATTTCAAACTCTATTCAAGACATAGTTACCTTAATTTTCTTTAGCTAGGAAGGGGACCTCATGGACCTACAAATCAGGGGCTCTAATGATATGAGATTAATTGACTAAACTCATTAACCACATTAATCAATATTCGTTAACTATGGGTACACTCCACTAAAGACCCACAACTGTACTCTTTTCACTACAGATATATTTCTGTGTTCACTGATATAGAACAATAACAACAAGTTAGTCTTTCACGAGTGTTCATAATACCAACTAGGTCAAAATATCGTTTTATCCATGGGTTACCTCTATATCTATAAGTACCAGTACTCCTCTAATGAATAACTTGTTTATAATCCAACCACTAAATAGAAATCCTCTCGGGCCAGTGAAAGGGTAAGGCCCGTTGTTCAGGTCCTGAAGACACCACTTAAGGGAAAACTCATCTACTTACACTAAAGTCAAAAAGGAGTGAAATCCATCTTGCATTATTATGTTCCCAGCTCCTCACTCGGTCTTGTCCCTAAAATGATAGGCTTATCGAGTCAACAAACTAACCACTCTCATCCATACAAATCAAAGGACAATCTTTCGTGAATAGGAGTTCATAATACATTTAGGATTTAGACTAAGTTACCTAGGTCATCCTATTAAAATAGAAACCTAACTAGTCAATGGAGTTACATCTAGTGGTTACTATTTCATGGTCAGGTCTTATGCAAACTTATTGCATAGGATATCTCCACACGCATGTCACCTACACGAACGCATTGGATCATTGCATTTGTATTAAATACAAAGTGAGTCGTATTCATGTATTCTTAATTACATAAAACTTTCATTTTCTTCAAATAACTTATAGACCTTTCATTTTCTTCAATAAATTCGCTCATTATTATTTGGAAAATGAAAAGAAAGGTTCTTTCATCTTCCACTTGCACTATTATAAATACTCCAAAATGTGTTGGAGTTGTAAGGTATTGAAAATATTGAAGTTGTTGAAGGTTTTGGAAAATTGTTTTTCTCTAAAACCAAAATGATTCTCTCTCCAAATTATTAAAAGAAGCCCACAAACTCTCTACGGTCCTCTACCTTGAGAATACCGACGTCTCCACGTGGTGGTGTCTGTTTGTTTTGAACACTTGTTGTTGTGTTCTTTTATTATTCGTGTTCAAAGTTTTTGGAGAGGAAATCATGAAGGGACTAGTCTTCAAGGGTACAATTTTTGAATCTTTTCTTCTTCTTAATTTATATATATATATATGTATGTTTAATTGATCATGTGTCTTTTGTTTCCATCACATACATTCTTTGTGTATTATGTAAAATTAAAATTAGGATACGATCTTTTTCACAATGGGTACTCATGTATCCTTTCATGAACCAGGAGAGACATCTCTTTGATTGAGTGGAGGTTACGATCTTTTTCGCAATAGTTTTTGGAGACTGAAGGTTGTTGTATGGAAGTAAGAGTCTGAAAAGCTGTATCTAATTGTCCTCCTCGAGAGAAGGTGATACAGAACTCCCAAATGGAGTTTCCCTGGAAGAAGGAGAAGGTACTGAGGATGGGGTCTTTATTGACTTACCTTTATGAGCCACCCTATTTCCTTGCAGCCTCTTAATCAAAGTGACATCAGTGGCAGGCCTAACTTTGTAGACATCCTCAACCGCATCAATCACCACCCCACCCTTTCACACAACTTGCGGATTAAAGAGGGAAGGAATAAACACCCCCTTGTTCTAGGGTCATACTTCAATATTTCTTGATTGATGATGCCTCTTACATTAATAGGAAGTCACATCCTGTTACTATATAACAACATTACCTGCTCCAACGATACTTTAGTGTCGTGGGTAGTGGGCATGATCCTATTGATGCGGGCACACAACCTTCTCTTTCCCCTTTTCCTTATCTGTACACTTAATTGAAATATTAGAAAGGGCAACCAACTAAATGAACTCCCAGGTAGGTTTCCAAGTTGAGATGTTCCGTACGATCATCTTAAATACCTCTTCCTTAGACAAAACCAGCCTAAATAGAGTTCATTTATTAAAGAAGATAAAAAGTAAGATTTTTTTTTTTGACAAAAATATAAGAAACAAAACAAAATAAAACGTACCTGTACATTCAGAGCTCGATCTTACTCTTAGACCTAGACAAAGATTTTGTCTTGGCTCAACACCTCTTTCCAATATGCCTTCACTTATTGTCTGATCATTAAGCATTTCTTTCCCTGCTTTGAAATTGACTATTCTATCACGTGAACTAAATAGTTTCTATTGTCTCTCATCCTTTAAACTTGTGGTACAAACTCTCTCTTTCTCTTGTGGCTCTTTTCTTATTCTCTTTCTAAAGACCCTATTTTGTAGCTCAGCTTTTTAAAGGGAATACTCGAATTTTTCATAAGAGAGAACACTATTGATTTGAGTTGTATCGATAGGTTCCATTACATCTTGTTTTGGTGGTTGGATATTTTCTTTGTAAGCTTAGATGATTTGGTGTTGTCTTCTTTGAAGAGCATATTTAGCGCAATGTTGGCCATATTTTACAAGTAATTGACTTCTTCTACTGAATCCTTTGTTTCCTTATCCAACTCATCTCTCGAGCTTTCCTTTTTTATGAACTCATGTATCTCACATGGGATCAGGTTATAGGACTCTTCAATTAAAGAAAATTTTTCCATGTCTCCTAGAAATTTTACTGCTTTTAACACATTAAAAGTAATCTTTTGATCATTGACTTGCATGGTCAACTCTCCCTTCTATACATCAATTAAAGTCCTTCATGTCACTAAAAATGGTCATCCTAGAATTATTGGTACTTGTCTATCTACTTCACAATCCAAAATTATGAAGTCTACAGGGAACACAAACTTATCAATCTTTACCAAAACATTTTTTATCTTTCCTACTGGCTTAATAGTGGACCTGTCGGTCAACTGAAGAGTTAGATTCATCGTCTTTACTTCCCTAATCCTAACTACTCAAACACTGAGTACGACATTAAATTAATGCTAGCTCCCAAATCGCATAATGTTCTACCTAGACTTTGTCCTTCAATAGAACACGAGATGGTAAAGCTTCCTGGGTCTTTCAGCTTTAGAGGAATCTTGCTGCTAACGAAGGTGCTACAGTAGTTAGTTAATGCAACCCTTTCATACTTTGGCAGCTTGCGCTTCTTAGACAAGATGTCTTTTAAAAATTTCATGTAGTTGGGCATTTCCTCTAATGCCTCAACTATTGGAATGTTGATATGAAGCTTCTTTAAAATGTCCAAGAACTTCTTGAATTGTGTATCTTGGTTCACCTTTTACAATCTCTAGGGAAATGTTTTTTGTAACTTATATACCAGAACTGTATTATTCTTTTTTGCAACCATTGACGACTCTCCTTCATCTTTTTTTTTTGGCTTTTTTAGCCTTTTTTTTTTCTTTTCTTTAGCTACTAGGGTCATCCCTTCTTTAGATTTAACCTTTATTGATCCTGTCTTATGACTCTATTCTTGCTCTCCAGGAGTTTTTGGTTCTTCATATTCTAGCCCACTTCTTAGGGTGACAACTTTGCAGTGTTCTTTTCTATTTGACATTTTGGCCTCTGTGCTACTAGGTAGTGTCCCTAGAGGTTTACTCTAAATCTCTTTGGCTAGTTGTCCCTCTTCCATCTCTAAGTTATGAAGAGTAGCATCATTTCTTGCCTTATCTTCTCTTAGTAAATCTACCATCATAAGGCTCTTTTTATTGATGGTTGTGCTTACGACTGCTATCGCGGTGATAACGGGCAGAAATGCACGTTATCATAGTGTTAAGTTCTTGAACAATGTTGGATTGCGTTGATAAAACATGTTAAATTACGTCCATCAAGCATCAATTTCATAATATTGCAGTTGCATGCATTCATCGCATAAGAACAGTTGATTCTAGTGTTTTTATGCAGAATATGCGTTGACGCAATGCAAGAATTGCGATCATAGGAAATCATTGGTCGAGTGCAGCATCACCGCAAGGCTTTGCATGATCGTGTTCGCAAATATTCGCCCGAGAAGGATCACCACAACTTGGTCAGTGCAACATGGTGGGTGCATCTGGGTGAAAGGCTAATTAATCGCGATGGGACAAAAAGCTGAGGACAATCGAATCCGAATTAAGTTGACAGCCGATAACGATCACAAGTACATTCAGCTTTTCAGTGACAATTATTCGGCGCATCAGTCAGGAATTAAAGCCGTCTCATCTGTACAATCATGAGAGAAAAGCCGCCTTTCACCCTGGATGCTTTATAAATACCAAGGGCATCCTTCAGAAAAGGGGTTAACCAGTTCAATCGTTCCTCTTTTCATACTTCAGTTTGCTCGTCTTTGTGCATAGTTTTCCTTTCGTTTTAAGGTAGAGCAAGAGAAGAGTGGTGATGCTGAAAATCACTCAGAGCAACTCAAGGGAGAACCTTGAGGTGAAGAATCAGAGAGCGGGCTGACTCTCGCGAGAGTGAGATTATCTTTTGAGCACGAGTAGAAATCAGTGTAAAAGCCTGAGCAGCAAGAGATTGCTTCTAGGCCCTTTATTCTATACTTGCATTGTTATTTTGTACTTCATCTTCATATTTATACAATGAATTTCTATTTCTATATCTGTTCACTCTCTTAGCACGCATGAGTAGCTAAACTAGTCGAATGGGTTGAGGAAAACTAAGCTAACATGACCTAGGAAGTTCATTGTTTGCGATTGTCTTGTTTTATGTTGTGCCAAATACCCTTTAGAGCTACTCAAGAAAGTGTAAAGAAAGAACCTAATGACTCGAGACAGCTAGGTTAGAATCTGGACTCGAGAGAGCAAGATTAGAACTGCATAAACAAGAGATAGGGACTTAGAGATAAGCTCTATTTATCAACCGGCATCACATGCATCCTAGAGATGAGAATGATATTATGTGGTCGCCTTATTTGTGTGTGTGTGTCATTTCATCATCGCATAAATAAGAATAGAGGCTTATGTGTAGGTCCTATAAACTTCGCATATATCGCATGCGTTCTAGCCTTAGAAGCCCTGGCATTCGCACCGAGAGCTGGTTTTCTATTGTATGCATGTTGCATGATCGCATAGCATGAACGCATCCTAGGAAGTGTTAGTCGAAACTTTTCTCAACCCGTTCACCGCATACTCATCGCATTTCCCATTTATCAACTCTTTTCAAACTCCGCCGAATTTGTTTATTTTTCATCAACACAAACAACAATCCTAACACTTTATTTATTTATCTGGTTACTGCAAGGTTTCATAAAAATTACCAACGCAACCTGTTTTCACAAGTCCCTAAGTTCGACCCTGGACTTACCAGGAAACTCAGTGGAATTTACACTTGGATTCCGCTGAGGAAACTTGAGTGCACAACGTAATTTCATCAACGCATATCATCCACATTTCCATTCAATAAAAATTAAGCTTCAAATTTTTGGCGTCGTTGCTGGGGACTTCAGCAAAATAAAGTGCTAACGGTAATTTTTTTATTTCTTTGTAGACTCTCAATGTCTGGCGAAGACCTAGACATTGAGAGGACATTCAGAAGAAGATTAAGAGATTGCCAACAGCAACCACAATCAGATAAAGAAGAGATGGCAGAGCAGCCTAGAAACGGAACACCAAATGATAACAATGTCATGGCGAATCCAATCCTGTTGGCAAACGATCGCAATAGACCCATTAGGGACTATGCATCGCCAAACCTCTAAGATTTCTCTCCCAAAATTATGAGGCCCACCCTCGACGGAAGCCGATTTGAAATGAAGTTGGTGATGCTGCAGATTGTCCAGACTATAGGATAATTCGGAGGAAGGCGTGGCAAGGACCCGCACGCCCACCTCCGAAGCTTTATTGAAATTTGAAATACTTTTGTGTTCCCGAACATCTCTGTCGAAGAAGTTTGACTAACATTGTTCCCATTTTCTCTCTGTGATCAGGCTAGGAAATGGACATATTCTCTCGAGCTGGGAGAGATCACTTCTTGGGAACAGGTTGTGGAGATGTTTATGAAGAGATACTTTCCACCTACTAAGAACGCCAGACGATGGAAACTAATTACAAATTTTGAACAAGACATGGACGAATCGCTCAGCGATGCCTGGGCGAGGTTTTAGAGGTTGGTTAGGGATTGTTCATACAATGGGTTGCTAAACTGCCTCCAGATGGAAATTTTTTATCATGGTTTGAATCCTGCTTCGCAGACTGCTACTAATACGGAAGCCGCTAGTGGTCTGCTTGATAAAACGTATGACGTGGCGAAGAATATCTTCGATCGCATCTCCAAGAACCATGAAGATTGGAGAGAGAGAGTGACCAGAGATTGAGACTCATAGAAAATGACGTAAATAATGGTGCTATTGCTTCACTACAAAACCATATGATCGCAATGATGAACTTAATCCAGGGAATTACGATCAGTAGCCCAACATCGCAAAACAGGCAAATCAACGCAACCAGTCAAAACACCACAAGTTGTGCGACTTGCGGTGATGGGCATGCTATGGAAGATTGCCCTCAAAATCCACAATCTATTTATTTTGTAAAGAATAATCCCTTTTCGAATACCTACAACCCCGGGTGGAGAAACCACCCCAATTTTGCTTGGAAGAATCAACAATAGAATTTCTAACCTGTGGCGCAGAAAGAAGGGCCACAAGGATTCTACCCTCGCAACAACGGTCAGACAATCAATCAAGCAAGTAGCTCACAACCACCGCAATCCTCTTCCTTGGAAAGCCTATTGAAGCAATACATAGAGAAAAACGAAATGGTGCTTCAAAGTCAGGCTACATCCATCCATAATTTAGAATTACAGATGGGCCAGATTGCGAGTGAGCTGAAGGGTAGACCACAATGGGCTCTGCTAAGTTCAACTGAACTTCCACGCAACCTGGGGGGATCAGGTAAAGAGCAATGTCAGGTTGTGACATTGCGAAGTGGGAAGACTATGGAAGGAGAGAAGAAGGAGCTTAGTCGGACAGCTCCCATTGCGGCAGAATCTGAAGTTGCGGTGACGCAAGAAGAAGAAAAAGAAAAAAAGAAATAGAACCAGAAGTTGCATCGACCTTAAAGCCAACTGAGACGAGTACTGTGAAAGTGCAATTACTCCTTTTCCCATAGAGACTAAGGAAGAAAAAGAACAAAGAGGTACAGTACCAATGTTTCCTATCTATGTTAAAGCAATTGCATGTTAATATTCCTTTCAGTGAAACGATTGAGGAAATGCATGCCTACGCAAAGATTTTAAAGAATATGGTAACTAAGAAGAGGGGAGCGGGTAAGTTTGCCACGGTGGCGTTAACTCAAAGTTCAAAATCAAACATTCCACTGAAGATGAGCGATCCTGGGAGCTTTACTATTCCTTGCTCCATAGAAGGACTGTACATCGGGCAAGCCCTGTGTGACCTGGGAGCTAACATAAATTTGATGCCTTTATCAATCTTTAGACAGCTAAACGTGGGGCAACTTATGCCCACAACAGTGAATATCCAACTGGCCGATAGATCTCTGGTGCATCCAGAGGGAAAGGTGATGGATGTGCTGATCACCATTGACAAATTCATCCTACCAGCAGACTTCATCATTTTAGACTACGAGGCCAACAAAGATGTGCCTATCATTCTGGGGCGACCTTTTCTATCAACGGGTCGTGCTCAAATTGATGTGCATAAAAGGGAAATCACTTTAAGCATCGACGGATAGAAGCTCAAGTTTAACATAATTCGTGCCATGAAGTTTCCAAATGAAGAAGACCTACATGACTCAGATGATGAAGAAAATGTGATTGAAGAAGAAAAGTTTGATGAAGAAAATGAAGAAGAGGATGCCAGCGCATCCGTTGCTGCCTATAATGCGATCACAACAAAAACAAGCAAGGAAGAAGAAATGATCGCAAAGCAAGAAGAAGAGCCAACAGAAAAAGAAGAAATAAAAACAACGCAACCTTCCCTAGTGGAGCCACCAACACTTGAATTGAAGACCCTACCGACCCATTTGAAGTATGCATTTTTGGGGCAGAATGAGAAGTTTCCAGTTATCATTTCCTCTGCGCTCAACGAAGACCAGAAGAATGCGTTGGTGAACATTCTCAGGAAACATGTGCGAGCAATTGGCTGGACGCTCGTCGAAATTAGAGGAATTAGCCCTGCGTATTATATGCACCGCATTCATCTTGAAGAGGACCACAAAGCAACGATTGAACATTAATGCAGACTCAACCCTACGATGAAAGAGGTCGCCAAGAAAGAGATCATCAAATGGCTAGATGTGGGCCTTATCTATCCTATAGCAGATAGCAAGTGGGTCAACCCTGTGCAGTATGTGTCGAAGAAGGGCGGCATGATAGTAGTCCCGAATGAAAACAACGAATTAATACTGCAAAAGACCATCACTGGATGGCGTATTTGCATGGACTACCGCAAGCTGAATGCGGTCACAAAGAAAGATCACTTTCATCTGCCATTCATTGATCAAATGCTAGACCGACTAGCAGGAAATGATTTTTACTACTTTCTAGATGGTTATGTCGGGTACAACCAAATCATGATAGCTCCAGAAGGTCAAAACAAGACCACATTCACCTGCCCATATGGGACCTTCGCTTTTCGTCGCATGCCGTTTGGCCTCTACAATGCTCCAAGCATGTTCCAAAGGTGCATGATGGCCATCTTTTCAGATTATCTTGAGGACTCTGTTGAAATCTTTATGGACGACTTCTCTGTTTATGGGAACACTTATGAAGTCTGTCTAGCCAACTTGGAGAAGATACTGAAGAGATGCGAAGAGACGAATCTGGTGCTTAACTGGGAAAAATTTCATTTCATGGTGAAGGAGGGCATAGTGTTGGGACACAAGGTTTCCCGGGATAGGTTGGAGGTGGACAAAGCAAAAATCGAAGCAAGTGAAAACTTCCACCTCCAACAAGCATGAAGGCTATACAAAGCTTCTTGGGGCACGCTAGATTCTACAGACGATTTGTCAAAGACTTTTCTAAAATAGCTCGACCACTGGGTGCATTATTAGAGGCTGATAGAAAATTTGAGTTTGACAAGAACTGCCTCAACGCATTCAGAGTTTTGAAAGATGCGTTGATTACCGCACTCGTATTGATTGCGCCAAACTGGACACTTCCTTTTGAAATTATGTGCGATGCAAGCAGGTATACGACGGGAGCAGCTTTAGCGCAAAAGAGAAAAACAATCTTTCATCCCATCGCATATGCGAGTAAAACATTAAATCCTACTCAGACAAATTATACCACCACAGAGAAAAAGCTTCTGGCGATAATTTTTGTGTTGGAAAAATTTTGAGCATATCTGCTGGGGACAAAGGTACTCATCCATACTGATCATTCGGAAATAAAATACTTAATGACAAATAAGGACGCAAAGCTGAGATTGATCAGATGGGTTCTCCTCCTTCAATAATTTGATATAGAAATAATTGAGCAGAAGGGGACAGAGAACCAAGTTGTAGATCACTTGTCTAGATTGGAAAATCCTGAGGTTAACCGCAATGACTCTGAGGTGAGTGCAGTGTTCCCAGATGAGCAACTCTTCCATATTGAAGAATTGCCCTGGTATGCGGACATAGTTAATTATTTGGTTTGCGAGCAATTTCCTTAAGATTACACTTACCACCAACAGAAGAAGCTCAAACATGAATGTAGACATTATTATTGGGATGAGCTGAATCTGTATAAAAGAGAGGCAGACCAGATTTTTTGATTATGCGTACCAAATGCTGCTCAACAATGCATATTATCGCAATGTCATGACTCACCATATGGTGGGCACTTTGGAGGGCAGCGCACCGCAACCAAAGTATTATAGAGTGGATTCTTTTGGCCTACATTGTTCAAAGATGCAGCTGACTACGCAATGAAGTGTGATCGATGCCAATGCACGGGTAAAATTTCATGGAAATATGCAATGCCAATGAACACCATCTTGGAGCTTGAATTGTTCGATGTATGGGGGATTGATTTCATGGGACCATTCCCTCCTTCGAATGGTAAACATTATATTTTATTAGTCGTCGATTATGTCTCTAAGTTGGTAGAGGCAATAGCATGCGCCGCAAGTGATGCAACGATAGTCTCCCAATTCTAGAAGAAACACATTTTCACTCGTTTTGGCATTCTCCGTGCCATCATAAGTGATGAAGGGTCCCATTTTGTCAACCATAATATCAAGGAGCTGCTACGCAAATACAACATTCTCCATAAAGTGGCCACCACATACCATCCGCAAACGAATGATCAGGTTGAAGTGTCCAATCGAGAATTTAAGCTGATACTTGAGAAGGTAGTAAGGCCTTCACAGAAAGATTGGGCAACAAAGCTTGACGATGCGTTGTGGGCATACCGGATTGCATTTAAAAACACCAATAGGTATGTCCTCATATGCGTTGGTATTTGGTAAGGTGTATCATTTGCCTTTGGAGCTAGAATATAAGGCACTGTGGGCAGTAAAGAAGCTGAAGTTTGATTTGAAAAAGGCAGGAGAAGTGCAAAAAATGAAACTGGTCGAGCTAGAAGAATGGAGGATTAACGCATATGAAAATGCGAAGATTTATAATGAGCGCACCAAGCGCTGACATGACAAACACATATGCGGTAAGAACCTCCAAGTCGGGCAAAAGGTTTTACTCTTCAACTCATTTCTGCGGCTCTTCCCGGGAAAACTAAAGTCACGTTGGTCCGGACCATTCATAGTTAGACAAGTATTCCCGCATGGCGCGGTGGAATTATCAAATGATGACGGAACCAACATATTCAAAGTTAATGGGTAGCGAGTAAAGGCATATAATGGAGAAGGATGGTATCACCAAGTTGACTCCGTGGAACTAAAGAACTTTGAATAAAGAAGGAAGTAGGTGGTCCTTGCATTATCAAACGATCGCAATTCATCAGGGATGCAAGTTTTGGGAAACATCAATTCTTCAATTCTTCTCCACTATTCGGAACTCTCATATATCTTTTCAATCTTTATCTATCTTTATTCTATTTCTACATCAAGAAAAAAAAAAATGGAGATTGCGATAACAAATTTCGTTTTGTTTAAAATAATTTTACCCTCACTCTGTTTTTCTTGCAACGATCGAGGCGCTGGATTGTAGAGATGTTACGCGAAGAAGCAACTTGTCTCACTCCATCACCGCAATCTAAAGAAGAGAAATCACCACAAAGATGGATGCGTCAATACACAAATGCGGACGACAGCGTAAATTTGAGGATGTATTCTTCCTTATCTTTATTTCAAATTTTGCGCTATCACATCGCATTTTAGTTTTAAAAGTTATCACTGCATCCTCTTTGATTACCGCAATCATGTGACATAGATAAATTTAGTAAGTTACCGCATGTTGTTTCTTTGCCAAGTATGATTTCAATGATGAAAAATATGCTTCTATTTCTTTCGTATATACTAGAGTCGTCTTAACTTTAAGATAGTCACCTCATAAAATATTTCTAGAAGTTAAGGGTTTGTCATCTTTCTTTCAAACTCTCTTTATGAAGCTTTCTACGAGCATCGCATGACTTATTTCAATCTTTTGGCAATGAGGACATTGCCAAATTTTAAATTTTGGGGTGAGGTATTTATTTTCGACCTTGGTATTTTATAAAAAAAAAGGAAAAATTTTGAGAATAACAACTCCACTATCAATGCAATGGAAAACCTATGTTGATAAGAGTTAAGTTGTTAAAGGCACTTACTCGTAGTTGGATGTCTGCAAGACCCACGTGGGGGCAAGCCAAAACGAAAGTAAGCCACCATGATCAACGCATAAATAAATGACCGCAACTCCACTGCCAAATAGGCATGAGTTTAGTTTGAGAAAAAGCGCATTACTCGTAGTTGGATGTCCGCATGACACACGTGGGGGTAAGCCAAAACAAAGGCAAGGCACTTGGATCAGTGCAAGGTCAGAAAAAAATAATAATGTCAAGAAATATGCAAGGATAAAATCATTTGACACTCCGGTAAAAAAATATTTTATTTTTGAAATAAATCATGCGATGTTCCGGAAATTAGTAAAGTTCTTTTGAAGGTTAAGCTTGTAGTCCCTAGGACTTAGAAATATTTTAAGAGAAGACTTGAATAAGACTTAAGGAAACTTTGGTATATAGGATTTAAACGAAGTATCCTTGAGAAATCTAAGAAAAGAACATTGCGGTTGACTTGTTAAAGGAATCTTTAGCTTATGCTTGAGGACAAGCATTGTTTAAATTTTGGGGTGTGATAACGAGCAGAAATTCACGTTACCATAGTGTTAAGTTCTTAAACAATATTGGATTGCGTTGATAAAACATGTTAAATTGTGTCCATCAAGCATCAATTTCATAATATTGCAGTCGCATGGGTTATCGTATAGGAACAATTGATTCTAGTGTTTTTATGCAGAATATGCATTGATGCAATGCTAGAATTGCGATCATAGGAAATCATTGGTCGAGCGTAGCATCACCACAAGGCTTTGCGGTGATCGTGTTCGCAAATATTCGCCCGAGAAGGGTCGTCGCAACTTGGTCAATGCAACATGGTGGGCGCATCTGGGTGAAAGGCTAATTAATCACGATGGGACAGAAAGCCGATGACAGTCGAATCCGAATTAAGTTGACAGCCGATAAGGATCATAAGTACATTCACTTTTCTGTGACAATTATTCGGCGCATCAGTTCGGAATTAAAGTTGTCCCATCTGTACAATCATGAGAGAGAAGCCGCTTTTCACCCTGGATGTCTATAAATACCAAGGGCATCCTTTAGAAAAGGGGTTAACTAGTTCAATCGTTCCCTTTTTCATACTTCAGTTCGCTCGTCTTTGTGCATAGTTTTCCTTTCGTTTTAAGGCAGAGCAAGAGAAGAATGGTGATGCCAAAAATCGCTCAGGAAAACTCAAGGGAGAACCTTGAGGCGAAGAAGCAGAGAGCGGGCTGAGTCTCGCGAGAGCGAGATTATCTTTTGAGCACGAGTAAAAATCAGTGTAAAAGCCTGAGCAGTAAGAGATTGCATCCAGGCCCTTTATTCTATATTTGCATTGTTATTTTGTACTTCATCTTCATATTTATACAATGGAAGTTCTATTTCTACATCTGTTCACTCTCTTAGCACACATGAGTAGCTAAACTAGTCGAATGGGTTGAGGAAAACTAAGCTAACATGACCTAGGAAGTTCATTGCTTGCGATTGTCTTGTTTTATGTTGTGCCAAATACCCTTTAGAGCTACTCGAGAGAGAGTCTAAAGAAAGAACCCAATAACTCAAGAGAGCTAGGTTAGAATCTGGACTCGAGAGAGCAATATTAGAACTGCATAAATAAGAGATAGGGACTTAAAGATAAGTTTTGTTTGTCAACCTGCATCGCATGCATCCTAGAGATGAGAATGTTATTATGTGGTCGCCTTATTTGTGTGTGTGTCATTTCGTCATCGCATAAATAAGAATAGAGACTTATGTGTAGGTCCTATAGACTTAGCGCATATATCGCATGCATTCTAGCCTTAAAAGCCGTGGCATTTGCACCGAGAGGTGGTTTACTGTTGTATGCATGTTGCATGATCGCATAGCATGAACGCATCCTAGGAAGTGTTAGCCGAAACTTTTCTCAGCCCGTTCACCGCATACTCATCGCATTTCCCGTTTATCAACTCTTTTCGAACTCCGCCGCATTTGTTTATTTTTCATCAATGCAAACTATAATCTAAACACTTTATTTATTTATCCGGTTATCGTAAGGTTTCATAAAAATTACCAACGCAACCTGTTTTCACAAGTCCCTGAGTTCGACCCTGGACTTACCAGGAAACTTAGTGGAATTTACACTTGGATTTCACTGAGGAAACTTGAGTGCACAATGCAATTTCATCAACGCATATCATCCACATTTCCATTCAATAAAGATTAAGCTTCACGCAATACTTGAGGAAATCCTAGTGGAGTCATCCTTGTTTGCAGTTGATATGTAGATGCTTCGCTATTTGGTTTTTCCCGTGCAAAATTCAAGTGTGACCTCTATCCTGGGTTGTAGGTGTTGGAATAAGGATCCCAATGCTCTTGTGCCTGTTGGTAACCTACATAGCACACCGAATGGAGGTTATACATACATTCACTAGATAAATGGTTAGCATTACAAAATTCACAAGTTTGAGGTTCAACTTGGATAGCTGCCACTTTTTATGGTTCTATTATAAAATTCTGGATCATATTTTCGATTGTTGTTAATTGTTGACTCATGGATCCGAGTGTATCCAATTCTTGTATTTTAGCAACAGCTTTTTGTGATTGAATTGTGTTCCCCATCACCTCCAATTCTGATGGTTATTTGCAATCATGTCCATGATCTCTTGAGCTTCGTTTATAGACTTTATAAGCAAAGATCCTTCCATAGATGCATTAACCATTGTCTTTAAAGCTTGGTTCAGTCCATTGTAGAATTGTCCATGCTCTATCAATAGATTCAGATGAAGATTTGCCTAAATGCGATGATGTCTTCTCTATATTTTGCGTTCTTGTCAAGCGAAAAATATTTTCTTAGAAACTTATCCACTAGGTTGTCCCATGTGGTAATAGATTTGGGAGGCAATGAATCGAGCTATTCTTCTACATCTCCCTGTAAAGAATAGGGAAATAGCTTTAGTCACAATGCATCTTCAGAAACATCATTAACTTTAAAAGAACGACAAATTCTCATCATTATGCCTGAATGCAAATTGTCCAAATGAGTTTAGCATCTGAAAAATCAAAGGCTTCATCTCGAATATGGGCACATCTATTGGCTGATCTAAAATGCCAGTGTCTAAGGTCTGGAATGCAAAAGCTGCATAATCCTTGATGACTCTATCTCTATCTTCCGCAATGAAGATAGGATTCTAAGGGTCAGGTTGTTGTGGAGGTTGTTAGTCGTCATTCTGTTGTACCCCGTTCATGGGAGGGTTTGGAGGATTGGTTCCAAGAGGTGGGTCCATTTACATTTGTCATACGAATGCAGCTTTAGCAAGACTCTCTTATGTGCTCAACTTCTTCTGCCCTCAACGGTTTTGCTTTTGTTCTTGTCTCTGGTGGTGAAAGGTCCTTTCTATTTTAGGATATGGTTGAAAAAGGAAAGGCCTTCTTCTCATGCATTGCCTCCTCCTTGCAAAATAAACAAAAATGAAAAAAAGTTAGATTTTCCTAAAATATAGTCAATGCGGTCGCATTGATCATTCACAGTCAATAATGAAATAAAAATTTTGCTAGTCCCCAACAAAGACGTCAAAAACTTGATCAACCAAACGTGTGTGAATGATAAAATTAGAATGAATATAGTCTAAGTGCAAGCATACACTGTCGATGAGGTAATAAATCTTGAAGTATTCCAAAAGTCGAACCCCACGAGACTATTTATGCAATTCAATATTTATAAGAAAGTGTTTTTCGATGTAAACCAAAGGGTAACCAGTAAATAAATGATTTTGAGGTTTAATGGTAATAAAAAAAAAAGTAAAGAAGAATGTTGGAAAGGGATACAATTATGTTCCAACCTTTCGGGTGCTATGCTGTGAGTGATGCGGCCGCATCATACCAAAATAGTGAAATATGCATGAACAAAAAACTACTCCTGTTTGCTTTGGTATCCAATTCCTTTACGAGGTCTAAGCAGCTACTATTGAATATTCCCATGGGTAGTTGAATCTATTTTGTGTTTAGATTCTTTATCCTGTGGTGTCCCTTATTCCTAAGGTGACTGACCCTTCTATTCATAGGCTCCTAGTTCTGTATTCCTTTGTGACATCAGTTTATATCCTAAACTTCTTAGCAGCAAAGCTTTTACTAAATTGTTAAATTAAGTGGCCAATTTAATTTACCAATATCAACTTCAATTTCAACAACAAGAATCCTGAAGGAACTCTTATCAAAGAGCACCTCTGACCGGAAGCAAGATCGTTTTAAACTCACTGTGACAGAATTACTGCATTCACAATCAAACAGACTAGTTATGTACTTAACAACAAATTACTATATGCTTTGAACTTTAAACAACAAAAGAGTAAGATACATACCATTTGAAGAACTCTTCTTCGCAAAAATCTCGTCTCGTCAAGGAAGCAAATCTCGTTGTCGCTGAGATTGTCCACCAAATCTCGCTATCGTCTATCCACGAATGGACTCCTCACGAATAAGGCAGCAGGGAAGACACCACCACTCAAAGCCCTCGATAATCTCGGAGTGAGAATCTAGGAGGTGTGGACTCTATTAGATTTGGTAGAGCGAAGGAGGAAGGAATGATCGTTTACCACGACCAAACAAGTGGGAGATATCGAAAGTCTATCGCATAGACAGATGCTTAATCGTTTAGGTAAGGGTACACGATCGTGTAGTAAACAGGGGCTGATCATATAGACGATCGTTTACCAAAATGTTTGGGTGTGCGATCGTTTAGGAAAAGTTAGAGAATCGTTTAGGTAATTCTATGTGGTCGTTTAGGAAATGTGCGCGTGTACATGAACGTTTAGTAAACTTTGAGCTGTCGTTTATGCTCTCGGTTTGCTAGGCGATAGGCAATATACTCAATCGTTGAGCGAATGTCTGATCTCTTGCAAAATGAAAACCATTTTCATTTTATCCTTCAGTTACGAAAACTGAATACAACATCCCACTATCTCATTCGGTTACAGAGAAAAAATCGCAACAATTATTCCATAATTGTTTAATTAAAAAATAAATATAATCATAATATATTTATAACCTATAGTTTAAAATCACATCAAATGCAACATATAAACCATAGTCCTTTTCTCCTCCACTAGGTATAAATCATATTTATATCCTTTTCCTCCAATTAATGTATCTCATACATCAAGTCAACTATATCATATATAATTAACCAGTTCAATCATATCATATATAATCGAACTCCCTCTTGTCAATTTGAACACTTCAAACTGACCCAAAAACTGATTCTCAACTTGAATCCATTGAGCTACCAAGGGGACCTTATGGACCTATGGCTCGAAGCTCCAACGGTACGTGAATAGCTTACTAAACTCTTTAGCCATGAGATCCACGATCCATTAGCTGCTAGGCATTCCACTAAAGACCGATAGCTACACTCTTCTCATCACAGGTATATTTTTGTGTCCATCGGATATAACCAATCAACAGTACGATAACCCTTCACAGATGTTCGTAAGTATAGCAAGGCCAATTTATCGTTTTGCCCCTGTAGTTACATCTAACTCCTTAAATACCACTGATCCCTCTAATGAACAATACAACATAGTCCTACTATGTGTGGATAGCCACATCGTTCAAGCCCTAGAATCAACCCTTAAGGGACTATCTACTTACCCCTGCTCTGGGAAAGGAGTGAATTCCATCTTGTATAGCTGAGTTCCAAGCTCCCAAATAAGATGAATCTCCAAAGTAGTAGGTTTGTGTCGGCGATCTGGCCATTTGCACCCATGCAAATCAAAGGACCACCTCAAAGGCAGGAGTTCTCAACTCACTCAGGATTGAGGTCATGTTACTTATGGTCATCCTAGTGAAGTGAAGTCTCTATCATGAACGGCGTTATATAACGAGACTATAATACTTCGTGGTCCGGTCTTATACAAACTCCTTTGTATAGGATGCCCCCGCTCACATGTCTTCACATGAATGATCAGGATAAGACCATCTATAGCAAGTCACAACATTTGTAACTATTCTACAAAGCGGGTTGCATCTGTAGCGTTACCAGGATAAGGTTTCCCTCCTATATCCATATACTACAGACCATTTTGGTTATCACTTAAGGCATGATCCACCTATATGTCTCTACATACAGGCTTAAGTTACAATGACAACCAGGGATCTTAGTTTACTGGTTTGTGGTAAAGCAATTAAAACATCTAATGTTCCATAGACAATAGTGAAGAAAATATCATATATTATTACATCACAAGCATTTGTTCAAAATTGTGTTTACAAATTATAGAACCCAACGAGAGTTTAGGACATCATCCCCAACAAATCCATGAATCAAGTTGGTGTGAAGTGTAATATCACTGAAGCCATAAAGACTTTAGAGCATCCACATTGTTGAACCCCTTTAGGAATTAGCTCATGATAGACGACAAAATAAACATTTTTTTTAAATCAAGAATCATTGCTACAATATAGTTTGACTGATGGAAAAATAAAATAATTACAAGACCTAAATGGAAAATAAAGATAGAAAATAACAACTCTAAAGAACTTGGAAAGGTTCTTAAACTTCGACTCTTTCCCTAGGATGATTTCCCTTTTTCTAAGGTGAAATCGTTCCTTAACACACACTTCTGTGGGAAGAGATATCTTAGAGTCGCTAAGCCTTAGAAGAACTTTCATTCTTAAAGCTACTGACTCAAAATATTGAGAAGAAACCCAAGGGGTTGCTAGTAAAATGGTAGAATCGGCAAAGAAGAAGATGAGTGAGGCTTTAAAGAGTTGCATCCCTTGAGGGGAAGGGTTTCCAACCCTTTTATAGGCACAAAAGTGATTGGGGAAGGCCAAATTTCAAGTTCTTAATGATTTCTAGGCAAAATCGTAGCTGAATAACTGATCAAATCGTGAAAGCCAGAACTACCTTTGACTGGTTCGA
Organism: Benincasa hispida; assembly: GCF_027475165.1. Lineage (NCBI taxonomy): Eukaryota > Viridiplantae > Streptophyta > Magnoliopsida > Cucurbitales > Cucurbitaceae > Benincasa > Benincasa hispida. Next base: position 25,647,017 of record NC_143485.1, read on the forward strand.
TTTCTGGAATTTTAGGGCTCACTGATGTGGTGCATCACCTCTACTTTGGGCGCATCATATGTAAATTTTACAGAAATAGACTCCAAACCTACCAAAGTTCAACAGATTAGCTTTAAATCAACAAATAACAATGTTTAAGCATAATTACCTTCCAATAAACTCAATTTAATAAAATATGACTAAAATTTGAGGAAAACTCATGCACAAATCCATTTTTTCATAGTAAAGGTGTCCAAATAGAAGTTCAAATTCATGAAGTATATGAAATGAAGCATAAGACCACTTGGGTAAAAAGTGCGTAAGCCCAATAAATTCTTTGGCCAAATAGCCTTATCTAATAAGGTTTAATGACGCTCTTGCATGCAAAGTAAGAGTTCTGGTAGATAATAGTAATTTAACTCTAACGCTTAGATAATTACCCATAACAGTTACTTAAATGCCAAAGACAAGTATTTCATAAGAAGAAAAGAATTTGTCTTTCTGTCAGGATTCATTAATCCTTACACTCTCTCAGTTTAGTATTTAGATGTGTTAACTTTTAACAGACAAAAAATATATTTGTTTAAAGCTGAACATATTTTCAAACAACTTTTGAAAACATGCTTTATCACAAAAATCATTCACACCCTATGAATTATTTAGTAATAAAGTTTGGAGAAATTAAATTTCTCTTACGGTGATAAAAGCACCATATTCAGCATAAATAAATGATATTTTAATGACTCCCACAACTTTAACTGAGATGAACTTTCCGTTGCCAACTAGTAGAACTATTCCACTAATTTAAGTATTTGCCAAGAAACACAATAAAGTGTAATGAGGAAAAAATTCTGATAGTGAATCCTTAGTCAACTATCAAGGTGTGAATCCATATTTCCACCAAGAACTTAGTAAATCAAATTTACTCATTCTTATTTTTCTTCCTTTTGAGGTATTTCCAAACTTCCTCATCGTGTGACATCCCAAACTAATTTGGAAATAGTTTCTTTATCGGCTCTAGTCACAGAAATCTTTCTTGAACTCAGATAATACTTAACTTTGAAGGTCATTTAGCTTTCCATGACTCCAATATACAATATATTTTTGTCATGACTTTATTTAACAATCCAAACACATCATATGTTGTCTAGATGATAAAAGTAAGTTATCACTTCAAAGATAATTTATAAACACTTCATGACTTGGCAACAATTCTTTTGAGAATATTTCCTAAATTAAAGACAAAATTATACTGTCAATATGTGTTGATGACATTTTGCAAAGTAATATATTTATCAAACCTTTTGACTTATATCGGTAATTAAATATTAAAACTCTTAAGAGGAAATGACATAACTTTAAATTATATAAAACTTGTTATTGAATATGTGTAATATTTTATCCATTCAAATTTAGCATGGAAATTAAAAATGAACCCAATAGATTTAATATGAATCTCATTCATATTAATTCAAATTTTCTATTGCTATGATACTCTAGTGAGTTAGAACAAGCACCATAAAGGGTGGTCAGTTTTTCCTTCACTGAATTGAGGCATTCTCAACTAATTGTTACACCAGAATAACTCTTATTCTTATAACAATTGGTTACCATTGGTTTGGTCAATAAATTATTAACTTGCTTAACAATTTCTTGTAAATATGGTACTCTATTTTAGATCCTAGAGTTCTCCAAATGAGCTAGCTGAAGGAAAAAATCGTTTGAGGCAAAAACTAAAGCAACTTTGTCCATTTCTAGAGTTGGCCCTGATGTTGACCTAATGCACAAACCATCAGAAGGGGGACGCTTCCAAGGCACCTTAAGGTCGTGCAAAAAGATCTCATGTTGCAAACCAATGAAGGAGACTATAAAACACGTTGACACACATCCTTATCCTACTTACTATAAATGCTTTATCCATTCACCTTGATATTGACCCTATTGGAAATGGCCTAAACTCGCAGTTCATAAATGTTGTTAACATATTCTATTTATCAATAAAAATGTTGTTGAGTTTTTATTCAATAAATTACTTTTGTATTGCATCCTTCTATGAAAATTCAATAAACGAATCCATGGCTATAACATGAATACTTTAACTATTATGTGGTGACATAAAAATGGATTAAGTTTTAGTATGTAGCCAAAATGGTCTATAAGTATATGGATGAGATTGGGTACCTCATCTTGATGACACTATTGGATGTGGCCTATCTTGTATATTGATACAAATGATGTGATCCAAAACTCATTCATGTAGAGACATGTGAGTGGAGGCATCCTGTGCAATGAGTTTGCATAAGACCAGACCTGGAAATAGTCACTTTTCTTTATAACAACCGTTTACTGTTAACTGACTATCTTAAACTCAATGACCTAGGGTAACTCGATCTTAATCTCGAGCTAACTATGAACTCCTATTTATTCGGGATTATCCTTTGATCTGCATAGGTGAGAGTAGTCCAACAACACTGCTCAATAAGCCTCTCATTTTGGGAATAAGACCGAATAGATAGCTGGAGACATAACTTTACAATATGGAATTCACTTCTACCCGTTTTAAGGTTAGCAAATGGGTTGTCTCTTAAGCGCTGATGTCTTGGCTTGAACAATGAGGCCCCACCCTCTCATGGTAGAGAGGGTTATGATTTATAAGTTAGACTATAAATCAATTTTTCAATGGAGGATCAGTGGGAGCTTAAAGAGCAAGATGTATTTACAGGGGTAAAACTGTAATCTTTGACTCATTTGTAAATACAAATGACCTATGAAGGATTGACTTACTGATTATGGTTAAAATAGATAGAAATATATCTACAATGAGGAGAGTACAACTACTAAGCTATAGTGAAATGTTAACGAATAGTGATTAATTCGGTTTAAAGAGTTTAACCAATTAATTACAAGTCATTGGAGCTCATGATCTGTAGGTTCATAAGGTCCCTCTACTAGCTCGTAATTTGGATTAGTAAATTGAGTAATCTTGATAAGATTTGAAATTAGGGTTTAGAATTTAAAATGTTCAAATTGAATTAGGGTTTCTATTTATTGTATTCGATACAATTAAAAGTTTAATTTTATCAAAATTATATGAAATTGAAGAAACGGATAATGTTTAAATATGATTTAAATATTAATTGTATTAAATTAATTTCATTTTGATGGAATTGATTTTTTATTAATTTAATATTAGATATTAAATTAATTATTCTTTAATTAAAGGTTTAATTATTTAGTTTTATTTAAAAATTAATTAATTGAAATAATTTTCTAAAACTAATAAATAAAATTAAATAAGTTTAATTTACAAAATATGATTTTGGAAGTCATTTTTGGAAAACATTTTGAAAATTGTTTTTCAAAGTGGAGATTTCCAAAATGTTGGAAATCTCCACTATGTATTCAACTTCCTTATTCACTTCTTCATTTTCTCTATGAAGTAGGAGCTGCCCTTCATGCAAGCCATGAATATACATTGTGAAAGCTCTATATATTGGAGCGCTCAGCTGAATTATGATTTATGCTTACAAGAACTTCAAAAGAAACCCCATAGAAATCACCAAACCCTCTTCATATCTTATATATTTCTAGCTCAATTTAGTGTTTCTACTACACAATCCTGTCAAGAAAATAGTAGAAAAGATCTTACTGGTTATCTACTTGAAGGTTGAAGCTCCTTCACGTGGAACTCAGTTGGATTTGAAGAGGATACTTCAAAGGTATTGTGTTCAGCAAACCCTTGAAGAATGTTTTAAACTCAAATTAAGTATGATTAGGGTGCTTATTGATTCTATGTTTCCCTCTACTGCACGTTAATATATTGTAACAATTGGTATTAGAGCATGATTTAAGCACTCAATTGTTGTTAACTTGAGTTTGATGGGTGTTCTTCATGAATTTTATGAAAATGGTGTACTGATATGGTTTTTCAGTGTTTTCGCATTTGAATCATTTCAATTATGTTGTAACTCTTGTAATTGGCTCTTGGTTGATGGGTCTTAATATGTGTTTAAGAGTCTGTAATTCGTTTGGAGTCATTAGAGTTGCAATTATGATGTAATTGAAGAAAGAAGTGAAGAAGGCCGAAGCAGTAGGAATTGGAAATTCGAATTTCTGCCAGATACTCGATGCTCGATGGGATACTCGATGGCATTCTCGATGAAATTTCATGAAATACCCAATGCACGATGCCATACTCGATGGTACTCGATGCATTTACTCGATGATATTTCATGAAATTCTCGATGGTAATCATTGCATTTATTCGATGATATTTAATGAAATACTTGATGCTAGATGCCTTACTCGATGGTCAATGGTGTCTACTCGATGGTATTTTTATGAAATATTTAATGTTCGATGATGCTCGATATCATACTCGATGCTGGTTTCTTGTTGATACTCGATGAGTTTTGCCTGGTTCAAGGCGGTCCGAGTGGTCCAAAAGTTTTTGAAGCCGGTTTTTCTGTTTTATGTAATAATTAGGCTTTTATTTGCTTTAAAATACCAAAACCAAAAACCATATCAGTTTTATGTTTAATTATTTATACATTTGATGTATGTTATAATTAGATATTTTTATAAGTATGCCATGTAGAATTAAAAATCCCACCATAGGAAGCATGTTACATGTATTGAAGTATGTTATAAAATTGTTATAATATATAGTATGCATGTATAGGATTTCAATAGTTTTAATATGAATGTTATGTTAAAAGTTGAACGCCTTTGATGAATGTTATGGATGTTTAGCATGTCCAAATTTTGTAATTTGTTATAAAATTGATTTAGACATTCAAATTCATAACAAAGATAAAAAAAAAAAAAAAAAAATGTTTACTTAGGCTAAACAACTTGTTTTAATAGTTAAAATATGTCGTTATCTTATAAAATTTGGTTACAAACTCAATTAGTTCACAATCCATAAAAAATTTTATTTGTATTTGGTTACAAACTCAATCATTTATTAAACACTTTAATAAATTTTAATCATCTATTGCATGCTTATAAAACATTTGACTAATTCATCTTCTAGTTCAGTTCCCAGGTAGGGGTGTTCCATTTTCGTCAGCTTAAATACTTCAATCCTAGACAGAATTTTTTTTTATAAATTTAATCTTTTATTTTCTCATTTTAGTCCTATTAAAAGAAAAACAAAAGATTTATTTTAAATCCAATCTTATTAGAAATATAATTTGAAGATTAAATAGACAAGTTTTAAACCATTTAAAACAAATTAATTAACCTTATCCTAATCGCATTATACTAGCATGCAATCAAAACATATGCATCTCACGACTTGAATATAGCAATTAACCATGTCTCATGCACATCACATTCATTAATATACATAATATAACTCTTATATTAAAGTTTGAATTACTATATAGTTAAACATGCTTTCAATCAAACATTAAAACATATAATATAACATTATTATTACAATCATGCAAACTATATAGTATAATCATGCATGTATATACTTTCAGGATTAACCTAATCTTTAAATATAACAATTATATTTAAAAAAGATGCAAGATCATGCTTTTTCATTAATTAATATAACTTTTATATTAATACTAATAAAAATAGTAACAAGCATGCTAGCATAATAATATAACACTTATATTAAAAAAAAAAATACATGGCATGCTTATTATAACATGCAACCATATAATATAACATTTATATTAAATATGATTCATGTGCATGCTTATTAAACCATGCAACTATAAAATATAATATTTATATTAAATATGATGCATGAAAATGTTTATCTTAAGGTGGGGTTTAAAACTAAATGACATACATTATGCAACATATAATTAACATTAATTTAATCAAACGCCATATACAAAATTAAATTAATCAGTAAAAATAGACCAAATTTTGGCACCCCTAAAAATTAACTAAATTAATAGAATCATATTATATCAATTTAATTAATTAAAACAATAAATTACATAAAAAGAAATAAAAAACTACAATTGTGTCAGGCTCAAACCCACAACCTTTTGCATTCTGGGTGTTACGATGTTAATTAAATTTGAACTTCTTTGCGTGTGTGTTCGAGTCGGAGTGTAGTAACGCACTGGAGAGCGTAGCTACGCTGGTCTTTTTCTTGTCATAGTGTAAAGCAATGCTCCACGGAGCATTACTACGCTAAGCCTCAGCGTCGCAATGTTGTTATCAAACGTAGCTACATTGAGCTCTCTATGTCGTAGCACAAAGCACAGCATAGCTACATTGTGTGTTACGCTCTAGCACAAAATGCTCAATTCTGCTTTGTTCTTCGTCTGTTTTTACTCCGTTTTCATCGATCTTCTCAAAACTCTTGCTCTTTGATTGATACGGACTTACAGACTCAATTACAAAAATAAAATTCCCAAAACAACGGGCCCTTACACCAATCAAATCAATGCAAAATTGTAATCTAAATGGGAAAATTCGAAATTGCTTATTTTGCAAACCAATACATCAAATGCATAGAAAGCTACCCACAACTTCTCTGGTTTTAGTAAAAAACAAAAGTAAAAAGTACGACCTGGCTCTAATACCAATTGAAGGAATTGAATTCCTCAGCGGAAACGTGTGAACACGTGTGCTTTTGAAATTCGTTTGGGAATGGTGAAAACAGAGAAAACATACGAAATTGTATAGGATAAACATACGTATAAATAAACATATTGTATAGAGGAATAGAGGGATTAGAGGAACTAATCCTTGAAGACAAACTCCCAAAGTCACGAACTCAACGTACAGTGAATTTCTCCCTCGAACAAACACCAACAAGGACACCACCACTGGGCCTTCCTTACTATTTTCTGGAATAAGAATTGAAGGAATCGTGGGCTCTTTGATTTTAATAAGGGAAAGAGTAAATGAGAGAGGGATTGTTTAAGAGAATTTTTGCAGAAGAACTTTTCTTCTACTTCCATGAATCTCATAGAAACTTCTATGTGTTACAGGTGAGAGGAAGGGGGAGATAACTCCCTCCAGTCTTATGTTAACTCCATTGCTAACTTTAGGGGAGTTAACTTTTATATTTAATTTAATATTAAATTAAATTTTATTTTATTTAATTAAATAAAATAAATATAAATTAATCTAATTAATTAATATCAATTAATTAAATATCATATATTTAATAAGGTTACATTTGAATCATATTCAAATGTATTTCCTCTCATATACTATAGTTTTAATATGAATCTCATTCATATTAAATTTAATCCAAAGTTATAATATGAATCTCATTCATATAAAAAATATTTGAATCATATTCAAATATTTATTTATCTCATATATAGTATTAATAATGAATCATATTTATAATTAACTATATATTAAAATGTATCTATATACATTATATTAATGTATCTTGTATAATTAATTCCCTTATTTAATCAAACAATTCAAATTAATCCAAAATTAATTGATTCTTATTTTTACCCTTAGTGAGCTAGTAAGGGAACCTAATGGATCTACAGATTAGAAGTTCCAATGATTTGAGATTAATTAATTAAACTCTTTAATTAAATTAATCAATATTAATTAACTGTGGGTTACTCCACTAAAGACCTACAGCTGCACTCTTTGTACTGTAGATATATTTCTGCGTCCATGGATATAACAATTCAATAGTAAGTCAACCTTTTATGAATTGCTCGTAATTACAATTGGGTCAAATTACTATTTTACCCTTTGTAATTACATCTAACATTTTTAGTCCCACTAGTCATCTAATGAACAATCTATTTATAGTCCTACCATAAACAAAATCCTCTCGGGCCAGTGAGAGGGAGGGGTCTCATTGTTTAAGACTTGGAGTTAAAACTTAAGGGAGAAATTCATAGATGGGAAGGAGCGAATTCCTGAAGGAAATCAGATATGAGGATTTCCATGAGCAGCGGAATGATCATTCCAAATTTCATTCGTATATGAACATTAACAATTACAATAAAAAAATGGAAACAAACAGGCTATGCACAAAACGAATTACAACATGCTTTACTAATCGATCAAGGACAAGAATACACATACCTTTGAAGACTCATCTTCAACACCCTTGATCACGAACGCTTGAATAATCAGCAAGATTGCAAACCCGAACGCTCGAACACTACGACTGCTACACTGCACAATCACAACGACCACGAACTCAGCGATCTCCAAGATCACGAACAAATAGCAACCATCACACGGACACCGCGAACTCAACGAACGGCCTCCAATAAATCTCAACAATGTTGAGTTGAGTATGACACCACCACAATGGCTACCTTGGTATTCTCGGTGTGAGAATCCAGAAGTGTGGGCTCTGTGTGGACTTGGTTAGAGGAAGAGACCGGAGGAACAATCATGTAAACGATTGAGTAAGTGGGAGATGGCAGAGGTCTATCGTATAGACGTTGCCCAATCGTTTAATAGAAGCTATGTGATCGTTTAACTAATCGGCCAATTAAGTGGCTATCATATAGAAACACTCCATTATCGTATAGACACAACAACTGTTGACATGTAGTAAATGGATGGAAAATAGATAAAATGTGGGGATGTCTTCATCGCAACCCTTAAGATTGACCGCAAGGGCAACCTCAGCCAATGCAAGCTATGCGATAATGCTACATACACTTGTGCCTAAATCTAGGACGTATGCAGTGTATTTGTGATAGCGCCATGAAGCCTATGCCTAAGCTTCCATAACCTGCTCACATGTTTTTGCCGCATGAACGTGATAGCCGCATACCACCGTATCCTACTTCTGGATGCATGCAATATCCTATCCGTAAGGGGCATATGCTGTGTAATAGTAAACGGAGCTTATTCCTAAGTTCCCCATTCTTGTTTATATGTTCCAATCCGCTTTCTCAAGTCTTAGATTTGGTTTTTAGACTACTCTCTCAAGTATGCCTAAATGACGAATGATGTTCTCATAAGACAAGGTAACCGCATAAACTTGGCTGACGTAAGATTATTCCTATCTCTAGTGAATACTTGCTTACATTGCTTAATGCGACCAACCTCTTAACCTCCCAGGTAGTTAATTTTTGCTGACTTTACTCATAGACAAGCGTTGCATCTGCCTATAGACAGTCGTTGCTATAGCTTCACACTAAGAAAATAAGGTTTTCTCACAAACTCGCACATCGCACACCTTTTGGTGGTTTGCTACATGCTTCATATCTCTAATCCGCATGATTAAGTATACGACACTCTAGCAATCTCACTAAGTGATGCAATGAAAGTTAAGGATACTAAGTAATGGAGATGGAGATGGAATCGAAGGAAACATAGAAATGCATTGAACACAAAATGTATTAATTTCTTAATCCAAAATGTAATATAATACAATATAAGAAAAGAAGAGAAAATTAAAGGACTAGCCGGAAGCAATGTCTTGCTTTCAGCGGATGTGTGTCAAGGCTACCGGTGGTGCCATGGAAGGGTGGTGGAGCTGACTCTCTCGAGATCTAACTCTAGCGAAGGCTCCGGTCGTCACTCGGAATGGATGAAGGAGATGAAGAACTCTCAAGCTTTCTTCTAACGCGTTCGTCTAGATCACAAGGATCCACCCGAAGGTAGGAAACCTTGGGTGAAAACCTTGGATGAATTGAAATTCTACTCAGCGGCTTCTATTTATAGAGCTTGATTGTCGACAACATTAATGGACCTACTATGATTTTGACATTAGTGGCGCATTGGTCCTTTTCTGAATCTCGGCTACTAACGGCGTGATAGATGAAATGTCAACATCATCTTTTGATTTTCCCGAGATATGCATTGATGTTTCCATTCCGCCAACCTTGCGATGATCCTGCTATTATAGTTATCATCGTGTAACTGCAATCTTAAAATGACCGCATTCACTTTATTATCGCAACTTCTACACGATGGTCGCATATTCTATGCGATGATCGCATTCGCTCGACGATCGCAATTCCCATGCGATGGACGCATTCGCTCGACAGCCGCAACACCCATACGACTGTCGTACGCGATCACCGCATGCGATTAAGGGATGCAATAATCATGCGTCGAGCGTATGCGATCGTGCATGCGATCGTCTATGCGATAGCCTGGCTTCCGCGTCTGCGTCCGATTCCTACGTTAGCTACAAAAATAGATAATTGAACACATAATAACGCATAATAGTTGGTTAGCCGAGATTCTTAATGTTGAACAATGCAAACTCATTTTCTCATGAATTCCTAACATTATTGCTGCATATTATGCTGAATAGCCCTTATAATTCTAAATAAAAGGCCTAAGATGACGTGCATTTCTACATGTCATCACACCCCCAAACTTAAAATCATGTTTGTCCTCAAGCATGCGTTATACTCAAGAAATTCTTAACTCACCTTCTTGCTTTTTACAATGACCAGCCTCTCAGAATATAATTTACTCATACCTATAACCATGCTTCTTCAAAAAGATATTTTCTAAGTTTAAATCCGACAAGCCTTTGCTCAAAAGCTTTTTATTCATTCACCGTATCTTTGCATTTAGCTTTTGAGAATGCGTTCATTTAAAATACTTAAAAAGTTTGAGATGACTTATTCGAATGTGTTGTTGAACCTGGTTACGCTCTTCGTTTTGGCTTACCTCCACGTGTGTCATGCGGGCATCCAACTTCAATTGCGCTCCATATTCAACTCAACTCTTGTCTTGCTTGATTTGGCTTGCGCTGGACAGAGGAGTTGCACTTATGTGTTGATCCTGGTGACTTACCTTCGTTTTGGCTTACCCCCACGTGTGACATGCGAATATCCAACTACGGGTAAGTGCCTTTCACAACTTAACTCTTACCAACATGAGTTTCCCCATTGCATTGACAATGGAGTTGTTATTCTCAAAATATATTTTTTTTTCAATAGAAATGATCGCAATGTAATGAACGCAATTCTCCGAGACCACTGCCACCCCCAAACTTAGAGGTTGGCAGCGTTCTCACCACAAAGCTAAAAACAATCTCACAGGAATGTGGTAACAAACGGTTGAGCAAAGGTTTGCACATAATAAAACTTAAGACTTCCAAAATTTGAAAAAGCTATTAAAAGTCAAGTGAGCCTTGCGATGCTTAGTTAGCAGATGCGGTGAATTATACATACCATCATAGATGCATCGCAAAGGACCAAAATCAGACAAGGAGAATTTCAAAAGGATAATGCATAAAGGATAACAAGAAAATGACCTTAGGCAGAATAACGCATGCGATTATGCGTTGTAATCCACACGATCGAAGCCATACGTTGAAGGATGGAAGGAATTCTTCCATTGTAACTGCGCCCCGAGGAGAATTATTTTCGCACCTGCAAAGAGCAAACGCACCACAACCAAGGAAGCAACCGCATATCCAAAATAACAATGAAAATAAACTAAACTAAGAAAACAAGGTAAAGATAGAGTTGAAGACATCCCTAGAGAAATTGGAGTGTTGTCACCGTAAAGAGTCTCCCATGCAGGAGATTGCTCTCAATTGCTTGGGTTAAGAAGCTCATCCTGACCATTGGAACTTCCGGCAATTGTTGGGCGCATGTTGGCCACCATGTGCTTAGAATTACCTTCAGCTAATGCGACTGATTGCCCTTCTACCTTAGGGTCAATATTGGCTTTCGGTGCATCGCCTACACTTCAATATTGTTTGCAACTTGGTCGCCAAGCTACAATACTCCCAAGATAAAAAGGTTGCCTGCAGAGACACAAAACTCAACAAACAATTAGCTGCCAAGTACCTGGCAACGGCGCCAAAAACTTGGTGACGTAAATTAGAGGGACGCAATTATGCGATGCATGTCTTAAGGTATGCGTTGATACTCATGCGTTAGTGGTCATGTGTTGGAATGAAACTATGCATCAACGAATGTCTGCGATGACCATGCGTTCCCGTCACAAGTTTTCTTGCGCTCACGTCAAATATAATGCGAACACAAGTTTCTCAGGTGATCCGAGGTCGAACTCAGGGACTTGTAACTAAATGCTATGCGGTAATGTGTTTGCGGCGGTTGAAGAAAAGAATGATGGGGGGGGGGGGGTATTAAGCTAAAACTACTCCTACTCCTAATTAATAGACAAAGCAATGGGAATATAAATGAGAGATAGAGACACGACAACTATTGACGCGTAGTAAATGGATGGAAAATAGATAAAATGTGGGGATATCTTCATCGCAACCCTTAAGATTGACCGCAAGGGCAACCTCAGCCAACGCAAGTTATATGATCATGCTACATACACTTGTGCCTAAGCCTCCATAACTTGCTCATGTGCTTTCGCCGCATGAGCGTGATAGCCGCATACCACCGTATCTTACTTCTGGACGCATGCAATATCCTATCCGTAGGGTGCATACGCTGTGTAATAGTAAACAGAGCTTATTCCTAAGTTCTCCATTCTTTCTTATGTGTTCTAATCTGCTCTCTCGAGTCTTAGATTTGGTTTTTAGACTACTCTCTTAAGTATGCCTAAATTACGAATGATGCGCTCATAAGATAAGGTAACCGCATAAACTTGGCTGACGTAAGATTATTCCTATCTCTAGTGAATACTTGCTTACATTGCTTAATGCGACCAACCACTTACCCTCCCGGGCAGTTAGTTGTTATTGACTTTACTCATAGACAAGTGTTGCGTCCGCCCATAGACAGTCGTTGTTATAGCTTCACACTAAGTAAATAAGGTTTTCTCACACACTCGCACAACGTACACCTTTTGGTGGTTTGCTACATGCTTCATATCTCTAATCCGCATGACTAAGTATGTGATACTCTAGCAATCTCACTAAGTGATGCAATGAAAGTTAAGGATACTAAGTAATGGAGATGGAGATGGAATCGAAGGAAACATAGAAATGCATTGAACACAAAATGTATTAATTTCTTAATCCAAAATGTAATATAATACAATATAAGAAAAGAAGAGAAAATTAAAGGACTAGCCGGAAGCAATGTCTTGCTTTTAGCTGATGTGTGTCAAGGCTACCGGTGGTGCCATGGAAGGGTGGTGGAGCTGACTCTCTCGAGATCTAACTCTAGCGAAGGCTCCGGTCGTCACTCGGAATGGATGAAGGAGATGAAGAACTCTCAAGCTTTCTTCTAACGCGTTCGTCTAGATCACAAGGATCCACCCGAAGGTAGGAAACCTTGGGTGAAAACCTTGGATGAATTGAAATTCTGCTCAGCGGCTTCTATTTATAGAGTTTGATTGTCGACAACATTAATGGACCTACTATGATTTTGACATTAGCGGCACGTTGGTCATTTTCTGAATCTCGGCTGCTAACGGCGTGGTAGGTGAAATGTCAACATCATCTTTTGATTTTCCCGAGATATGCATTGATGCTTCCATTCCACCAACCTTGCGGTGATCCTGCTGTTATGGTTATCATCGTGTAGCTGCAATCTTGAAATTACTGCATTCACTTGATTACTGCAACTTCTACACGATGATCGCATCTTGTATGCGATGATCGTATTCTCTCGACGACCGCAATTCCCATGCGATGGACACATTCACTCGACAGCTGCAACACCCATACGACTGTCGTATGCGATCACCACATGCGATTAATGGACGCAATATTCATGCATCGAGCGTATGCGATCGTCTATACGATAGCCTAGCTTCCGTGTCTACGTCTGATTCCTGTGTTAGCTACAAAAAAAGACAATTGAAGGCATAATAACACATAATAGTGGGTTAGCTAAGATTCTTAATGCTAAACGATGCAAACTCATTTTCTCATGAATTCCTAACATAATTTCCACATATTATGCTTAAAAACCCTCGTAATTCTAAATAAAATGCATAAGATGACGTGCATTTCTGCATGTCATCGAAAGGCTATCTGTCGCACGAGCTAAAAGCAGTCTTAGGCGCATGTCAACCAACATGCGGCCAACAAATGCTAGAAGCTCAGATTGTCGGTATAAGTCTCTTGACCTGAGCAGTTGAGATCAATCTCCGGCATGGAAGACTTCTTGCGGTAGCTTTACTCCAATTTTTTTCAGGACGTCTTCTACTCTATCTTTACTTTGCTTTCCTAGTTAACTTTAGTTTATTCATTTGATTATTGTCATTTTCGATTTGCGCTGCTATCTTGGATGTGGTGTGCGTTCGCTCCTTGTGGGTGCGATAATAATTCCTCTCGGTGCATGGTTTCAATGGAAGAGTCCTCTCCATCATTCAACACATGGCTATGTCCTCTGCATGAATTTTAAAGTATGAACGCAATTGTTATTTTGCTTGTAGGTTTTTTTCTTGTTATCTTTTATGCATTATCCTTCTGAAATTCTCTTTTGTCCACTTGCCTACCTTTGCATTGAAAGATTTGCACCCATGATAATACTTATCATTATCATTCACTCCATCCACTAACTGAACGTCGCAAGGCTCATCTCACTTTAACAGCTTCTTCAAGGTTTGACATTCTTAAGTTTTATTATATGTAAACCACTGCTCAAACATCTTCTATCGCATTCCTGAATGAGTTTATTTTTAGCTTTTTAGCAAAGATACCTGCTACTCTCTAAGTTTAAGGGAGGCAGTGGTCCGGGAAAACGCGTCCAATCTAAGCATTGCGATGTTTATTTCACTTAAAAAAAAAGATTTTAAAAAAGAAAAAAAAACTCCACTATCAGCACAAAGGGGAGACCCAAGCTGATAAGAGTTAATGTTGTGAAAAGCACTTACCCGTAGTTGGTTACTTCGTGACACCTGTGCAAGTAAGCCAAAACGAAAGTAGGTGACTAGAATCAATGCATAATAACAACTCCTCTATCTGGTGCAACCCAAATAAGTTAAGGCAAGAGTTGAGTTGAATATGGCATGCAACCGGAGTTGGATGTCCGCATGAAACCCGTGAGGGCAAGCTAAAATGAAGAGCGTAACCAGGTTCAACGCCTCAATCTAATAATGTATCTCAAAGCTTTGAATTGTTTTAAATGAATGCATTGTAAAAGGTTAAACGTAAAGTTGCCAGAAATGGGTAAAAAGTTTTTGAGCAGAGGCTTACCAAATTTAAAGTCAGAAAATATCTCTTTGAAGAAGTAGCCAAAGTCGAGGAGAGCGTTGCTACCAAGGTTAGAGGTACGAGTGAATTATATTTTGAAAAGATGGTCATCACAAAGGAAAAGCCAGAGGGTGAATTTTGAATTTCTTAAGTATAAGACATGCTTGAGGACAAGCATGATTCTATGTTTGGAGGTGTGATAGCTGGTAGAAATGCAAGCTATTGTAGCCTTTTACTTAGAATTATGAGGGCTAACAAGCAGAATATGCGTTGATAATACTAAGAATTTATGTGAAAAATGAGCTTGCGTCGATCAACACTAAAAATCTTGCTAACCCTATATCATGCATTATACGGTGTCAAAATGTCTATTTTTTGTAGCTATCGCAGGAATCAATCGCATGCGCTGATGCTAGACCATCGCAAAGTTGATCGCATGTGTTGACCTTCATGAAGGTCAGTTCGTCGTATAGAATGTCGCAGCTACAGAGTAATAGCCATGATAAGAGGACGATCGCAAAGTGGATGGAATGTGTTGATACTTCAAGAAGAAACAAGCATGAACGCATACCTTGGGAGTATCAACAAGATAAGATGATGTTGACATTGCCCATACGGGGACAAAGGAAGCAGTAAGGCAGAACGAAATCATGAACGTTGTTGGCGTTTGAGCTCTATAAATAGCACCTTGGACCTTCACTTCAAAGCATCCGAGCTTCTGCCTTAAGGAAGATGTTTGCGATCACAGATGAGAGCATGAGCGAGATTTTCTTTGAGGATTCTTCACCTCTACAACCCATTCCGAGTGATGATCGAAGTTTTCACCGGAGATAGAGCTCGAGAGAGACTTCTCCATCATCCATTCATGGTGCCACCAGCAGCCTTGACGCATTTCGGATGAAAAGAAAGAGATTGTTTTCATCTAGCCTTCCATTTCTCCTCTTGTCTCTGTATTGTATTACATTTTGGCTTAAGACACTAATACATTTTGTAACCAATGCATATCTTAATTCATTCAATGCCATCTTCTTCATCTTTTTCATCTTTGTCATCGTTTACCTTCACTTTTTAGTTATCAAAGGCGGTCACATACTCAATCGTGTAGCCTAGAGATAGGACACATGTAGCAACCCACTAAGAGGTTTTAGCAACACTTGTCTATGGGCTGTTGCAATGCTTGTCTATGAGCTGATTAGCCACAACTAACAGCCTGAGAGGGTGAGTAGTGGAACACACTAAAGAAAAGTATGCATTGTTCCTAGAGATAGGCATGATCTTATGCTCGATGCAACCATGCATTATAGAGATATAAGCATGTGGCTAGCCACCGAGAGGTGCGTGATGCATTCGTGTGGCGAGTTGGGATTATTCGGGCGACCTAACATAATGAACATTAGTATGCATTAACGACTGTTGCATCTCTATCAATTCTCATAGTTAAACTTCCATTGCTCAATCTGTTTAGTTAAGAGTAGGAATAACGCATAATCTTTTACTTTTATCTTTTTACTTTTATTCATTGCCTCAAATGCATTACTTCAAAAACATTGAGTTAAAAGTCCCTGTGTTCGACCTCGGATCACCTAGAGAAACTTGCGTTCTCGTTATACTTGGTGAGAAAGCGAGATAACTTGTGGCAGGAACGCATGGTCATCGCATACATGCTTAAACGCATATTGTATATTTTCTAGTCCAACACATTACCATCGATGCATGGAGATCAACGCATAATATAAGTTCCATATTCCAACGCATTAAGTTTTTGGTGTCGTTATCGGGGACTTGACATCTAATAGTTTGTTAAGTTTTGTGTTTTCGCAGGCATCTTTTTAATCATGGGTGTATTGTAGCTCGTGAGACCAAGTTGCAAACAATATTTAAGTGAAAGCGATGCGTCGAAAATCAATATTGACCCCGAGATAGAAAGGCTATCTGTCGCACGAGCTAAAAGCAGTCTTAGGTGCATTGATGCGTTGTGAATTGGATGCGATCATGATGTGAGTTTGCGGTGATGTGTTATGCATTGCACATGAAAGTATTCCTAATAAGACTCAAGTATAAGCCTCACTAGGTTTCCTGGTAAGTCCAGGGTCAAACACAGGGACTACTAAGTAAATATACGGCAGCGACTTTGATCCTCTTACGGTGGTGAAAACAAATGAGTTGGGTGATGTTTTGATAATGAATCTTTCCTATGTGACGAAGTTCGAACGAAAAGTTGATGAAATCGAGAGTTAGAGTGAGTATGCAATGAACGGGTTGAGAAGGGGTTTAGCTAACACTTCCTAAGATTACGTACAAGCTATGTGATCATGCTACACACAAACAACAGCATGTCATCTCTCAATGCGAATGCCATAATTCCTATTTCTAGGACGCAAGCAATGTATACAAAAAAGTCGATAGGACTTATGTCTAAGCCTCTATTCTTGCCTATGCGATGATGAATGATGCACACATAGAACAAGGTGATCGCATACTATCATATCCTATTTCTAGGGTGCATGCGATGTGTAAATAGTGATAGAACTTATGTCTAAGTTTCTATTTCTTGCTTATGCAGTTCTAATTTGACTCTCTCAAGCCTAGATTTTAATCTAACACTTTCAAGTCTAGATTCTATCTTTAGACTACTTTCTCAAGTATCTCTAAAGGGTGAATGACGAATACATAAGATAAGATGATCGCATAAAATGTAAATTTTAGGTCATGCCAGCTAAGTACTTCTCTACCCATTCGGGAATTTAGCCACTCATGCGAAGTGTGGAGAGATTGGACATAGATTGAAATGAGATTTCCATTTTCTAAGTAAAGTGCTGAATACAAAATAGCAATGGAATTTAGAGATAAGAAGCCCGGTAAGCAATATCTTTCTTCCCATGGACTTTTACATTGTCTTTTTCACTCCAACTCTATCCATACGAATATTCTTGCTCTCGCAAGTGTTGGCCCTCTCTCCTTATCTTTTATACTATCTCTCGATCTGTCCAGGAATGATCTCTCGGCTTCTTCATCCACTAGCTCGTCTCGTCCTCAAATCTAAATATGTACGTGAGCAGACTAACGACTCTCTAACTTCTTCTCTATTTGTTCATTCTTCCCTGCTACAATGGTGGCCTTCGGTATTTATAGAGCTCAAGGTGAAGCAGCCTTTCTCTCTAATGATTGCAATGATGGATGGTCATTAAATCTTCTGCTTTGATGCGCTGATTAATGGTCACTGAAAGTTGAGTGTGCTTGCTACAGTGTGGCTTTAACGGCTTGTCAACTAAATTCGGATTTGATCGTCATTAGCTTTCCGTCCCATCATGATTTATTATGTTGTCACCTTGATGCGCAGTCTTTATGCGGCCACCTTCTTGAGCAACCTCTCACAATCACATACGATCGTATGACTTTGCAATCGCAATCTTTCAAGTGCGCGGACGCCTAATTCCTTGGATCACAATTTTACTTGCGCCAATGCATTTTTTCTGCACAAAATAAGTAAATTAACTGCTTTTATGCAATGGGCGCATGCGATCGCAATTTCTTCAGTTTAGCGCTTTTGGACATGATATTGTTTATTTTTACTGTCGCATTCTCTCATTGTTTTACTTATTTTGTTGTAATAACTTGTATTTCTACCCGTTATTATACCCCCAAATTTAAAACAATGCTTGTCCTCAAGCATAAACTAAAGATTTTCTTTAAAGAGTCAAACGCCTTTACCCTACCTAGATTTCTTAAAGTGTCTTATTCAAATTTCATGAACCAACGCCTTCTTAATTTCTATCCTGATCCCCTTCTAAAATATTTATAATTTTCAGGGACCGCAAGTTTAACGTTGATCACGATTCCTACCTTCGTTTTGGCTTGCCCCTACGAGTGTCATGCAGACATCCAACTACGGTAGGATCTGATCTCAACGTTATGATTTTTTTTCCAAATCTCTAAAAGTAGCAAGATTGAAAATAAATACTAGCACCCACAAATTTATACATAGCAACGTCCTCATTACTGATAGACGAAATAACTCATGCGATGCTCGTAGGAAATTTTCGTAAAAATTGTTTTGAAAGAAAGCTAGTGGACCGCTAACTTTTAGAAATATTTCATGAATTGACTGTCCTGAAATTAAGTTGACTCTAGTACATGCAATAGGAAATAAAGGCATGAATTTCATCATTGAAATCATAATTGGTTCGGGGAAGAATGCAGTGACTAAATAAAGTAATCAAAATTTAATGATTGCGTCAAGCTAAAGAGGATGCGATAATAAAATTAGCAATATTAATATGAGATGCGATAGTGCAAAATTTGGAATAAAAGAGTCAAAGAAAGATACAACCTCCAAATTTTCTCTGTTGCCCACAACATCTATGATCACATCCGACTTTGTGGTGGGTTAATTCCTCGATTGCGATCGACTGATCGAACTGGTCGCATGTTTGATGTTATCACGTAGCTCTACCTCAATCGGTTACTACGATCATTGCTAAATATTAAGAGGGCAAAAAGTATAAAAGACAGAGTTTATAATTTTAAAGAGTAGTGGCTATACAAAAAGGTAAAGTAAGTTTATGAAAGAAAGATATCAAAAAGATACTCAAAAAAAAAAAATTGCGTCCTTGATGAGTTTTTGTCGCATATTGATGCGTTCGTGAATATGATGAAATAATGGTGTATATTGTGATGGTGATGTATGCATTGTGCATGCAAGTTTTCCTAGTAAAATCCAAGTATAAATCTCACTAGGTCACCTGGTAAGCCCAGAGTCGAACACAGGGACTATGGAGACAATATACAACGGTGATTTTAGATTTCTTTGCGGTGACAAATAAAACAATAAGTTGGTTGGTATGTTTGTTTTTAAATATAACTTCTATGCGGCAGAATTGAGAAAAGAGTTAATAACAGCAAAAGTTATAATGAGTATGCGGGGAACGGGTTGAGAAGTGATTTAGCTAACACTTCCTAACATTTCGTTCAAGTTATGCGATCATGTTACACACATACAACAATAGGTCATCTCTCAATGCAATTGCTATAGCTCCTAATTTTAGGACGCATGCGATGTATACAATGATGTGTATAGGACTTATGTCTAAGCCTCTATTCTTGTCTATGCGATGATGAATGACACACACATACACAAGGCGACTGTATACTATCATATCCTATTTCTAGGGTGCATGCGATGCATGTTAGCAAATAGATCTTATCTCTAAGTTTCTATCTCTTGCTTATGCGGTTCTAATCTGACTTTCTCAAGCCTAGATTCTAACCTAGCTCTTTAAAGTCTAGGTTCTTTCTATAGACTCTCTCTCAAGTAGATCTAAAGGGTGATGGATGCATACATAAGACAAGATGATCGCATAAAATGAAGATCTTAAGTCATGCTAGCTAAGTGTTTCTCAACCCATTCAGAAGCTTAGTTACTCATGCGTAATGTAAAGAGAGTGAACAGATGTAGAGATGCAAATTCCATTTTATAAATCAACTCAGAATACAGAATGACAATGGAAAGTAGGAATAGTGAGCCTAGTAGCAATGTCTTGCTTCCCAAGGCTTTTACACTATGATTTTCTCTCCTTCTGCCCAAAAGAATATTCTTGCTTTCGCAAGAGTCGACCCTCTCTCTGTTCTCAACGCTTCTCGACACTCTCTCAAGCTATCCAAGAACAATCTTCTGGCGTCTTCTCTCTTTGCTCGCCTCTGGCTTCTAAGTATAAAAATTACTAACTACGGCTATATTTTATCTCTATGTATATGGCGAGAAAGAACTCCAAAATTCTGGCCTGCTCAACTCCAACCCCTTTCAACGAAGGTGGCCTTCGGTATTTATAGAGCTTCAGCGTGAAGGGCTTTTCTCTCAAATGATTGCACTAATGGGATGTCATTAAATCTCTATCTGATGTGCCGATAATTGTCACCGAAAAGTTGATTGTACTTGCTACAGTGTTGTTGTTAACGGCTTGTCAACTAAATTCGAATTCGACCATCATCATCTTTCTGTCCCATTGTGATTTATTAAGCTTTCACCTTGATGCACCATCTCTATACGGCCACCTTCTTGAGCAGATCTTCGCAAACGCATACGATCACATAGCTTTGCGGTCCCAATCTTCTAATGTGTTCGGATGCTGAATTCCTTGGATCGCAATTCTACCTTGCGCCAATGCATTTTCCTACACAAAATACATAAATTAGTTGCTTTAATGTGATGGGCGCATGTGATCGCAATGTTCTAAACTTAATGCTTTTGGACACAATTTTTCATATTTTTATCGTCATAATCCTACATTTTTTTATATCTTTACGTTGTAATAATATGCATTTATACTCGTTATCACACCCCTAAATTTAAAACAATGATTGTTCTCAAGCATAAACTAAAGATTTTTTCTAGAGAGTCAACCGCTTTTTTCTTTCTTAGATTTCTTGAGGTGCCTTGTTCAAATCCTATGTACCAAAATCTCCACAATTTCTATCCTGGTATTTTCTTAAAATATTTCTAAAATTTAGGGACCGCAAGTTTAACCTTCAAAAAGACTTTACTTGTTTCCAGGGCATCGCATGATTTATTTCAAAGAAAACTTTTTTTTTTTTCAACTGGGGTGTTTTCAAATGATTTTTATCCTTGCGTCGTTTAGATATTCTTTCTATGACCTTGCACTGATCCAACTGCCTAGCCTTCGTTTTGACTTGCCCCCACGGGTGTCATACGGACATCCAACTACGAGCAAGGCGCTCTTTCTTAGTCTAGACTCGTGCCCATTTGGCAGTGGAGTTGCGATCACTTTATTTATGCATTGATCATGATTCCTACCTTCGTTTTGGCTTGCCCCCACGGGTGTCATGAGGACATCCAACTACGAGTAAGGATCCAATCGCAACATTATGATAAAAAAAAAAATTCTTCTTTTTTTTTTCAGAGAATGCCCAAAAGTAGCAAGGTTGAAAATAAATACCGCACCCCCAATTTTAAACGCAGCAATGTCCTTAATGCTAAAAGATTGAAAGAATTCATGCGATGCTCTTAGAAACTTTCGTACAAGTCATTTTGAAAGAAAGCTAGTGGACCATTAACTTCTAGAAATATTTCGTGAATTGACTGTCCTAAAATCAAGTTGAATTGAGTACATGCGATGAGAAATAGAGGCATGCGTTTCATCATTAAAATCATAATTGACATAGAAAAAAAAATGCGGAGACTAACTAAAGTAATCAATATTTAATGAATTCGTCAACTAAAGAGGATGCGATGATAAAATTATCAAAGTTAAAGTCGAGATACGAGAGTGCAAAATTTGGAATAAACAAAGTCAAAGAAAGAGACAACCCCAAAATTTGCTCTGTCACCTGCATTATTTGTGAGCACATCCTTCTTTGTGGCGAGCCGATTTCTTTGATTGCGATGGCTGAACGACTTAGCCTCGTGTAGCTCCACCGCAATCGTTCACCACGATCATTGCAGAAAAAACCATTGAGAGGGTAAAAAAATATAAACGACAAAGTTACCAATTTTTTTTTTTTTAGAATGCAAGGAGTAAAAAGGAGATAAAATTGATAACGGATATAAAGAGGTAGAATTGAGTTCATGAACTGAAGATTTCAAAGGATACTTGATTCAAAAAGATTGCATCCCTGATGAATTTGAATCGCATGATTATGTAGGGACTGCCCACTTCTTCTTTAATCGAAATTCCTCAGGTACACGGAGGTGTTCTCATGATGCAAGTCTTCGCCATGATATATTTTGAATCTTTACCCGTTCACTTTGAATGCATTGGTCCGTCCTCATTGTATAACTCTATTGCTCCATGCGGGAATACCTCTTTTGTTATAAAAGGACCTGACCATCGTGATTTTAACTTTCCGAGAAAAAGTCGTAGCCAAGACTTGTACAACAAGACCTTCTGTCTGACTTGGAGATTCTTCTAGCATAGTTGTTTGTCGTGCCAACATTTTGTGCACTCCTTGTAGAGTTTGGCATTCTCATATTCATGAGTTCTCCATTCATCAAGCTCGACCAACTGAAGTTTCCTTGCTTCCCCTGTGGCCTTCAAGTTAAAATTGAGCTTTTTCACTGCCCACATTGCTTTATGCTTCAACTCAAGCGGTAAGTGGTATGCCTTTCCAAACACCAGTGCATACGGGGACATGCCTATAGGTGTCTTATAGGCGGTCCTGTATTCCCACAAGGCATCGTCCAACTTCATTGCCCAATCTTTGCATGAAGGTTTCACCACCTTCTCTAATATCAGCTTGATTTCCCTATTGGACACTTCAGCTTGACCATTTGTTTGTGGATAGTATGTGGTGGCTACTTTGTGGAGGATATTATACTTGAGAAGCAATTTGTTGATGATGTTATTAACAAAGTGAGAGCCTTCATCACTTATTATGGCACGTGAAGTGCCAAAACGAGTGAAAATATTTTCCTTCAAGAACTTGGAGACTACCGCCGTGTCACTTGCGACGCACGATACTACTTCTTCCCATTTGGAAATGTAGTCGACGGCCAATAAAGTCTATTCCCCAGACGTATAATAGTTCCAATTCAAAGATGGTATTCATGGGCATCGCATTTTTCCATGAAATGTTTCCTGTGCGTTGGCACCGATCGCATTTCATTGCATAGTCTCTTGCATCCTTGAATAAAGTTGGCCAAAAATATCCACTTTGTAACACCTTTACTGCTATGCGTTGGCCTCCAAAGTGTCCACCATATGGCGAGTCATGGCATTGAGATAGTATGCGTTGGTGAGCAACATCTGGTACGCATAGGCGCAAAATCTGGTCTGATCCCCTCTTATAAGGATTTGGCCCGTCCCAATAATATGATTTATATTCATGTCTGAGATGCCACTTTTGGTGGGTTGTGTAGTCCTCAGGCAATTGTACGCAAACCAAAAAATTTACCACGTCCGCATACCATGGTAACTCTTCAATTTTAAACAGCTGCTCATCTGGGAAAGTTGTGTTCACCTCTGTCTGGTTGCGGTCGACTTCTGGATTTTCTAATCTTGATAAATGGTCCGCAACCTGGTTCTCCATCCCCTTGCAATCAATGATTTCCATGTTGAATTGTTGAAGGAGGAAAACCCATCGAATCAACCTCGGTTTCACATCTTTCTTTGTCATTAAATACTTGATTGTCGAGTGGTCAGTGTAAACGATCACTTCGGCTCCTAACAGGTAAGCTCTGAATTTCTCCAGTGCAAAAATCACCGCAAGCAGTTCTTTTTTTGTGGTAATGTAATTTGTTTGGGTGGAGTTTAAGGTTCTACTTGCATGTGCAATGGGGTGTAGCATTGTTTTCTTCTTTTGCACCAGCACCACCCCCATCGCATAACCACTTGCGTCGTACATCAATTGAAAGAGTTGTGTCCAGTCCGTGCGATCAACACAAGTGCGGTTATTAATGTGTTCTTCAGTATCTTGAATGTGTTTAGGCATTGTTCATCAAAGTCAATCGTTCTTTCTACCTCCATCAACGCACTCAATTGTCGTGCAATCTTTAAAAATTCCTTCACAAAACGTCAATAAAAGCCTGTATGTCCTAAGAAGCTCCTATCAGCCTTCACATTTGCTGAAGGTGGGAACTTTTCAATTGTCTCAATTTTTGCCTTATCCACTTCCAGCCCGTCCTTGGAGTGGCACTTCTCCCAGTTCAACACCAGGTTCGTCTTTTCACATCTCCTCAGTATCTTCTCTAGATTATTGAGACAGACTTTGTATGTTTGCCCGTACACTAAGAAGTCGTCTATGAAAATTTCTACTGAATCATCAAGATACTCAGAAAAGATAGCCATCATACACCTTTGGAATGTGCCCGGCGCATTGCATAAGCTGAACAGCGTGCATCAAAACGCAAATGTTCCATAGGGGCAGGTGAATGTGGTTTTCTCTTATCTTCAGGAGCAATCATGATTTGGTTGTAGCCTGCATATCCATCCAAAAAGCAAAAGTAATCATTTCTTGCTAGGCGGTCTAGCATATGGTCAATGAGAGGCAAGGGGAAATGATCTTTCTTCGTTGCCGCATTCAGTTTGCGGTAGTCCATGCAGATTCGCCAACCAGTGACGGTCCTCATTGGTATTAGTTCATTATTTGCATTTGGGACTACCGTCATCCCTCATTTCTTTGGCACACATTACATAGGGCTGACCCATGTGCTGTCGGCGATTGGATAGATAATCCTTGCATCCAACCATTTGATTATCTCCTTCTTCACGACCTCCTTCATCGCAAGGATTAGTCTACGTTGATGTTCGATCGATCCTTTTTGAGTTTCCTCGAGACGTATCATGTGCATGCAATATGCGGGGTTGATTCCTCTAATGTCTGCTAGCTTCCAGCCTATTGCTTGTATGTACTTTTTTAGGATGCTCAGCAACGCATTCTCCTGATCTTCTTGAAGTGCAGAGGAAATTATCACTGGTAGCGTTTCATTTTGCCCCAAATAAGCATACTTCAGGTGGTTTGGCAAGGTTTTCAGTTCTACTTTTGATGGTTGTTCCAAGGATGATTTTTATGTTTTTCTCTCATCATTCATCGTTAGTTTTCCTTCTTTGGTTGTTGTTTCTACAATCGCATTGCATGTTACTACGGATGCGGTTTCATCCTCTCTTTCATCTTCATCTTCATAATTTTCTTCTTCATACAAACTAGGTTCATTGTCGGAATCTGAGAGGTCTTCTTCTGTCTGTTATTTCATGGCTCTGATAATATCAAACCTGATCTTTTTTTCGTTCATGCTCAGTGTGATCTCTCTCTTGTACACATCAATCTGAGCGCGACCAGTGGATAAAAATGATCGTCCAAGAATGATGGGTACATCCTTGTCTGCTTCATAATCAAGGATGATGAAGTCTGTTGGTAAGATAAATTTGTCAATCGAGACCAAGACATTCTTCACCTTCCCTTCTGGGTGAACAAGAGACCTGTCAGCTAGCTGGAGAGTCGCCGTCATGGATACTAGCTGCCCCACATTCAGCTACTTAAAATTGAAAGGGGCATTAAGTTGATAATGGCCCCGAGATCGCAAAGCGCTTGAATAATGTATAACCCACCGATTGAGCAGGCTATTGTGAAACTCCCAGGGTTGCACATTTTTAGTGGAATAATGGTTTTTGCCCTTTGTGTTAACGTCACCATTACAAACTTACATGTGCTTCTTTTCTTCCTCACCATGTCCTTTAGAAACTTCGCATACTTTGGCATTTGTTCAATCGCTTCAGTGAAAGGGATGTTGATATGTAATTGTTTCAGCATGTCCATGAAGCGATGATATTGCACTTCATCATTTTTCTTCTTCTTAAGTCTTTGGGGGAATTGTGGCAGTTGTATTTTCACGGTTTCATGCTCTATCGTTTTAGAAGTGGACGCAATATCCAGTTCCATCGTCTCTTGTTCTTCTGGTTCTTCTTGAGTCAACAGGGTTTGTGGTTCCATCGCAACTGAAATAGTCCAGCTTGGCTCCTTTTTCTCTCCCGCCACTATCTTTCCACTTCGCAAAGTCACAACTTGACATTGCTCCTTTCCCGTACTCCCTGGGTTGCATGGGAGCTCTGTTGAACTCGGCAATGCCCCTTGCGATCTATTTTTTAGTTCGCCTGCAATCTATCCTATCTGAATTTCAAGATTGCGGATAGACGTCGCTTGATTCTAGAGTACTGTTTCATTCTTCTCAATATATTGCTTCAGTAAGCTCTCTAGAGATGAAGATTGTGGCGCCTGCGAACTACTAGCTTGATTTTGTGGTTGACCGTTTGTTCGCGGAAAAATCCTGGTGGCCCTTCCTTTTGCGCCATTGGTTGAAAATTTTGTTGTCGATTTTTCCATGCGAAGTTAGGGTGGTTTCTCCACCCAGGGTTGTAAGTATTGGAAAAAGGATTATTCTTCACGAAATAAATAAACTGTGGGTTCCTCGGACACTCTTCCATTGGATGGCCTTCTCCACAAGTGGCACAACTTGCGCTCATTTGATCGATTGTGTTTACCTGCCCCCTATGCGTTTCTGGGCTACTAATTGCGATTCCTTGTATCAAATTCATCATCACATTCATTTGGTTTTGTAGAGATGTAATGGTCCTATTGCTTGCGTCACTGTCATTAATTCTTAGTCGTTGATCACTTTCTCTTCAGTCTTCATGATTCTTTGAAATGTGATCAAGTATATTCTTAGCCTCGTCGTAAGTTTTGTCGAGCAGACCTCCGACTACTACCGCATTGGCAGCCGTTTGCGATGCAGGGTTCAAACCGCGGTAAAAAATTTTCATTTGGAGGCAATCGGGTAAGCCATTTTGCGGACAATCTCGCACAATCTTTTAAACCTCGCCCAGGCATCACTGAGCGATTCATCGATATCTTGTTCAAAATTAGTGATCAGCTTCCTTCGTCTTGCGTTCTCTGTCAGAGGGAAGTACTTCTTCATGAACTTTTCAATTATCTATTCCCACGATGTAATCTCCCCTGGCTCGAGAGAATAAGTCCATTTTCGTGCTTGGTAACACAATGAAAATAGGAATAGTGTTAGTCGAACCTCCTCAGAGGAGATGTTTGGGAACACAAATGTATTGCAGATTTTAATAAAACTTCAGAGGTGGGCGTGCGGATCTCGCCACGCCTACCGCCAAACTGTCTGGTAGTTTGAATCATCTGTAGCATCGTCAGCTTCATCTCGAACCTCGATCCGTCTAAGGCTGGCCTTATGATTCCTTGTGAGAAATTGTAAAGGTTGGGCGACGCATAGTCCCAGATGGGCCTATTGCGGTCGTTTGCCAAGAGAATGGGGTTCACCATGATATTATTTGCATTTTTTGCTCTGTCTTTCGGTTGCACCGCCATGTTGGGATTTCTCTCTTGTTGTTGATCTAGGTGGTTGTCTCTTCTTCTTCTTCGGAAAGTTCTCTCAATCTCTGGGTCGTAATCAGGCAGGAACTTGTCCTTCACTCATACGACGCCCGCTTTTTCCCTTATCAAAGGAGAGGCAGTGCATAGAGATGGAAAGCTGCAAAGAAAATAAAAAAGTTACCGTTAACACAATATGTACTGCCGTAGTCCCCGAGAATGGCACCAAAAACTTGATGCATTCGTCAATATGATGAAATAATGGTGTATATTACGATGGTGATGTATGCGTTGTGCATGCAAGTTTTCCTAGTAAAATCCAAGTATAAATCTCATTAGGTTGCCTGGTAAGCCCAGGGTCGAACACAGGGACTATGGAGACAATATGCGATGGTGATTTTAGATTTCTTTGCGGTGACAACCAAAATAATAAGTTGGTTGGTATGTTTTTTTTTAAATATAAGTCCTATACGGCGAAATTGAGAAAAGAGTTAATAACAGTAGAAGTTATAATGAGTATGCAGGGAACGGGTTGAGAAGGGATTTAACTAACACTTTCTAAGATTGCGTTTAAGTTATGCGATCATGCTACACACATACAACAGCAGGTCATCTCTCAATGAAATTGCTATAGCTCCTAATTTTAGGACGCATGTGATGATGTCTATAGGACTTATGTCTAAGCCTCTATTCTTGTCTATGCGTGAATGACACATACATATACAAGGCGACCGCATACTATCATATCCTATTTATAGGGTGCAAGCGATGCATGTTAGCAAACAGATCTTATCTCTAAGTTTTTATCTCTTGCTTATGCGGTTCTAATTTGACTTTCTCAAGCCTAGATTCTAACCTAGCTCTCTCAAGTCTAGGTTCTTTCTTTAGACTCTCTCTCAAGTAGCTCTAAAGGGTAATGGACGCATACATAAGACAAGATGATCGCATAAAATGAAGATCTTAGGTCATGCTAGCTAAGTGCTTCTCAACTCATTCGGAAGCTTAGTTACTCATGCATAATGTAAAGAGAGTGAACAGATGTAGAGATGAAAATTCCATTTTATAAATAAACTCAGAATACAAAATGACAATGTAAAGTAGGGATAGTGAGCCTGGTAGCAATGTCTTGCTTCCCAAGGATTTTACACTATGATTTTCTCTCCTTCTGCCTAAAAGAATGTTCTTGCTTTCGCAAAGACCCTCTCTCCATTCTCAACCCTTTCCAGCACTCTCTCGAGCTATCTAGGAATGATCTTCTGGCGTCTTATCTCTTCGCTCGCCTCTGGCTTCTAAGTATAAAAATTACTAACTACGGCTATCTTTTATCTCTATGTATATGGCGAGAAAGAACTCCAGAATTCTGGACTGCTCAACTCCATATAGAGCTTCAAGGTGAAGGGCTTTTCTCTCAAATGATTTCACTAATGGGATGTCAATAAATCTCTGTCTGATGCACCAATTAATTGTCACCGAAAAGTTGATTGTACTTGCTACAGTGTTGTTGTTAACGGTTTATCAACTAATTTCGGATTCGACCGTTATCAGCTTTCTGTCGTGATTTATTAAGCTTTCATCTTGATGCATTGTCTCTATGTGGCCACCTTCTTGAGCAGATCTTCGCAAACGCATACGATCGCATAACTTTGCGGTCGCAATCTTCTAATGCGTTCGGACGCTGAATTCCTTGTATCGCAATTCTTCCTTGTGCCAACACATTTTCCTACACAAAATATGTAAATTAGCTGTTTTAATGTGATGGGCGCATGCGATCGAAATGTTCTCAACTTAATACTCTTGGACATGAATTTTCATATTTTTACCGTCCCAATCCTACATTGTTTTATATCTTTGTGTTGTAATAACGTGCATTTCTGCCCGTTATCACATATCAACACAAGTGATGACCTTATTTTTTATGTTTCTATTTTAAGCACATACACTACGATATAAGTTGCGATGATATGCGATACTACTTCTAGATTATGCGTTATTAATGGAATGCTTGTAGTATGCTATGCATTGTCACAAGTTTCCTTGCGTTAAAATCAAGTATAATTTCACCGTAAGTTTCTCGAAGTGATCTGAGGTCGAACACAGGGATTTTTTTAGGTTAATTGTATTACATTTGTGATATATGTGACCAGGGGTTTTTCAATTAATAAAATATTGGTTTATACAGGTATTTAAAGTTTTTGGTAAAGTAAAATATACGGTAATAAAATAAAATGCGATAAAAGTAAACCTAAGCTAATATGATACAAGATATAGGTTACATGATACATGATACTGAGTTTGAGAATGACTGTGAAGATTATACAAAGAATCGTGTTATGCGGTGGCAAGGCTTTATATACGAAGCAAAAAGAGAAAAGATAATTAGTACAAACATCGCAAGTTCAATAATTGCGTTAAAGATACAACTACGGTTCAGCTTTCCCTTGGCGTCCACCTCTTGATGATCGGCCGTGTTCCCACGCCTCTGTGGTGAAACAGGGATGAACGTAATGAACGCAAGGTTGCTTCCATCTTTGGAAATACTTCTCGCTTTAGTTAACGCATTCTTCTAACCTTCTCTCGACAGATCAGAATGGCATCTTCACTTTTGCTCTCACAGGTGAAGATGCCGTCTAGCATGCTATATCTAAACATATTTATTTCTTTAGCAAAAATTAATTTACTTATTTCTTATTACTAAGGGATTAAGAAAACATCGTGGAGAAAGCGATTAATTGAGGAACAAAAGTAGACAGAAATATGGAGATGAAAATGAATTATAGCGTCTGATACATGGTGAGAATGATTTAAACTAAGAAGATGAGATACAATTGATGATAGAGATTGAAACAAATACATAAGAGTGGCAACGTCTTGACATAGATCTGGATGGAGAAATCGCTTGCCGGCATATGGAGTGAATGGAAGGATGAGCGTCCCTCTCAGGCTTGTTCACCGGTAGAGTTAATCTAGGTATAGAGCTTCACGGCGGGGATTTGGAATGATTCGCCCTGAGACTCACCTCTCGGCCTTGCCTTTTTTCTTCCCGGATCTTCTCCGATCAACACTTAAATCAGCCTCTCTCTCAATATAAAAATATCAAAATAGCGCCGTATCAAGTATATTTTTTCAGTGAATTATTTGAGGGTATTTATAGATGAATGCTCTGACTCTCTACCGTGTGGTCCCCACTTTATTGTTATGGAAATTTTGAAAATGATGGAATAAATATTCCTTCTATTATGAAATCAATCCGTCGAAAATGCACAACGGTTAGTTGTACACATGTCAAAATCCTCCGCGATTGCGTTGCTCATTTGCATCTTTTGATCGTGTGCTCGCATGCGGTGTTGTTTTTTATTACCACATGCGGTTGAAGTTGCGTTGATTGCAAAGCTCTTGATCGATTGTCGCATGCGTCGTCATTGCGTTGATCGTCTATTCATTCCTGAATGATTGGCGCAATCGACGTAGATGCGCTGTTCTTTTTATCTTGAGCCATGAACGCATGCGGTGACTTGATTTCCTGCAAAACAGACTTGAAATATTCTTTTCTATCATCGCCATGGTGTCAGTGGGTGTATTGATGACAATTTATAATTCTTGCATTTCTCAGCTAATTTCTCTACAATTGACGCAACTTTCCTTTCGTTTGGCCGCAATATATAAATAAGGCAGTATAAATAACTTATATTTCTACAAGTTATCAGCAAGGACTGCTTGTTTCTTCTTCAATATGGATTTTTCAAGTACATGGAGGTTTTCTTTTCTTTTCTTGATCCTCTGGGATCTTGATCGCCTCAATCCTCTTCTTCCCATTGATCCCCATCGTGATCTCTCATTTATGCACATCAATTTGAGCACGACTAGTAGATAGAAATGGTCGTCCCAAGATGATGGGCACATCTTCGTCCGCCTCATGATCTAGAATGATGAAGTCTGCCAATAGAATGAATTTATCAATTATGACCAAGACATCCTTCAACTCTCCCTTAGGGTGTACTAGGGACCTGTCTGCAAGTTGAAGAGTCTCCGTCATGGACGTCAGTTTTCCCACATTCAATTGTTTGAAAATTGAAAAAGGCATTAAATTTATACTCGCCCCAAGATCGCATAGTGCTTGACCGATGTAGACCTCTCCAATTGAGCAGGGTATCGTGAAGCTTCCTAGGTCGCGCATCTTTGTGGGATTATAGTGTTAGATCTTTGCGTTACTGCCACCGTAGAGATCTTTCCTTCATCATTCTGTTTCTTTTTCAATCTTTGCGGGAATGGTGGTAGTTGTACCTTCCTTGTTTCGTGTTCTAGAGGCTTGGAGGTGGATGCAACTTCCGATTTTATCGTCTCGGGCTCTTCTGATTCATCTTGTGTCAGCGGGTTCTTGGATTCCATCACATTCGGATTGGTCCTGCTAGGCTCTTTCCTTTCTTCCGTTGTCATCTTTCCATTTAGCAAGGAGACTATCAAGCATTGTTCTTTCCCTGTATTCCCCAGGTTGCGAGGGAGCTCAGTTGAGCTCAACAGTGTCCCTTGCGGTCTATTTTATAGCTCTCCCGCAATTTGTCCTAATTGGATTTCGAGATTGCAAATGGAGGTCACTTGGTTCTAGAGGACCGTCTCATTATTTTCAATCTATTGTTTTAGTAGGTTCTCCAGAGAGGATGATGGCGATGGTGCTTGTGAGCTTCTGGCTTGATGTTGCGATTGACCGTTCGTTCGCTGGAAAAATTCTGGCGGTCCTTTTTTTTGTGCAATAGGTTGATAACTCTGTTGCTGGTTATTTTTCCAAGAACAATTGGGTAGGTCCTCCACCCGGGGTTGTATGTATTAGAGAAAGGATTGTTCTTTACAAAGTATACTGATTGCAGGTTCCTTGGACATTCTTCAATCGGAAGCGATTCTCCACAAGTAGCACAACTCATGTTTGTCTGTTCAATTGCGTTGACCTGCCCTCTTTGCATTCCAGGGTTGTTGATTGTGATGCCCTATAATAGATTAATCATCGCATTCATTTTATTCTGTAGAGATGCGATGGCCCCATTGTTTGCATTACCTTCTCGAAATTTTATTCGTTGATCGTTTTCCTGCCAATCTTCATGATTCTTTGATATGCGATCAAGAATATTTTTCGCCTCATCATAAGTTTTGTCAAGTAGACCATCAGTTACTGCCGCATTGGAAGCTATCTGTGATGCAGAATTCAATCCGTGATAAAATATCTCCAACTGGAGACAGTCTGGTAATTCGCTGTATGGACAATCTCGCACTAATCTCTTAAACCCCGCTCATGCTTCACTGAGCGATTCTTCTATTTCCTGTTCAAAATTTGTAATTAACTTTCTTCTTCTTGCATTCTTGGTAGGAGGGAAGTATTTCATCATGAACTTCTCTACAACTTGTTCCAACGAATTTATCTCCCCTTGTTCGAGAGAATATGCCCATTTCCTTGCTTGATCGCATAATGAAAATAGGAAAAGCATGAGTCGAACTTCTTCAACGAAAATGTTTGGGAACACAAAAGTGTTACAGATTTTAGTGAAACTCCAGAGATGGGCGTGCGGATCCTCGCCACGCCTTCCACCAAACTGTCAGGCTATCGGGATCATCTGTAACATAACCAGCTTCATCTCAAACCTCGATCCGTCCAAAGCTGGCCTCATGATTCCTAGGAAGAAATCATACAGGTTAGGTGACGCATAGTCCCAGATGGGTCTATTGCGATCGTTCACTAGAAGAATGGAGTTTTCCATGATGTTGTTTGCGTTTGTGGCTCTTTCTTTCAGTTGTTTTGCCATTCTTGGAGTTCTTTCTTGTTATTGTCGGTAGTTGTTCCTCTGTCTTCTTCGGAACGTTCTTTCGATCTCTGGGTCGTAGTTGGGCTCAGGAGCGTGTCCTTCGCTCATGCGACGCCTGCTTCTTCCCTTAACAAAGGAATGGTAGTGCACAGATGTCAAAAGCTACAAAGAAAATCAAAAAGGTTTATTGTTAGCGCAATATGTACTGCCGTAGTCCTCGACAACGACGCAAAAAACTTAATGCGTTGTGACTTGTGATGCAATTATGATGTGAGTTTGCGGTGATGTGTTATGTGTTGCACATGCAAGTTTTCCTAATAAGACCCAAGTATAAGCCTCACTAGGTTTCCTACTTTGATGCTTCGATTAATGGTCACCGAAAGTTGAGTGTACTTGCTACAGTATGGCTTTAACGGCTTGTCAACTAAATTCGGATTCGACCGTCATCATCTTTCTGTCCCATCATGATTTATTATGCTGTCACCTTGATGTGCAGTCTTTATATGGCCACCTTCTTAAGTAACCTCTCAAGATCGCATATGATCGCATGACTTTACGATCGCAATCTTTCAAGCGCGTGGACGCCTAATTCCTTGGATCGCAATTTTACTTGCACCAACGCATCTTTCCTACACAAAATAAGTAAATTAACTGCTTTTATGCGATGGGCACATGCGATCGCAATTTCTTCAGTTTCACGCTTTTGGACATGATATTGTTTATTTTTACCGTAGTATTCTCTCATTGTTTACTTATTTGCATTGTAATAACGTGTATTTCTACCCGTTATCACACCCTCAAATTTAAAACAATGGTTGTTCTCAAGCATAAACTAAAGATTTTCTTTAAAGAGTCAAACGCCTTTACCCAGGTGCCTTATTCAAATTTCATGAACCCACCTTCTTAATTTCTATCCTGATCCCTTCCTAAAATATTTCTAATTTTTAGGGACCACAAGTTTAACCTTAAAAAAAACTTTACTCGTTTCCAGGACATCGCATGATTTATTTCATAACTTTCTCCAACCGGGGTGTTTCCCAGTGATTTTTACCCTTGCGCAATTTAGATATTCTTTTTGTGATCTTACACTGATCCAAGTGCCTAGCCTTCATTTTGGCTTGCCCCCACGGATGTCATGCGAGCATCCAACTACGAGTAAGGCGCTCTTTCTCAGTCTAAACTCATACCTATTTAGCAGCGGAGTTGCGATCACTTGATTTATGCGTTGATCACGATTTCTACCTTCGTTTTGGCTTGACCCCACGGGTGTCATGCGGACATCCAACTACGAGTAGGATCTGATCTCAATGTTATGATTTTTTTTTTCAAATCTATAAAAGTAGCAAGGTTGAAAATAAATACTAGCACCCCCAAATTTATACACAGCAATGTCTTCATTGCTGATAGACGAAATAACTCATGCAATGCTCGTAGGAAATTTTCGTAAAAATGGTTTTGAAAGAAAGCTGGTGGACCGCTAACTTTTAGAAAGGTTTCATGAATTGACTGTCCTGAAATTATGTTGACTCTAGTACATGCGATAGGAAATAAAGGCATGAATTTCATCATTGAAATCATAATTGGTACAAGGAAGAATGCGTGACTAAATAAAGTAATCAAAATTTAATGATTGTGTCAAACTAAAGAGGATGCGATAATAAAATTAGCAATATTAAAATGAGATGCGAGTGCAAAATTTGGAATAAAAGAGTCAAAGAAAGATACAACCCCCAAATTTGCTCCGTTGCCCGCATCATCCGTCATAGCATCCTTCTTTGCGGTGGGTTGATTCCTCGATTGCGATGTGCTGATCAAACTGGTCGCGTGTTTGATGTTATCGCGTAGCTCTACCGCAATCATTTACTACGTTCATTGCTAAATATTAGGAGGGTAAAAAGTATGAAAGACAGAGTTGATAATCTTAAAGAGTAGTAGCTGTACAAAAAGGTAAAGTAAGTTCATGAAAGAAAGATATCAAAAGGATACTCAAAATAAAAAAATTGTGTCCCTGATGAGTTTGTGTCGCATATCAACGCAGGGACTGCTTGTTTCTTCTTCAATCTGGATTTTTCAAGTCCACGGAAGACTCCTTGCAGTAGCTTTACCCCAATTTTTTTCAAGGACGTCTTCTACTCTATCTTTACTTTGCTTTCCTAGTTAACTTTAGTTTATTCATTTGATTATTGTCATTTTGGATTTGCGGCTGCTTTCTTGGATGTGGTGTGCGTTCGCTCCTTGTGGGTGCGGTAATAATTCCTCTCGGTGCGTGGTTTCAACGGAAGAGTCCTCTCCATCATTCAACACATGGCTATGTCCTCCACATGAATTCTAAAGTATTAACGCAATTGTTATTTTGCTCGTAGATTCTTTGCTTGTTATCTTTTATTCATTATCCTTCTGAAATTCTCTTTTGTCCACTTGCCTACCTTTGCATTGAAAGATTAGCACCCATGATAATACTTATCATTATCATTCATTCCATCCACTTACTAAACGTTGCAAGGCTCACCTCACTTTAACAGCTTCTTCAAGGTTTGACAGTCTTAAGTTTTATTATGTGTAAACCTCTGCTCAAACATCTTCTACCGCATTCCTGAATGAGTTTGTTTTTAGATTTTAGGCAAAGATCCCTGCTACTCTCTAAGTTTTGGTGAGGCAGTGGTCCGAGAAAATGCGTCCAATCTAAGAATTGCGATGTTTATTTCACTTCAAAAAAAATTAAAAAAAAAAAGAAAAAAAAAGAAAAACTCCACTGTCAACACAAAGGGGAGACCCAAGCTGATAAGAGTTAAAGTTGTGAAAGGCACTTACCCGTAGTTGGATACATCGCATGACACCCATGCAAGTAAGCCAAAATGAAAGTAGGTGACTAGAATCAACGCATAATAACAACTCCTCTGTCTAGTGCAACCCAAATAAGCTAAGGCAAGAGTTGAGTTGAATATAGCACGCAACCGAAGTTGGATGTCTGCATGACACCCATAAGGGCAAGCCAAAACGAAGAGCGTAACTAGGTTCAATGTCTCAATCTAATAATGTATTACAAAGCTTTGAATTGTTTTAAATGAATGCATTGTAAAAAGTTAAACACAAAGTTGCTAGAAATGGATAAAAAGGTTTTTAAGCAGAGGCTTACCAGATTTAAACTTAGAAAATATTTCTTTGAAGAAGTAGCCAAAGTCGAGGAGAGTATTGCTGCCAAGGTTAGAGGTACGAGTGAATTATATTTTGAAAAGTTGGTCATCGCAAAGGAAAAACCAGAGGGTGAATTTTGAATTTCCTAAGTATAAGACATGCTTGAGGACAAGCATGATTCTAAGTTTTATGATGTGATAGCTGGTAGAAATGCAAGCTATTGTAGCCTTTTACTTAGAATTATGAGGGTTAACAAGCAAAATATGTGTTGTTAATACTAAGAATTTATGTGAAAAATGAGCTTGCGTCGATCAACACTAAAAATCCTTACTAACCCTATATCATGCATTATACGATGTCAAAATGTCTATTTTTTGTAGCTATCGCAGGAATCAATCGCATGCGCCGATGCCATACCATTGAAAAGTTGATCGCATGTGTTGACCTTCATGAAGAACAGTTCATCGTATAGAATGCCGCAGCTACAGATTAATAGCCATGATAAGAGGGCGATCACAAGCAGGTGGAATACGTTGATACTTCAAGAAGAAACAAGCATGAACTCATACCTTGGGAGTATCAACAAGATAAGATGATGTTGATATTGCCCATACTGCGACAAAGGTAGCAGTGAGGCAGAACGCAATCATGAACGTTGTCGGCATTTAAGCTCAATAAATAGCACCTTGGACCTTCACTTCAAAGCATCCAAGCTTCTTACTTAAGGCAGATGCTTGCGATCACAGATAAGAGCATGAGCGAGATTTTCTTTGAGGATTCTTCACCTCCACAACCCATTCCAAGTGACAATCAGAGTTTTCACTAGAGATAGAGCTCGAGAGAGACTTCTCCATCGTCCATCCATGGCACCACCAGCAGCCTTGACGCATTTCGGATGAAAAGCAAGAGATTGTTTTCATCTAGCCTTCCATTTCTCCTTTTATCTCTGTATTGTATTACATTTTGGCTTAAGACATTAATACATTTTGTAATCAATGAATATCTTAATTCCTTCAACACCATCTTCTTCATCTTTGTCATCGTTTACCTTCATTGTTTAGTTATCAAAGGCGGTCGCATACTCAATCGTGTAGCCTATGTATAGGACGCATGTAGCAACCCACCATGTGCGTTGTACGAGTATAGTGAGTTAATCCTCTTCGCTTGGTGTGAGGCTGTAGCAACGCTTGTCTATGAGCTGTTGCAATGCTTGTCTATGAGCTGATTAGCCGCAACTAATATCCTAAGAGGGTGATTAGTGGAACACACTAAAGCAAAGTATGCATTGTTCCTAGAGATAGGCACGATCTTATGCTCGACGCAACCATGCATTATAGAGATATAAGCATGCGGCTAGCCACCGAGAGGTGCGCGATGCGTTAGTGTGGCGAGCTGGGATTACTCAGGCGACCTAACATAATGAACATTAGTATATGTTAATGACTTGCATCTCTATCAATTCTCATAGTTAAACTTTCATTACTCAATCTGTTTAGTTAGGAGTAGGAGTAGCACATAATCTTTTACTTTTATCTTTTTACTTTTATTCATTGCCTCAAATGCATTAATTCACAAACATTGAGTTAAAAGTCCTTGTGTTCAACCTCCGATCACCCTGAGAAACTTGCGTTCTCGTTATACTTGGTGAGAAAGCGAGATAACTTGTGGAGGGAATGCATGGTCATCACATACATTCTTAAACGCATATTGCATATTTTCTAGTCCAACGCATGACCATCGACGCATGGAGATCAACGCATAACATAAGTTGCATATTTATTTTCCTCTCCTATTCCAATGCATCAACCATCCATCAACTGTCAAACATTCCACTAAAGACCAACAACTAAACTCTTCTTACCACAGATATATTTTTGTGTCCATCAGATATAACCAATCATGAGTACAATGACCCTTCACAGATGCTCGTAAGTACACCATGCCCAACAAGGTTCTGTTTCTCTTTTCTGATACACCATTTTGCTGAAGTGTACCTGGGGCTGAGAGTTAGGACGCAATCCCATGTACTATCATATAGTTCTAGAATTGGAGGTTCATATATTCTCCACCACAATCAGATCATAGTGTTTTTATCTTCTTACCTAACAAGTTTTCAACTTCAGGCTTATACTCCTTGAACTTGTCAAGGGCTTCAGACTTACATTTCATTAGGTAGAGATACCCGTATCTTGAATAATCATCTATGAAAAAGATGAAATATTCATGCCCACCTCGAGCCTTAACACTCATCGGACCATAGAGGTCTGAATATATAAGCTTAAAGGTTTCCTTGGCTCTATAACCTTTTCCAATAAAAGGTCATTTGGTCATCTTGCCTTCGAGGCATGATTCACACACCAAGAAGGAGTTTTCTTCTAAACTCTTTAGAAGTCCACTTTTCACCTACTGCTCAATCCTATTGAGGTTAATGTGACCTAACCTTATATGCCAAAGATGGGCACTTTCCTTAGGAGAAACCTTTGGTCTTTTAGCTGTTGTTGCCATATTAAACATTTCAGTGTTAAACAAGGCTTTTAAAGTTACTTTCCATCGAACCAAAACCAAACTCCATTCCATTCTTGAAAATAAACACTTTATTCTCAGAAAAGGAGACGATATGACCTTGTTCAATGAGACAAGAAATCGAGATTAAGTTCCTCTTAATATGAGGAACTACGAAAACATTATCCAGTAACAGATAACGTTTCTTGTCCAAAAATAACTTCAACTTGTTTACAGCAACAACTGAAACAACCTCACCAGTACTAACTCGAAGAGTCATCTCTCCCTGTGGCAACGTTTGCCAAGAACTGAATCCTTGGTAAGAGAAACTGACGTGATTAGTAGTACTCGAATCTAGGATCCAGGCAAAATCATCATTCTCTATCAAACACGTCTCCAAGACCAATAAATCCGATTTACTTTCTTTAGACATCCTCCTCTTTTGGAGAGTAGAGGATCAATATCAGAACCTAAATAAGCTCCAAGTTCCATATCAGAGAACACTTTTCTTCTATGAACCTCAACAGAGTCAGCAACATTTGTTTCCTCTTCCTAGAGTTTAACTTGAAAACTGACACTATTGGTAATGTCATCCATCCCTCCGTGCTCAAAAAATAAGAACTAACGTTCAAACAAATCTTGCAACGAGTCCATGATCTCGCATGTAATGACACTCAACCCTTTTGGCCAAAACATCAGGTATGCTAGCCAAAATTGAAGTCGGGCCAATGAATTAGCCTTGATCTAAGACTCATATGCATTATGAACACTCCACGGTGCATCACGGGTCAGAACTTTAGGACATTCCTCAACCATGACAAATTCGAGGTCGTTTACCACAAAATACGTTTTACGAGACTCTTTCCACTGTATGTAGCCTGTCAAATTAAAGGCATTACACGAAAATATAAACGAGTTGCTAAAAAAAAAAACACATTGACCTACGTTAGGTTTTAAGTAAATACCTGTTGAAAAACATTCAACATCCAATAAGGTTTAGCAAAACTAACATGAACCCCATGTGACATTTAGTTTCACAATGACGCTTCAAAGGTTTAGGACAAAAGTCGTCGAAGGGAGGTCAATTATCCCTCCCTTGATAAGAAATTCTCAACCAATCATTAATAACAAAACAAGTCTTGCTCCTATAACGACTAACCATCATTGATTTGGTCAAGAGATCATTAACTTACTTAACAATCTCCCGTAAGTGTGACCCGCTATTTTAGGCTCTAGAGATCCACCCCAAGCAGCCAATCCGAAGGGAAAAATCCGATTGGGGCAAAATCTAAAGCGACCTTATTCATTTCTGGAGTGCATCTTGATCTTGATCAACTGCACCAAACCCATTCGAAAGGGGACGCTCCAAAGGCGCCACGAAGGAGTACAGAATGATCTCAGGGTGTGAACCAATGTTAGAGACCGTAGAACAAGTTGACACACACCTT
Organism: Benincasa hispida; assembly: GCF_027475165.1. Classification (NCBI taxonomy): domain Eukaryota; kingdom Viridiplantae; phylum Streptophyta; class Magnoliopsida; order Cucurbitales; family Cucurbitaceae; genus Benincasa; species Benincasa hispida. Next base: position 25,687,723 of record NC_143485.1, read on the forward strand.
TCACCCACTTACTATAAACACTCTCTCCGTCACCTTGATATTAACTCATGCAAACACCATCCGAAGGGGGATGCTTCTAGGGCACCACGAGGCCAAGCATGAATCTCACGAAATGAACATTTAGGGAGAAACGTGAGTGGAATCATTGACATATTAGATATATTTCTTCCTCCCACTGAGCATTTTATAACCTAGGGTTTAGATGACTTAGAAAAAACACGGCTAAGAATTTTAACTAAGTGACTTTTTAGGTTTGCCCAAGAGTAACTTTTACCTTGGATAGTTAAACAACTTTTGATCATCGTCCATTAAACTCTTTGACAAAGTCTTTGACCAACTATCACATGCTTGCATAAAATCTAACTCACCTTTCAAGGTAGGTTCCCAGATAAGGGTGTTCCGTTTTCGTCAGCTTAAGTACCCCAGCCTAGATAGAACTTGCCATAGACAAAAGGTCCCTTATAGATAGATTCAATACAATTTTAATCTTTTATGCCAATCAATTTAATCCTATTAAACCGATTTAAAAAAAAATAAACTTAGGTTACTAATCCCATTAGAACCTTTGAACTTAGGTCTATCTCAATCCAATTTTAAAACCCTTTTAAAACATAAGTCCACCCTAAGTCCGCATGCAACTCTTTCTTATCGATTTTAGTTCTAATTTCTATTATAACACTTACAACAGAAACAACTAAAACCAACCACAACACATAGCAAACACTTACGAGGCATTCATAACTTTTACAAACAGCCTAAGTGTCATGCTCCATGCATCATTCATTCATTGCTACCGTTTTATATAACTCTTATACAAACAAGCAACGAACCAAGCAAAAACATGCTTCCATTCACCCTTATACTATAACGCTTATAATATAAAGATGATGCATGAATATGCTTACTGCATGCATAAATATAACTCTTATATTTTCATGATGCATGTCCATGTTTTCATGTAATTTCTTCATACCATATTACAACACTTATAATACATGATGCATTTCACAACCTAAGGTAGGTTTTAAATCTATATGTCAAACACTTTACCATATAAACCACATACATCTCATGTATAATAAACAAAATGTTGATGAACCGGGAAGAATTGCCTCAAAACCCAAAAACCAAAAGCTAACTATTACAAAATAAAGAGTCTCTGGTTCAAACAAGTGAATCAGATCTTGAACCGTCTAATCGAAGTCTGCGTGTCTATGTTGATCGTGGACCAAACAACCCCGTAATTGTCTACGTGAAAGAGTAAACACTTTACTCAATCGTTTACCTACGCTTCCAGAGCTAAACGATCATTTAGCAATGATCGTGTACCTTTTATTATGCGATGAAGCATGAGGTACGCGATCGTGCAGCATGCTCCGCAATGCAAGCCTTATATGATCGTCTAAACGACTACGATGTGATGAAGCACAATCGTCTAAATGATCGCTGAGCGAGCGCCTTCGTATCGTATACCACATGTTCGTGTAGTCAGTAACTATACGATGAACATGCTAACTACACAATCGTTTAACGCGCGCCTTTTTCTAAACGATAAGCATCATAAGCTCCCACTAAGATCGTGTACCTCCAGCATCTACATGATCAAGCAACCAACGTTATGTGATAGAGTAAACGGTTTGCCCCATTGTTTAGCAATAGCTAAACGATCGTTTAGTTAATACTACACGATCATATAGAAAAATCTACACAGTCATTTAGCCAAATACCATGACTGTACAAGAAATTCAAAACAAAAGTGAAATTTGGAATATCAGAACAACCTGGCTCTGATACCAATTGAAGGAATTCGGACATGAGGATTTTCATGAGTAGCGAAATGATCATTCAAAATTTCATTCATATACGAACATTAACAATTACAATCAAGAAACAGAAACAAACAGGCTATGCACAAAACAAAATTACAGCATGCTTTACTAAACGATCAAGGGCAAGAAACACATACCTTTGAAGACTCATCTTCAACACCCTTGATCACAAACACTCGAACAATCAGCAAGGCTGCAAACCTAAATGCTCGAACACTATGACCGCTACACTGCACGATCACAATGACCACGAACTCAGCGATCTCCAAGATCAAGAACAAATAGCAACTACCACACGAACACTGCAAACTCAACGAACGGCCTCCAATAAACCTTGACAATGTCGAGTTGAGTATGACATCACCATAATGGCTACCTTGGTATTCTCGGTGTGGGAACCAAAAGTGTGGGCTCTGTGTGGACTTGGTTAGAGGAAGAGACTAGAGGAATAATCGTGTAAACGATTGAGCAAGTGGGAGATGACAGAGGTCTATTGTATAGACGATGCCCAATCGTTTAACAGAAGTTATGCGATCGTTTAGCTAATCGGCCAGTTGAGTGACTATCGTATCGAAACACTCCACGATCGTCTAGTCTTTCTTCAACTGTTGTTTAGTAAATCTCATTTACTTGACAGCCACCGTGAGCAATTTGTCGCGAATAGCAACTTTCTCTAATCTTTTAATTTCTAAATTTAGGGGAAAAAAATTTATCTCACGGTTATCATGAAACCACCAATAACCTCCCACTCAATTGGTTATTAGAGAAAAAGAGTTAATTATCTAATAATTAATATAATTATAAATACACATGATAACTAACTTACCCTACTATATTTATAACCTATAGTTTCAATATTTCATCTCATGAAACATATAAACCATGACTCTTTTTCTATTTCATGGTACTTAATGTAAATCTCATTTACATTAATCCTTCACTTAATGTATCTCATACATCACACCGATCATATCATATATGATCGAATTACCTCTTGTCAATTTGAACATTTCAAATCAACACCAAGAACTGATCCTCAACTTGAATTCATTGAGCTACCAAGGGGACCTTATGGACCTGTAGCTCGAAGCTCCAACAGTACATGAATATCTGACTAAACTCTTTAGTCATGGGATCCACCATCCGTTAACTACCAGGCACTCCACTAAAGACCGAGAGTTGAACTCTCCTTACTGCAGATATATTATGTGTCCATATCAACCAATCAACAGTGTCATAACCTTTCACAGATCGCTCGTAGGTACAGCTGGGCCAATAATCGTTATACCCCTGTAGTTACATCTAACTCCTTAAGTACCACTGATCCCTCTAATGAACATAAGTCATAGTTCTACTATGACTGAGTTCTCTCTTCCAAAGAAAAGTTGTGGCCATTATGTTCAAGCCCCAGAATCAGCTCTTAAGGAACAATCTATCTACGTATCCCTACTTCGAGGAAGGAGTGAATTTCATCTTGTGTAACTGAGTTCCCAACTCTCAAATCAGACAAGTGCCCAAAAAGGTAGGAATTTTGAGTTGGCAATCTAGCCGCTCTCACCCATACTAATCAAAGGACCGCCCTCAAAGGCAGGAGTTCCCAAAACACTCAAAATTGATGTTATGTCACCTATGGTCGTTTAGGTGAGACGTAAGTCTCCAGTATGAACGACGTTATATACAAAGATGAATCTGTTGGGGTTAATGCCCTAAAGTCTCGTTTCCTATAGTTTGTAAATAGTTTGTACGAACACTTGGGATATATAATATATGATATTTTACTTCACTTCTTGATTTTGATCAGATGAATGTTTTATTTTCTTTACCACAAAATAATAAACTAAAATCCCTGGTTATTTTTACATAACTTAAGCATGTATGTGGTGACATACAAGTGGATCATGTCTTAAGTGATAACCAAAATGGTCTGTAGTATATGGATATAGTAGGGAAACCTTATCTTGGTAACACTACGAATGTGGCCCGCTTTGTGGAATAGTTACAAGTGTTGTAACTTGTCACAGATGGTCTGATTCTGATCATTCGTGTAGAGGACATGCGAGTGGGGGCATCTTATACAAAGAGTTTGTATAAGATCTGACCACGAAGTGTTAATGTCTCGTTATATAACGTCGTTCATGAAAAAAACTTCACTTCACTAGGATGATCATAGGTAACATGACCTCAATCCTGAGTGAGTTGGGAACTCCTGCCATTGAGGGCGGTCCTTTTATTTGCATGGGTGCGAATGGCCAGTCTATTGACTCAAACCTACCACTTTAGGGATTTGTCTGATTTGAGAGCTGGGAACTCAGCTACACGAGATGGAATTCACTCCTTCCCCAAAGCAGGGGTAAGTAGATAGATTGCTTCCTTCAGGGCTGATTCTAGGGCTTAAATGATGTGGCGCCACACCCCTTCTCTTGGCCCAAGAGGTGTTCACACATAGTTGGACTATGTTGTATTGTTCATTAGAGGGATCAGTGGTACTTAAGGAGTGAGATGTAACTACAGGGGCAAAACGATAAATTGGCCCAACTGTACTTACAAGAATCTGTGAACAGCTATCATACTCATGATTGGTTATATCCAATGGACACCGAAATATATCTATGGTAAGAAGAGTTCAACTGTCGATCTTTAGTGGAATGCCTGGCAGTTAATGGATGGTGGATCTCGTGGCTAAAGAGTTTAGTTAGCTATTCATGTATGATGCTTATATTTATGAAGTGGAAATATAGATGCTATGTGTTGATGGAATTGCATTGTGCACTCAAGTTTCCCCAGCGGAATCCAAGTGTAAATTCCTCTGAGTTTCCTGGTAAGTCTAGGGTCGAACACAGGGACTTGTGAAAACAGTATGCGTTGGTAATTTTTATGACAACTTTACGGTAATCAAGTAAATAAATAAGTGTTGGGTTTGTTGTTTGCTTTGATGAAAAAGAAATAAATAAAGGCGGCGGATTTGAGAAAATATAATTGCGTTGATAGATGCAATGAGTATGCGATGAACGGGTTGAGAAGATCTTTAGCTAGTGTTACTTGGGAATGCATCAGACTATGCGATCATGTTACTACCATACACAAAAAGTCAATTTCCAATGTAAATGTGATGCTCCTAAATCTAGGATGCATGTGTTGAATGCAAAATGTCCATAGAGCTCATCCCTAAGTCTCTACTCTTGTCTTATGCGATGATGCAAAATGCATGAAAGCAAGGTGACCGCATACAATCATATCCTATCTCTAGGATGATGCATTGATAACAAATAATGATCATTCTTAAACGCCTATCTCTTATTTATAGGTTCTAATCTGGCTCTTCCGAGTCTAGATTCTAACCTGACCTTCCCAAGTCTAGATCTTGTCCTTAGACTACCCTTCTGAGTATCTCTAATGGACGAATGAAGCATACATAAACAAGATAATCGCAAAGAATTAAGATTCCCTAGTTGTGCTAGCTAAATGCTTCTCAACCCATTCAACTGATTTAACTAGTCATGCGTGAATAATAGAGAGTGAACAGATATAGAGAAAGAAATTCCATTCTCATAAATGAGTCGAGTACAAAATATCAATGGAATTTAAAGGTAAAGAGTCTGGTAGCAATTCCTTGCTAACCGAGGCTTTTTACACTCAAATCTCTATTCTAATCTAAAGATGTTCTCGCTTCCACAGGCGTCAGCCCTCTCTCTATCCTTGGAGATTCTAGTGCTCTCCTAAGCTTACCCGAATGATCTATCGGCACAACTTTCTCCCTTGCGTCTGCCTTAAAATGAAAGAAAACTAAGAACAAAAACGTGCAAACTGATCAACTGGTTCACCCCTTCTCTGAAGAATTCCCTTGGTATTTATAGAGCATCCATAGTGAAAGGCGGCTTCTCTCTCCTAGTTGTACAGATGGGACAGCTTTAATTCCTGACTGATGCACCGCATAATTGTCACCGATAAAGCTGAATGTACTTTATGACCGTTATCGACTGTCAACTTAATTTGGATTCGACTGTCATCAGCTTTCTATCCCATCACTCTTAATTATCCTTTCCCCCGAATGCGTCCACCATGTTGCACTAACCAAGTTACGGCGATCCTTCTTGGGCGAATGTTTGCGAGCACGATCAACGCAAAGTCTTACGGTGAAGTTGCACTCGACCAATGAATTCTTATGATCGCAATCTTTGCATTGGATTAACGCATATTCTGCACAAAAATACAAAATCAATTGTTCTAATGCGTTGGATGCATGCGATCGCAATATTAAGAAACTGATGCTTAATGGACGCAAAGTAACATATTTCATCAATGCAATCCAACATTGTTTAAGAACTTAGCACTACGATAACGTGCATTTCTGCTCGTTATCACAACCCCCAAATTTAAACAATGCTTGTCCTCAAGCATAAGCTAAAGATTCCTTTAGCAAGTCAACCGCACAGTTCTTTTCCTAGACTTCTCAAGGATACTTCATTCAAATCCTATATACCAGAATTTCCTTAAGTCTTATTCAAGTCTCTTCTTAAAATATTTCTAAGACCTAGGAACTGCAAGTTTAACTTCCAAAAGGACTTTACTAAATTTTGGAACATCGTATGATTTATTTCAAAAAAATTAAATTTTTCTACCGGGGTGTCAAATGATTTTATCCTTGCACAAAAAATTTTCCTCATTGATATTTTTTTTTTCTGACCTTGTGCTGATCCGAGTGCCTTGCCTTCGTTTTGGCTTGCCCCCACGTGTGTCATGCGGACATCCAACTACGAGTAATGGACTCTTTCTCAGACTAAACTCATACCTATTTGGCAGTGGAGTTGCGATCATTTATTTATGTGTTGACCCTGGTAACTTACTTTCGTTTTGGCTTGCCCCCACGTGTGTCATGCGGACATCCAACTACGGATAAGTGCCTTTCACAACTTAACTCTTATCAACATGGGTTTCCCATTGCATTGACAGTGGAGTTGTTATTCTCGATTTTTTGTTTAGAGAAAATAGCAAGGTCGTAAATAATAACTCACCCCCAAATTTAAAATGCGGCAATGTCCTCATTGCCAAAAGATGAAAATAAGTCATGTGATGTTCTAGAATGCGTTGTAAAGAGAGTTTGAAAGAAAGCTAGCAAATTCCTAACTTCTAGAAATATTTTATGAGGTGACTATCTTAAGACTAAGTTGATTCTAGTGTATACGAAAGAAATAGAAGCATATTTTTCATCATTGAAATCATACTTGGCAAAGAACAGAATGCGGTAAACTACTAAATTTATCTATGTCAAATGATTACGGTAATTAAAGAGGATGCGGTGATAAAACTTTGAAAACTAAAATGCAATGTGATAGCACAAAATTTGAAATAAAGATAAGGAAGAATACACCCTCAAATTTTGCGTTTTCGCCCGCATTATATTGATGCATCCATCTTTGCGGCGATATCTCTTCTTTGGGTTGCGGTGATGGAGTAAGATAAGTATTTTTTTCGTGTAACATCTCCGCAATCCAGCGCCTCGATCATTGCAAGAAAAACAAAGAGAGGGTCAAATTATTTTAACCAAAATAAAACTCATTATCGCATTTGTTTTTAGAAATAAAAATAAAGATGGTGATAGTAACATAAAGATAGATCAGAATTGAAAAGATATAGTAAAAATTCCGCATAATGGATAAAAGTTGAAGAATCGATGTTTCCCAAAACTTGAGTCCCTGATAGATTGCGATCATTTGATAACGCAGGGACCACTTATTTCCGGTTCGTTTGTTCACGTCCATGGTGGCTTTTCTCTCTTTTCTTTGTCCTCTTGGATCTTTACTGCCTTAATCCTGAGTTTTTCCCCATGAATGCTCATTACAATTTCCCCTTTTCGCACATCAATTTGAGCACGACCAGTTGAAAGGAATGGTCGTCCCAATATGATGGGCGTATCTTCGTCCGCTTTATAATCCAAAATGAGGAAGTCTGCCGGCAGGATGAATTTATCGATTGAAATTGCGGCATTTTTCAACTCCCCTTCAGGTTGTATTCGAGATCTATTCGCGAGCAGGAAAGTTTCCTTTGTGGGCATAAGTGTGTCGATCTTCAATTGTTTGAAGATTGATAGCGGCATTATGTTTACACTTGCCCCAAGATTGGATAGTGCTTGGCCACTGAAGGTCCCTCTGATAGAGCATGGGATCGTGAAGATTCCTGGGTCGCCCATTTTAGGTGGGATCATAGCATTTTGCACTACAGCCACTATTGCGATATTTTCTTCCTCATTTTGTTCCTCTTTCAATCTTTGCGAAGTTACTGGTGGGTAAACTTCTTTTGTCTCAAGATCTAGAGGCTTAAGGGTGGATACAACTTCAGGGTCTATTTTCTCAGGCTTCTCCAAACTATAGGTCAACAGGCCTTTGGTTATCACCGCATTCAAGTTGGTCACAATGCGCTTCTCCTCTACTTCCGTAGTCATGTTGTCTGTTAACAAGGAGACTGCTAAGCATTGTTCCTTCTCGTTCCCCTACCATTGCGAGGGTGCTCAGTTGAGCTCAGCAATGCTCCTTGCGGTCTATTTTTCAGCTAGCCCGCAATTTGTCCCATTTGAATTTCGAGATTTGTAATGGATGTAGCTTGATTCTGAAGCACAGATTCGTTTTTCTCAATATACTGCTTTAGCAAGCTCTCTAAGGACGAAGATTGCGATGGTTGTGAGCTGCTAGCTTGACTTTGTGCTAAACCGTTGTTTTGCGGGAAAAACCGGGTGGCCCTCTTTTTGTTGCCACAGGTTGAAAGCTTTGTTGTTGATTTTTCCACGTAAATTTGGGTGGTTTTGCCACCCGGGGTTATATGTATTAGAATAGGGATTATCTCTTATGAAGCATACCGACTGCAGGTTTGTTGGGCATTCCTCCATCGGATGAGTATCACCGCAAATGACATAACTTGGGTTGTTTGAGTGATTGCTCTGACCTGTTCTTTCTTCGCTCCCGTATTATTAATTGCGATGCCTTGTATCAAACTCATCATCGCAGTCATTTGATTTTGCAGGGATGCGATAGCCCCATTGTTTGTGTCATTTTCTTTTATTCTTAATCTCTGCTCGCTTTCCCTCCAATCCTCATGAGTTTTGGAAATGCGATCAAGTATGCTCTTAGCCTCCCCATATGTTTTATCGAGAAGACCACCAGCGGCTACTGCATTGGCAGCGGTCTGCGAAGAGGGATTCAATCCTTGGTAGAAAATTTCCATTTGCAGGCAATCTGGTAAGCCATTTGTGGGCAGACTCTTACAAGCCGCTTGAACCTCGCCCAAGCATCGTTGAGCAATTCGTCATCTTCTTGTTCAAAATTTTTTATTAATTTCTTTCTCCTAGCGTTCTCAGTTGGTGGGAAATACTTCTTCATAAATTTTTCCACCACCTGTTCCCACAAAGTTATCTCCCCCAGTTCAAGAGAATATGCCCATTTCCTCGCCTGATCACACAAAGAAAAGAGAAACAGAATTAGTCGAACTTCCTCGATTGAAATATTTAGGAACACAAAAGTGTTGCAGATTTCTATGAAGCTCCGGAGGTGGGTGTGCGGGTCTTCGCCACGCCTTCCTCCAAACTACCCAGTAGCCTAGATCATCTGTAACATTACCGACTTCATTTCAAACCTCGATCCATCTAACGTCGGCCTCATGATTCTTGGAGAGTCCCGGATGGGTCTATTGCGGTCATTCACCAGAAGGATGGGGTTGGCCATTATATTATTCGCGTTAGTGGCTCTTACGTCTGGTTGCTCCGCCATTCTTGGCGTTCCTTCTTGTTGTTGGTGGAGGTCTCTTAATCTTCGTCTAAAAGTCCTCTCAATCTTCGGGTTGTAATTCGCCAGAGATTAAGAGTTCTACAAAGAAATCAAAAAAAATTATCGTTAATAAACTATTTTTCCGAAGTCCCCGGCAATGGCACTAAAAACTTGATGCTTGTATTTATGAAGTGGAAATATGGATGCTATGCGTTGATGGAATTGCATTGTGCACTCAAGTTTCCCCAGTGAAATCCAAGTGTAAATTCCTCTAAGTTTCCTGGTAAGTCCAGGGTCGAACACAGGGACTTGTGAAAATAGTATGCATTGGTAATTTTTATGACAACTTTGCAGTAACCAAGTAAATAAATAAGTGTTGGGTTTGTTGTTTGCGTTGATGAAAAAGAAATAAATAAAGGCGGTGGATTTAAGAAAAGACAGTTGCGTTGATAGATGCAATGAGTATGCGATGAATGGGTTGAGAAGATCTTTAGCTAGTGTTACTTGGGAATGCGTCAGACTATGCGATCATGTTACTACCATGCACAACAAGTCATTTTCCAATGTAAATGTGATGCTCCAAAATCTAGGACGCATGTGTTGAATGCAAAATGTCCATAGAGCTCATCCCTAAGTCTCTACTCTTGTCCTATGCGATGATGCAAAATGCATGAAAGCAAGGTGACCGTATACAATCATATCCTATCTCTAGGATGCATGTGATGCGTTGATAATAAATAGTGCTCCTTCCTAAGCACCCGATGCGTTGATAACAAATAGTGCTCCTTCCTAAGCACCTATCTCTTCTTTATGTGTTCTAATCTGGCTCTTCCGAGTCTAGATTCTAACCTGACCTTCCCAAGTCTAGATCCTGTTCTTAGACTACCCTCTCGAGTATCTCTAATGGACGAATGAAGCATACATAAACAAGATAGTCGCAAAGAATGAAGATTCCCTAGTTGTGCTAGCTAAATGCTTCTCAACCCATTCAATTGATTTAGCTACTCATGCGTGAATAACAGAGAGTGAACAGATATAGAGAAAGAAATTTCATTTTTATAAATGAGTTGAGTACAAAATGTCAATGGAAGTTAAAGGTAAAGAGTCTGGTAGCAATTCTTTGTTGACCGAGGCTTTTTACACTGAAATCTCTATTCTGATCTAAAGATGTTCCCGCTTTCGCAGGCGTTGGCCCTCTCTCTATCCTTGGAGCTTCCAGCGCTCACCTAAGCTTACCGGAACGATCTACTGACACAACTTTCTCCCTGGCGTCCGCCTTAAAATGAAAGAAAACTAAGAACAAAGTCATGCGGACTGATCAACTAGTTCACCCCTTCTTTGAAGAATGCCCTTGGTATTTATAGAGCATCCATGGTGAAAGGCGGCTTCTCTCTCTTGGTTGTACAGATGAGACAGCTTTAATTCCTGACTGATTGATGGCGGGAAATTGGAAGTCAATTTTACTCGACAACCAAAATTCCTTGGACGCGTTATGCGATGCATGTTCCTAAGATATGCATTGACAGTCATGCGTCGATGGTCATGCGTTGGACTGATATTGCATTAATGAATGTTTGCAATGATCATGCGTCCTGCCACAAGTTTTCTTACGCTGGAATCAAGTATAATTCCAATGCAAGTTTCTCAGGTAATCCGAGGTCGAACACAGGGACTTGTAGCTATATGTATGCGGTAATGTGCATGAGGCGGTTTGAATAAAAGAATGGAAGGGATGTTGCTAAGTTAATCCTACTCTTACTCCTATCTAACAGACAACGCAATGAGAATATGCATGAAAGGTAGAGATGCAACAAACCTTGACATGAAATAAATGTGTGGGAAAATAGATAAAATGTGGAGATGATTTCATTGCAACCTTCAAGAGTGACCGCAAGGGCAACCTTAATTAACACAGGCCAATACGATCATGCTACACACACTGAAAGCCTAAATCTAGGACATATGTGGTGTGTATGCATAAATGTCGAGATGACCGCATACCGCCACCATATCCTACTTCTTGGACGCATGCAAATCCATTCTGTAGGGTGCATACGCAGTGTGAAGCAAACAAAGCTTATCTCTAAGTTCTCCCTTCTTGCCTATGCATTCCAATCCGCTATCCCGAGTCTTAGATTTGTGCTTTAGACTACTCTCTCAAGTATGCCTAAATGATGAATGTTGCACTCATAGGACAAGGTACCCATATGAACTTTGCTGACCTAAGATTGTTACTATTCCTAGTGAACAACGCATACCTTGCTTAATGCGTCCAATCACTTACCCTCCCGAGCAGTTGATTGTTGTTTCCTTTACTCATAGACAAGTAATGCATTAGCCTATAGACAGGCATTGCAGTAGCTTCATACTACAAAAATAAGGTTACTCACACACTCGTGCAACGCACACCTCTCGGTGGGTTGTTACATGCTTCATATTCCTAATCCACATGACTAAGTATGCAATACCCAAGCACTCCCACTAAGTGTTTCAATGAAAGTAAAGATGCTAAGCAAAGAAGATGGAGATGGAGTCGAAGGAACAGATAAATGCATTGAAAACAAATTGTATTAATTCCTTAATTCCAAAATTTCATACAATACAATATAGGAAAAGAAAGGAAAAAGAAATGACCGGCTGGAAGCAAAGATTTGCTCCCAGCGGATGTGCATCAAGGCTGTCAGTGGTGCCATGGATGGGGAGGAGCTGACTTTCTCGAGATCTAGCTCCGGTCGAAGGCTCTGGTCGTCACTCGGAATGGATGAAGGAGGTGAAGAACTCTCAGGCGTCTTCTCACGCATTTTGTCTGGATCGCGGGGAAAATCCCCGGTTGAGGGATAATCTCTGGATAACTTGAATTTCAGCTCATTGGCCTCTATTTATAGAGCTTGGGTCGTCGACAGCATTAACTGGACTACTCTGAGTTTGACATTCGACGTATTAGTCCTTTCTAAACCTCTGCCACCAACGGCGTGGTAGGTGAAATGTCAATATCATCTTTTGGATTTTCTTGAGGTAGATGCGTTGATGCGTTCATTCTAACTACCTTGCGTTGATCCCATTAGTTTGCGTTGTCACGTAGCCGCAATCATTCAATGGCTGCATTCGTTTAATACCGCAACTCTACATGATGACCGCAATTGCTTGACGAGCACAACTCCCATGCGATGGACGCATACGGGTGATTACCGCAACATCCATGCGTTGATCGATGCATTTGACTTTGTGATGGAGTGTTTCTCTGCATGTGGTCGTCTATGCAGTGGTCCGGTTTCTACGTTTGCGTTCATTTCCTGCATTAGCTACAAAAATAGAACATTGAACGCATAATTAACGCAAAGTAATGGGTCAGCTGAGATTCGACATGCTGATAGACGTAAACTCATATTCTCGTGAATTCCTATCATGATCGACGCAATTTCTGCCTAACAACCTTCATAATTCTAAGTAAAAGGACTAAGATGGCATGCATTTCTGCATGTCATCACTGATGCGCCACATAATTGTCACCGATAAAGCTGAATGTACTTTATGATCATTATCGGCTGTCAACTTAATTTGGATTCGACTGTCATCAGCTTTCTGTCCCATCGCCTTTCACCCGGATGCGCCCACCATATTACGCTGACCAAGTTGTGGAAATCCTTCTTGGGCGAATGTTTGCGAGCATGATCAACGCAAAGCCTTGTGGTGAAGTTGCGCTCGACCAATGAATTCTTATGATCGCAATCTTTGCATTGCATTAACGCATATTCTGCACAAAAATACAAAAATCAATTGTTCTAATGCGTTGGATGCATACAACTGCAATATTAAGAAGCTGATGCTTAATGGATGCAAAGTAACATATTTCATCAATGCAATCCAACATTGTTTAAGAACTTAGCACTATGATAACGTACATTTCTGCCCATTATCAACGTACAGTTGGAGCTTCGAATCATAGGTCCATAAGGTCCCCTTGGTAGCTTGGATAAGAGTTGAGAATCAGTTTTTGGGTCAATTTGAAATGTTCAAATTGATAAGAGAGAGTTTGATTATATATGATATAATTGAACTGGTTAATTATATATGATATAATTGACTAAATGTATGAGATACATTATTTTGGAGGAAATTGTATATAAATATGATTTATATCAAGTAGAGGAGAAAACACTATAGTAGATATATAGTATCAAACTATAGGTTAAGAATATAATATGATTATATTCATTATTTAATTAGTTACGTGGTTATGAGATAATTGGCCGAGTATTTCTCCGGATTCGTTCGAAAGTGGGAAGTTATATTCAGTTCTTGTAACTGAAGAATAAAAATGAAAATTGTTTTCATTTTTGCACACTACACAAAAGATATACGCAAAAATTTGATCACGGTGTGAAAGTATACGATCGCTTAGCATTGAGAGCCTATACAATAGTGCCCGTCTTCCTAAACGATCGCACACCCACGTACTAAACGATCACTTACGTTTTCTATATGATCACTTAGCACGCCGAGTAGAATTAAACGATCGCTTAACTTTTGATAGATGGTCGCTTAGCTAAATCTACACGGTCGTGTACCCCGATCTAAACGATCAAGCACACCCAACTATACGATAGTCTTCTACTATCTCCCACTTGTTTGTTCGTTCTACACGATCACTTTTCCTCCTTCCCTCTACGAATTCCATCAAAGTCCACCCTTTGGATTCTCACTCCGAGAATACCAGGGCTTCGAGTGGTGGTGTCATTCTCGATTGCTGTTTGTTCGTGTGCTACCGATCGTGTAGACGACCGTGGTGCTGCTAGTCGACTGCTTGCTGGACGATAAGAAGTGTGAGGTGTTTGCTTCCGTTGAACTGAATTTGATTGAAGACAGTCTTCAACTGGTAAATTCTTTCGGTCTTTTGCATTTAATTGTTAAAAGCATGCCAGTAATTAGAGTTTACAATGCATATTTGTATGTTAGAATGTATGTGTGGTAATTCTATCACAATGAAATCGGAAAGATCCGCTTCCACTCATAGGTACTCTTGTTTAAAAGTTCCTTCAATTGTATCAAAGCTAGGTTTCTAATACTCCAATTTCATTGATGCAAAGAATAACATATATATTCTCGGTGGGTGCAACATATCTACTCTCTGTTTTAATGGTTAATTCATTTGTGGATGTGCGGATTAATGGAGTTTTTTTGGGATGAAACCTCGATTTGATTAATTATTTTACATTTTCAGTTAATTGTAAAAGCCCCTGCATTTTTTGGCATAATTAATTGTTATCGATTCTGTAATTTAAAGTTAGTTTGAATCTTGAGTTGTTCATGAAGAAGTTCGGAGCAAGCGTTGCTGTTCGTTGAGGAAGAAGACGATCAAGAGTTGGTCGGATCATGTAGACGATAGGGTAGGCGATCGCTGAGTATCGGATGCTCAGGTGTCATTTAGCTTAGTAAGCTTCATCGCTTAGTACCTGATTAAATGATCATGGAACAAATCGCATGGTAAATCGTTTATCTCTTTACCTGTTAAGTGATTGTCTGGACGATCAGGCTTCACACCCTCGTTGTCTTCTAAGCGATTGTTTAGCATTTTGCGCTATCATCTAGTATGCACTAAGCGATCATTTATCTGAGGCGTTTACTAAACGATGGAGCTTTGCCCGGCGGTTCAAGACCTGATTTGCTTGTGAATCGGTTTGCTCGATGAAAAGTGTAATAGATAGAACTATTTCATTTCGATTTTGTAAAGGTTCATCACGGTCCATTAATCTTTGGTTTAATACATGAGATGTATGTTTATTTATATGTCATATGGTATGCAAATATAGTAAAATTCCACCTTACGTTATGCATTAGTCATGCATCATCTCTTTATTATAAATGTTATAATTTAGAGAAGCATGATTTCGATTACGTAAGAGCATGCTCATGCATCATATAATATAAGAGTTATATTTTTGCATGCATAAAAAGCATTGACATGCATCATCTTTATATTATGATTGTTATAGTATAAGGGTGTATGTAAAGCATGTTTACTTGGTTATTACATGTATATAAAAGTTAAGTATAGTAATGACTGGACATTGCATGAAGCATGACACATAGGTTACTTTATAAGCGTAATAAATACCTAGTTATGCGCATTGTGTTTTAGTTGTTTCCTTTTAAAGGTTAAAGAGAAATTAGAGCTAAAAGCAATAAGAAATACTTGCATGCTCACTTAGGTTTAATTCATGGTTTTAAAATGATTAAAACTTGGATGTCATAGACCTATGATCACGATTCTAATAAGATTAGTAACCTTTAGGCTTTAATCTTTTAATTAGTTTAATAGGATTAATAAAAGGTTAAAGTGTAGCAAATCTATCTATAAGGGACTTTTTGTCTAAGGCAGGTTCTGTCTAGGCTGGGGTATTTAAGTTGATAGAAACATAACACCCCTACTTGGAAACCTACCTGGAAAGGTGAATTAGATAGATTTAATACATGCATGCAAGTTAAGGATAGTCCATTAAAGTGTTTAAATGTGACTACTTGAACTTGTTTAATTCATAGACAAAAGTTGTTTATGAGTGGACTTAAAAAGATGACTTAGACTAAAATCAGTAGCAGGATTGTCTAGGTTAATAAACCCCTAGGTAGAACATTCAGTGGAGATACTT
Source organism: Benincasa hispida (assembly GCF_027475165.1). Taxonomy (NCBI): domain Eukaryota; kingdom Viridiplantae; phylum Streptophyta; class Magnoliopsida; order Cucurbitales; family Cucurbitaceae; genus Benincasa; species Benincasa hispida. The sequence goes on from NC_143485.1 coordinate 25,703,953, forward strand.
GGGGCATATGATGCTTCATTTAAACCTTTCACGTTTCTCCCATATAGTCCACACCGTGAGATCTACCCTTAGCCTCATGGCATACTGGGAGTGTCCTCCTAAAGGATGGTGTTTAGGTAGGTCAATATCAAGGTGGATGGAGAGAATGTTCATAGTAAGTGGGAGCGGGAAGTGCAACAACATATCCCTCAGTCTCCCTCTATAGGATGGCAGTTTTACATGTTTCCTTATTTGATCTCCCGTAAGAGGATAAGGTTACTTAGTCTCTTGTCCTAATCTACTTCTTCCCTACGATGAGCTCATTAGGGCGGGACTCTGGCACCAAAAGTGAGGGGTCACACTTACGCGGAATTGTTAAAGGTTAATAGTTCTAAACCAAATAAATGGTGGCTATTAGGTTTAGTTCCAAGAGTTGGTTATGCCTAATGGTTAAGAATGTCTCATCCTAGTGAAGGGGCATCTGATCACCCCACCAGTGATGTTTGTCCTGCCTCACTGGGGCATCATTACAAAATAGAAGTCTTGAACACTTAGGGTACTTGAAACTGTTTTGCTAAAATAAATTGGTTAAAATGTGGTTTAGCAAAATCTTATAAGTTTGTTCGTTTTTCAATAACAAGTTTTAAAATGGCTACAGCCACGTTAGCTTTGCTTAGCGCCAAGAAACTTACTAGCGAAAATTTTTCAACATGGAAACACATGATCATGACTATTTTAATCATCGAGGATCTCATGTTTGCCCTTACGGAGGTCTGTCCTCCTATTCCAACTCCCAATGCCACTCGAAATGTTCGAGAGGCATACAAGCGATGGACACGGGAAAATGAGAAAGCTCGAGCCTATATCTTAGCCAGTCTTAATGACATGTTAGCCAAGAAGCATGAGCCCATAGTCTCAGCACATGAGATCATGGAGTCCCTACGAGGGATGTTTGGACAACCACCTAAACAGCTCAAGCATAAGGCTCTTAAACACATCTTCAACTCCAAAATGGAGGAAGACACCTCTGTTCGTGAACATGTGCTTAATATGATGGTCCACTTCAATGTGGTGGAGATGAATGGGTCTATTGATGAGGGCAGTCAGGTTAGCATAATCCTGCATTCTTTGCCTGAGAGTTTCCTGTACTTTGTTAGCAATGTGATTCTTAACAAAGTGAAATACACCCTTACAACTCTCCTCAACAGGTTGCAGACATACCAATCTTTACTAAAAAGTAAGGAGAGAAAGAGAGCTGAGGCAAATGTTGCTTCATCCTCAAGGACGTTTCATCGAGGTTCGACCTCAGGAACAAAGTTTCCACTTTCTACTTTTACCTCTGTAAAAGGGAAAAGAAGAAGGGTGGTAAGGGGAAAGGGAAGGCGCCTGCTAACCCACCATCTGTCGCTCCAAGAAGGCGTCTGCCGCCAGTTGAAAAAGGGAAAATATTTTCACTGCAATCAAAACGGGCACTAGAAGAGGAATTGTCCTCGCCGGTTAAAGAAAAGAAAGGCAGCCAAGGCAGACAAAGGTAAATATGATTTACTTGTACTAGAAACATGTTTAGAGGAGAATGATGATTCTACCTGGATAATTGATTCGAGCGCCACTAATCACGTTTATTCTTCTTTTCAGACGATTAGATCCTGGTGACAGTTGGAGGTTGGTGAGATGACGATGCGAGTAGGCACCGGGCACGTCATCTCAGCTATGGCAGTGGGAGGGATCTAGTTATCTTTACATAATAGGTTTCTAGTTTTAAACGATGTATATATTGTTCTTAAGCTTAAAAAGAACTTTATTTCTGTAAAGTGCCTGTTGCAATGTAAATATACGCTTTCTTTTAATGTGGATAAAGTGTTTATTCAAAAAGATGGTGTTCATATTTGTACAGCTTATCTGGAAAGTAACTGGCATGTGCTAAGACCGTTAGCCTTAAGTTCCCTCCAAAACACCGAGTTGTTTAAAACTATCGTAACTCAATCTAAACGTCAACGAATTTCTCCAAAAGAAAATGCCCAACTTTGGCACCTTCGATTAGGGCACATCAATCTCAATAGGATTGAGAGATTAGTGAAGAATGGACTTCTAAGTGAGTTAGAAGAAAATTCTTTACCAGTGTGCGAATCTTTCCTTGAGGGTAAGATGACTAAAAGGCCTTTTACTGGAAAAGGTTCTCGAGCCAAAGAGCCTCTTGAGTTAGTACATTTTGACCTTTGTGGTCCTATGAATGTGCGAGCCCGAGGTGGCTATGAGTATTTTATCAGTTTTACTGATGATTACTCTAGGTTTGGGTATGTTTATCTAATGCAACAGAAGTTTGAATCCTTTGAAAAGTTCAAAGAGTTCAAGGCTGAAGTTGAAAACGCATTTGAAGGATTAAAACACTTCGATCAGATCGAGGTGGAGAGTTTTTGGACTCGGCATTTCAAGACTATTTGATAGAACATGGAATCGTTTCCCAACTCTCAAAGTCGGGTACACCTCAGCAGAATGGTGTAGCGGAGAGGAGAAATAGAACCTTATTGGACATGGTTTATTCAATGATGAGTTGCGCTTCCTTACCGAACTCATTTTGAGGTTTCGCAGTGGAGACTGCAGTATACATACTCAACTGTGTTCCTTCCAAGAGTGTTGCGAGAACACCTCTGGAGTTGTGGAATGGGCGTAAAGCTAGTTTACGTTACTTCCGCATTTGGGGTTGCCCTACACATGTGCTTGAGGCAAATCCCAAGAAGTTGGAACCACGGTCGAGTATGCCTCTGTGTAGGCTACCGTAAAGGTACACGAGGGGATTATTTTTATGATCCGTCAAAAAATAGGGTGTTTGTTACCACGAATGCTACTTTTCTGGAGGAAGATCATATCAGGGAGCACAATCCACGTAGTAAAGTCGTGTTGCGTGAGCTTTCCAATGAAACTACTGAAACTTCAACAAGAGTTGTTAAAGAGCCTGCTTCATTAGCAAGAGTTGTTGATGGTAGTTCATCTAGTAGTTCGGTTCCACCTCAGGAGTTGAGGGAACCTCAACGTAGTAGGAGGGTTGCGAACCCACCCTTCGCTATCTGGGTTTCACGGAAATCCTAGCTATTGTAGCAGATGGCGAGTTGAGGATCCGTTGTCTTATCAGAAGGCAATGGAGGATGTTGACCGGAATGAATGGGTAAAAGCCATGGATTTCGAGATGAAGTCGATGTTCTTCAACTCAGTATGGGATCTTGTAAATCAGCCTGATGAGGTAAGACCTATAGGTTGTAAATGGATCTACAAACGCAAACGAGGTGCTGATGGGAAGGTGCAAACCTTCAAGGCTCGACTTGTGGCAAAGGTTTATACCCAGGTAGAGGGAGTCGACTATGAGGAGACTTTCTCACCTGTTGCCATGTTAAAGTCGATCTGCATCCTCCTGTCCATTGCAACTTATTATAATTATGAGATCTGGCAAATGGACGACAAGACGGCCTTTCTGAATGGAAATCTTGAGAAGACCATTTACATGGTGCAACCCAAAGGATTCATAGCCTAAGGTCAAGAGCAAAAGGTTTACAAGCTAAATCGAGTCCATTTATGGGCTGAAATAGGCATCTAGATCTTGGAACATACGGTTTGATACTGCGATAAAATCCTATGGCTTTGACCAGAACGTTGATGAACCTTCTGTCTATAAGAAGATCGTCAACGCTTCAGTAATTTTATTAGTGTTGTATGTAGACGATATACTACTCATTAAGAATGATATAGGTCTACTAACTGTAGTTAAGAACTGGTTAGCAACCCAATTCCAAATAAAAGATTTGGGAGAGGCTCGGTTTGTTCTAGGTATACAGATCTTTCGGGATCGTAAGAACAAAGTACTAGCACTGTCTCAGGCATCGTACATTGACAAGACGTTGCTCAAGTACTCAATGCAGGACTCCAAGAATGGCCTACTGCTATTTAGGTATGGAGTCACTTTGTCTAAGGACATGTGTCACACCCCGCCCCAGATTACCCTCTTAGCCTAGAGAAGGGCGTGACTACAGCAGTTATCAACTCTTAGGCTGACACTTATCGCCTAAAAACCCTTGCAGAATAACTCTAATACCAAATACAAATTATATGCAACAGGATGGCTGTAGGCCCATAATTTATTAACTTAGAAACTTAATATGCTTAGAGTATTTACAACATTAGATTTACAAGTCCCAAAACCCACAAACCCTAGTCCCTATATGAACAATAGCAATATGTGTACAATATTAACTGTAACCACCTAGCAAATGGTTACAAGTCTTTTGGTTCTTTAGTGGCGGAGCAGATACTGAGCTGTCTTCAGAGGATTTAACTGCTACCTGTGGGGGGGGACAAAAAACATTTGAAAACGGGGTGAGCTTACACCCAGTGAGTGACCGAGAAAACATAGTAAATTCTAATGCATAATTTCAAAAAATAGTTTTATCTGAAATATAAACTTTTACAGCATAAATATTTTCCAAGCGTAAATTATATAAAGCTATTTTAAACATAAAACAGTAAAATCATTTCTCAAATCAAAGTACTGTATAACTGGTAAAATAATCCCAACACCAACTACTAGTCCAGAGAGAACCCTTTTGCTCAATCTCTGACTTTATTCACCTGTGGCCACATTAGGTACTACTGCTCAGATACCTTCTCCTTATACTTCAGTATCGAGGTACTAGGATACCTTCTCCAACGTACTTCAGTATCCCGTTGGCTTGGTACCTTCTCAAACGTACTTCAGTACCAATAGATACCTTCTCCTTGTACTTCAGTATCTAGTTGGGTAGATGCCTTCTCCTTGTACTTCGGCATCACATTTTACCAAAACTATTTATAAAAAACTTTTCTCTTTAAAGCATGTACAGTATAACACATATAAAACATGGCTTTAAAGATGATAACACATGTTGGATAAAATCAATACATATACATATGTAAATAGTTTTTCAACAATATGCATGCGTTCAAATCACAATTCAAACTTGCTTGGAAACCACTCTATAAAACTAGTAGGCATGAGAATTATTTTCGCAAACATGCTTTCTGTAAAACGTTTATAATCAAAACAGTTTAAAAACGTTTTAGTTTGAAAACATTTTAGCCACTCACCTCGAAATCTTAGGAACTTTTCACTGTAGTAGCTCCTCGGGTCCCTTTTTCACCCCTAGAATTCAGATTCAAATTACAACTTAGATTGCTCATAGTTCCAAACCTTATTTAGAAATTATTCCTTCTACGAACTTATTCTAAAATGTCTTATGAATCTTACCCTAAACTTTCGCTGGAATTCCTCGTGGTTTGGCCGGAATCTCAAAATCTTCAAGACTAGCCCAGACTGATCCGACAGTATGACTCTTCTACCTTCTTCTCAACCTCCAGCCCAGTTCCTTTGAGCTTTTTCCTCCGGCAACCATACTCTGAAAACTAGACTTCTAGAGCTTTCAGATGGATTTGGAATCACTCCAAACACATGAGTATATTGGAAGATCATCTCGTCCAAAGTTGACACATTCCTCTGAACCCTCACTGCCCTCTACTTTCTTTACAAAATTTATGATTTTTATGTGATTTGAAAATGAAATCCCAACTCCCTATTTATAGGCTTTCAAATTGCTCATGGGATTGACAGCACCTACTTAGCTGCATGGCCAAATGTTTAATCCTCCCTTTATCAACGTAAGTTGACTTCACCTTGGTTCAATGTGTTCTTCCCAAACACATCCAACACAATTTCTTAGGGTTTAAGAATTTCTCTTAATCGGACACCTAAATTTTAATTGACGTTTGCCCTTATGTCTTCAAGCTTTGTTTTTATTCAAATTAGGGTTTTTAAATGCATAATCCACCCCAACGCGTCCAAATACATCACCCAGAAGCTTGTTTGGCCGTTCAATGCATAGGCGAGGCGTGGGCGTGACGTTCGAATGCAGCACCGGACAAGGCATGGCTGATGCACAGGCTGCTCTCGCTCTCTCCACTCTTGCTCTCTCCCACTTTCTCGCTCAAAATCTCGCTCTCTCTACTCTCGCTCTCTCCCACTTTCTCGCTCTCTCCAACTTTCTAGCTCAAAATCTTGCTCTATCTACTCTCACTCTCTTCCACTTTCTCGCTTGTCTCGCTCTCTCCCATCTTCTATCCAATCACGCTCTCTCCCATTTCCTCTCCAATCTCGCTGGTCTCGATCTCAATGATCTCGCTCTCAACGATCTCGTTGATCTCACTCTCAACGATCTCGCTCTTAGCTACTGCGAATTGTTTGTCTCCATGCAACTTCTACACAATTGTGCCACTAGTCACTTGCCTTCCAGTGCTTTGTGCACAACACGCATTTCACATAAATTTTCCATACTCAGCCAATTTTTCCCAAATTTCCCAAACTCAATGTTCATATTTTTATTTTTCAAATCCCCGTTCTTTCTTCACCATTTCACACTAACTTTCTCATCAACCTACTTATTATACAAATTTCATCACAATTTTACCAATTAAAGCTCAACTTAATTTATTCAAGGAAAATCTACTTAACACTTAGAAAATTCCCTCCCCTTAACTTAGGATTTAACTTTCACTTAGTTAATTCCTTTTATCACTTGCTTAAGTAAGGAAAATAGAAATTCGGGTTTCACAACATGTGTCTTAAGACACCTCAAGAGGTTGAGGAAATGAGACGAGTCCCATATACGTCTGTAGTTGGTATTTTGATGTACGCGATGCTCTATACTAGACCAAATATCTACTACGCTGTGAGCATAGTCAGTAGGTATTAGTTTAACCCAGGCTAGGGTCACTGGACTGCAGTGAAGAATATTCTCAAGTATCTTCAGATAACAAGGGACTACATGTTTGTGTATGGATCTAAGGACTTGATCCTTACTAGATACACTGATTCTGACTTTCAAACTTATAGGGACTCTCGCAAGTCCACGTCAGGGTCAGTCTTTACTCTTAATTGAGGAGCTTAGTGTGGTGAAGCACTAAGCAAGGGTGCATCGCCGACTCCACTATGGAGGTAGAGTATGTAGCAGCTTGCGAAGCTGCTAAGGAAGCCATCTGGCTAGGAAGTTCTTGACAGAACTGGAAGTGGTTCCAGACATGTCGAGGGCAATCACCCTCTATTGTGACAATAGTGGGGTTGTGCTGAACTCTAAGGAGCCTAGGAGTCACAGGCGCGGCAAACACATAGAGCAGAAGTATCACCTGATCTGCGAGATAGTGCATCAAGGGGACGTGATCATCACGAAGATCGCTTCGGAGCACAATGTTGCTGACTCGTTTACAAAGGCTCTCACGGTTACAGTGTTTGAGGGTCACCTTCAGAGCATGAGTCTACAGGACCGCCCATGGCTAGACCAGGGCAAATGAAAGATTTTCTTGTACTGAGCTTTTATGCCATAGTTTATTGTTTTGTACTAGTTTTGTACACCCCACTTCACTTTAGGACAAGTGGGAGATTGTTGGGGTTGATGCCCTAAAGTCTCATGTCCTGTAGTTTGTAAACAGTTTGTATGAACGCTTGTGATATATAATATATGATATTTTACTTCACTTCTTGATTGTACTCAGTTGAATGTTTTATTTACTTTACCACAAACCAATAAACTAAAATCACTAGTTATCTTTATGTAACTTAAGCATGTATGTAGTGCATACAAGTGGATCGTGCTTAAGTGATAACCAAAAATGGTCTGTAGTATATGGATATAGGAGGAAAACCTTATCCTGGTAATGTTACGGATGCGGCCCGCTTTGTGGAATGGTTACAAGTGTTGTAACTTGTCACAGATGGTCTGATCCTGATCATTCAGGTAGGGGACATGCAAGCAGGGGCGTCCTATACAAAGAGTTTGTATAAGATCTGACCACGAAGTGTTAACGTCTTGTTATATAACGCCGTTCATGACAAAGACTTCACTTCACTAGGATGACCATAGGTAACATGACCTCAATCCTGAGTGAGTTGGGAACTCCTGCCATTGAGGGCGGTCCTTTGATTTGCATGGGTGCGAGTGGCCAGGCCGCCGACTCAAACCTACCACTTTAGGGATTTTTCTGCTTTAGGAGATGAGAACTTAGCTACACAAAATGGAATTCACTCCTTCCCTTAAGAGCTGATTCCAGGGCTCTAACGATGTGGTGCCACACACCTTCTCTTAGCCTGAGAGGTGTTCACACATAGTTGGACTATATTGTATTGTTCATTAGAGAGATCAGTGGTACTTAAGAAGTGAGATGTAACTACAAGAGAAAAACGGTAAATTGGCCCAGCTGTACTTACGAACATCTGTAAAGGGTTATCGTACTCATGATTGGTTATATCCAATGGACACAAAAATATATCTATGGTAAAAAGAGTTCAACTGTGGGTCTTTAGTGGAATGCCTAGCAATTAACGGATGGTAGATCTCGTGGCTAAAGAGTTTAGTTAGCTATTCACGTACCGTTAGAGCTTCGAGCCATAGGTCCATAAAGTCCCCTTGGTAGCTTGGATAAAAGTTGAGAATCAGTTTTTGGGTCAGTTTGAAATGTTCAAATTGACAAGAGAGAATTTGATTGTATATGATATATTTGAACTGGTTAATTATATATGATATAATTGACTAAATGTATGAGATACATTATTTTGGAGGAAATTGGATATAAATATGATTTATATCAAGTAGAGAAGAAAACATTATAGTAGATATATGATATCAAACTGTAGGTTAAAAATATAATATGATTATATTCATTATTTAATTAATTAGGCGGTTATGAGATAATTGGCCAAGTATTTCTCTGGATTCGTGCGAAAGTGGGAAGTTGGATTCAGTTCTTGTAACTGAAGAATAAAAATGAAATTTTTTTTCATTTTTGCACACTACACAAAAGATATACGCAAAAATTCGCTCACGGTGTGAAAGTATAGGATTGCTTAGCGTTGAGAGCCTATACGATAGTGCCCGTCTTCCTAAACGATCGCACACCCACGTACTAAATGATCGCCCACGATTTATAAACAATCGCTTACGTTTTCTATACAATTGCTTAGCACACCAAGCAGAACTAAACGATTGCTTAACTTTTGATAGATGATTGCTTAGATAAATCTACACGATCGTGTACCCCGTTCTAAACGATCAAGCACACCCGACTATACGATAGTCTTCTACTCTCTCTCACTTGCTTGTTCGTTTTACACAATTGCTTTTCCTTCTCCCCTCTACCAATTCCATCAAAGTCCACCCTTTGGATTTTCACTCCGAGAATACCGAGGGCTTCAAGTGGTAGTGTTGTCCCCGATTGTTGTTTGCTCGTGCGTTGCTGATCGTGTAGACAACCGTGGTGCTGCTAGGTGACTGCTTGCTGGACGATAAGAAGCGTGAGGAGTTCGCTTCTGTTGGACCGAATTCGATTGAAAACAGTCTTCAACTAGTATGTTCTCTCGGTCTTTTGCATTTAATTGTTAAAGCATGCCAGTAATTAGAGTTTACAATGCATATCTCTTTGTTAGAATGTATGTGTGGTAATTCTGTCACAATGAAATTGAAAAGATCTGCTTCCGCTCATAGGTACTCTTGTTTAAGAGTTCCTTCAATTAGTATCAGAGTCAGGTTTCTGATATTCCAATTTCATTGATGCAAAGAATAGCATATACATTCTCGATGGGTGCAACATATCTACTCTCTGTTTTAATCGTTAATTCATTTATGGATGTGTGGATTAATGGAGTTTTTTGGGATGAAACCTCAGTTTGATTAATTCTTTTACATTTTCAGTTAATTGTAAAGGCCTCTGCGTTTTTGGGCATAATTAATTGTTATCAAGTCTGTAATTCAAAGTTAGTTTGAGTCTTGAGTCATTCGTGAAGAAGTTCGAAGCAAGCATTGTTGTTCGTCGAGGAAGAAGACGATCAAGAGTTGGTTAGATCGTGTAGACGATGGGGTAAGCGATCGCTAAGTATTGGATGTTCGGGTGTCATTTAACGCACGCGCAATAGACTATCATTTAGCTCAGCATGCTTCATCGTTTGTACCTGACTAAACGATCGCGGAGCAAATCGCATGGTAAATCGTTTACCTTTTCGTGTGTTAAGCGATCATCTAGATCAGGCTTCACGGTCTCATTTTCGTCTAAGCGATCGTTTAGCATTTTGCACTATCATCTAGTATGCGTTAAGCGATCATTTACCTGAGGTGTTTACTAAATGATGAAGGTTCACCCGGCGGTTCAAGACTCGATTCGTCTGTGAATCGGTTTGCTTGATGAAAAGTGTAATAGATAAAATTATTTCATTCTGGTTTTGTAAAGGTTCATCCTGGTCCATTAACCTTTGGTTTAATACATGAGTAAATGTCAAACAAAATAACTCTTATTTTATTCATAACAATCTGTATATATTACAAACTACGAGACTCCGAGAGAATTAAGACACCAATCCCAACAATCTCCCACTTGTCCTAATGCCTCGGGAAATTAATGTACAATACAAGAAAAACATGTACAATATACAATAAACTAGGGCCTACCCCAGTATCATCTCCCACTTGCCCTAGACAAGATCCCACATGTCCCGCAGACTCAGACTCTCCAGGTGACTCTCGAACACTTTAGCCGTGAGAGTTTTTGTAAAGGGATCAGCAACGTTGTGCTCTGACGCGATCTTCGTGACTATCACATCACCGTGATGCACAATCTCCCTGATCAAGTGGTATTTTTGTTCTATATGCTTGCTCTGATGATGACTCTAAGGTTCCTTTGAATTTGCCATAGCCCCGCTGTTATCACAATAGAGAGTGATAAAAAAATCCATATTTGAAACAACTTCCAAATCGTAAGGAATTTCCTCAGCCAAACAGCCTCCTTAGCTACCTCACAAGCAGCTACGTATTAGGCTTCCATAATGGAGTCAGCGATGCATCCTTGTTTGATGCTTCACCACACTACAATCCCTCCATTCAGAGTGAATACTGATCCCGATGTCAATTTGCGAGAATCTCTATCAGTCTGAAAGTCAGAGTCTATGTATCCTGTAAGGATCAAATCCTTATCTCCATACACGAGCATGTAGTCCCTCGTTCTCCGAAGATACTTGAGGATCATCTTGACCGTCATCCAGTGATCAAATTTTGGATTGGTCTGATACCGACTGAAAATCCCTACTGCATAGAAAATGTCAGGTCTTGTACACAACATTGCATACATTAAGCTTCCTACAACTGAAGCATAGGGAATCTGTCTCATCTCCTCAACCTCTTAAGGTGTCTTAGGACATTGATCCTTAGACAAAATTATTCCATGCCTGAATGGTTTCTCTTAGAATCCTGCATCCTATACCTAATCAACATTTGATCGATGTACGATGTCTGAGATAAGGCTAACCTCTTGTCTTTACGATCCCGAATGATCTGGATCCCTAGAACATACTGTGCCTCACCCAAATCTTTCATTTGGAACTGAACAGCTAGCCATTTCTTAATATCAGTTAGTTACCCTACATCATTCCCAATGAGTAAGATATCATCCACATACAGTATCAGGAAAGCTATTGAGTTATTGATGATCTTCTTGTAAACACAAGGCTCATCAACGTTCTGATCAAAGCCAAACGACTTGACCGCAGTATCAAATCTAATGTTCTATGATCTAGATGCTTGTTTTAGCCCATAAATGAACCTATTAAGCTTGCAAACTCTTTGCTCTTGATCTGGAACTACGAACCCCTCTGGTTGAGCTATGTAAATGGTCTCCTCAAGATTACCATTAAGAAAGATAGTCTTGATGTTCATTTGCCATATCTCATAATCATAAAATGTGGCTATGGACAGGAGTTTCCTGATAGATTTGAGTATGACAACAAGTGAGAAAGTTTCCTTATAGTCATCTCCCTCGACCTAGGTATAACCCTTTGCCACGAGTCGAGCCTTAACGGTTTGCACCTTTCCATCTATACCTCTTTTTCGCTTATAGATCCACTTATAACCTATAGGTCTTACCCCATCAGGTGGATCCACAAGCTCCCCCGTTATTGAAGTACATAGACTCCATCTCCTAGTTCATGGTTTTAATCCATTCATCATTGGCAACATCCTCCATCGCTTTCTTAAAAGACAATGGGTCCTCGACCCCATCATTAGAAATGACGTTCTGAGCTTCAATCAAACCCATGTAGCGATCCGGTGGGTTCATAACCCTCCACTACGTTGAGACAATCTCAACTCTTGAGCCGGTTGACTAGATGCACCGACCTCAAGAACCCTTGTTGATTTGTCGACCTATTCAACAACTCTTGTTGAACCCTCAGTAGTCTCAGTCTCACTAGAAATCTCACGTAAAACAAGCTTACTTCGTTGCGTATGATCCCTAATGTGGTCTTCTTCCAAGAAGATAGTATTTGTAGAAACAAACACTTTGTTCTCACTCGGATCATAGAAGTATCCCTCCCTCGTTTCCCTGGGGTAGCCTACAAAACTTTCGAACGCGGTTTCAACTTCTTCGGGTTAGTCACAAGCACATGTGTCGGACACCCCCAAATCCTGAAGTGGGGTAAACTACCTTTACAGCCTCTCCATAACTCAAAAGGTGTTTCAAAAACACTTTTCGAAGGAACATTGTTCAAAATGTAGCAAGCAATCTCTACTGCAAAACCCCAAAACGAGTCTGGAAGATGAGCATAACTCATCATAGACCGAACCATGTCCAACAAGGTCCTGTTTCTCTTTTCTGATACATCATTCTGCTGAAGTGTACCTGGGGCCGAGAGTTAGGATGCAATCCCATGTACTATCATATAGTTCTGAAATTGGAGGTCCATATATTCTCCACCACGATCAGATCATAGTGTTTTTATCTTTTTACCTAACAAGTTTTCAACTTCAGCCTTATACTCCTTGAACTTGTCAAGGGCTTCAGACTTACATTGCATTAGGTAGAGATACCCATACCTCGAATAATCATCTATGAAAGAGATGAAATATTCATGCCCACCTCGAGCCCTAACACTCATCGGACCATAGAGGTCTGAATGTATAAGCTTCAAGGTTTCCTTAGCTCTGTAACCTTTTCTAGTAAAAGGTCGTTTGGTCATCTTGCAAGGCATGATTCACACACCGGCAAGGAGTTTTCTTCTAAACTCTTTAGAAGTCCACTTTTCACCAACTGTTCAATCCTATTGAGGTTAATGTGACCTAACCTTATATGCCAAAGATGGGCGCTTTCCTTAAGAGAAACCTTTGGTCTTTTAGTTGTTGTTGTCATACTAAACATTTCAGTGTTAAACAAGGCTTTTATGACTAATGGCCTTAGTACATATAAGTTACTTTCCATTGAACCAAAATCAATCTCCATTCCATTCTTGAAAATAAACATTTTATTCTCAGACAAGAAATCGAGTTAGGTTCTAAAGGGGAGATATTTCTCTAATTCTGATGTGCTGCAATCTTTTATTAAAAGAAATAGTTCTTACTTTTGGAAAGTTTTTTCTTTTTTTTAGATTGAGGTGTTCTATCCACTTAGTTGAATGCACAGGGGAGGGAGAACAAATGGATCTAGCGTTATGACAAATGGGGCGAGTTCATTGTCTAGAGTGGGTATAAGCTGGTTTAGTCTGAAGTTGGAGGCTGGCAGTCATCTAGTGATGGTGGTTTGTCTTCTTGGTGGAAAAATTATGGGGAGTTGTCATTCCTGCAAAAGTGAAACATTTTATTTGGAGGGCTTTCTACAATTTCTTATCTTCCTTCTTTAATCTTTGGGTAAACGAATGATTGAGTCCCAATGGTAGTCGATTACTTATTTGGATGTAGGTGGGCTAATTCCATCCGGAAATGTTTCCTTCCAACCTAAGGTCGGATGAACTTTAGAAGTTTTAATAAAAAAAATTATGGGTTAACGAATTCCTAAATCTCTCTAAGTTTGGCTTTACTCTGGCTTGTGCGAAAATGTGGTCTATTTATGGGAATAGGAATGAGTTTGTCCATAATGAGATCGTGCCTTCTATTGCTCTTCGTGGTGAGTGGATTATTTATTACAAAGGTGAACAAGGAAGACTGGAAAAACGGAGTCGACCGATTAAAACTAGAGATGTCCATTAAACCTGCTTCGAACAGGACGAGGAATCTCCGAATACACGGAAAATGGGGGAAGGAGTGTAGATTTTTTTCCCCAATGATATTTTAGGGCTAGAGATGGGGAATATATTCCCCGTTCCCATCCTCGGCCCCGTCCCCACACCGATCCCCTTTTATATGTATGTATGTATGTTTATTTATTTATTTATTTGTAATATATATATTAAAGTTAGAAAACTCTATTTTTAAAACAACATACACAGCCACCGCCTCTTGCTCTTAGTCTCTAACCCTCACTGTCTTTTGTCTTTGTTGTTAATTCAGTGGCTTCGTCTTTTTTTCCCTTCTATTCGTCTTTCAAAGTCGTCGGAAACTTTGTTCTTCTTCGTGACTTCGTCCCATTGTTCGTTTGTCTTCATCGGAAACTTGGTTGGGACTTAGTGTTCGTTCACTTTCGTCTTTGTCTCCTACTCTTTCTGACCTCGTCTTCCTCCTATCCAAGGTATGTCTGGAGCTAGATCTGATATTTTATTGTTTTTTTTCTTATTTTCACTATAAAAGTTGAGAAATTAAGAAACTCAGATCAATTAAATGTTTTGGTTTATGGAATGTACGGTATATCCAGAGATTCCAATAGTATACTAATTTTCAATTTAGAAATTCAGATATTCAGACATACCTCATTTTCAATTTAAAAACTCAGAAACTCATTTTCAACAGTATAGTCATGTTTTGATTTCTGGAATGTTTATTCTCTATGGATCAATTGAGAAGCTTTTGGTATTTTATAGTCCTCTTTTAATTCATCAATGTAGGTTGATCTATATAATTACTAAAATATTCGATGAAAATAATATGTAAATCGTGATTCACAATTGATTTTGTTATTTTTCAAAATTCTTGCTCAATTGATTCTGCTTGTAATTGTGGAAATTTAAAAAAGAAAAAAGAAAAAAGAGGAAGACAAGCTCAATTCTGCTTGTAGTTGTGGAATGGTGATTGGAAATGGAAGGCAGTCAACAAATTCCTTCTTCTGATTAAAATAAGAATATTGAAAAAAAGTGGGAATGGAAAATGATATAGGGGACGAAGATGTCTTCGTCCCACTCCATAGACATCTCTAACTAAAATTGATCGAACCAACTATGGACAGCGGATTGGTTTAATGCATATTTGGTTGCATGTCAGACTCGGCATATAACAAAACCGACTAGTTGGCCGGCCGGCGAGCCCAAAGAAGCTCAACCCGGCCGAGGAGACCGAGTACACATACGTTTTTAAAAAAAAATTAATAACCCTTCAAGTGTGCACTGCCCAACGTGCAAACCCTACTGAAATATGGGAAAATGCATGAGAAAAGGTGAAACCATGTTATGTTTTTAAAACCACCATGGTTTCACTTTACAGGTACTCATTACCTATAAATTGGTAATTATTACATATTTTAAAAAGGTCTTTTTTCTTTTTCCAATCTTCTTTTTCGTCTCTCTCCTTTTCCCAAATAATTTGTCTTATCTTCTTTGGTTGTCTCCTTCATCACCTTCTTTTCTATTCATTGTTTTCTTCAATCTCTTCTGGTTTTTTTCTTCTTCCCTCTTATTTTCTATTTTTTGCTACTTTTTTAGCTTTCGAATTCTCCTCCTTCATTTTTCTTTTTCTAGCTAACTCGCTGAGATGCAAAATCGGAAAACATTTTCAACTTCGTTCTAACCGACGAACGTCGAAACATCAGTTGTCGACGCTGGTTTGAGCCAAAATCGACGCCAATCAACCAATGATCACCCTGTCCTAGCTGCTTTCTCTGGGTCCATGGACTCAGGGGTGGAGGTTGGGGAGGCGGTCCTAATGTTATCACCGTTTGACTTATAGGATCCCTTATAATATATGTTGACGCTTATCGGCATATATGTTGACGCTTATCGGCAGAGTGGATTGGCTGTTACAGGCTATGGTTGTTTGCTATTGGATGAGGCGACTCCGGTTAAGGCTGCCAACTAGGGGAGCCACTTGATTGGTTTATCTCCTATTTATGCAAAGGCCCACGTTGTTTTGGATGGTCTTGATTTTGCAATGCAATCTCATGTAAAAAAGCTTACTATTCTTTCGGATTGCAACATAGAGAGATACAGATACCAAAAAAAATACAATATAATAATAATAAAATATAATTTAAAATAAATGTACTAAAATCATGAAATAATTAAAATTATAAAATTGAAAAATAGAAAATTTAGTAAAATTTGAAGTGGATTTTTGACTAATGAGTGTGTGATTTTAAGATCCATTAAATATCGGAACAGACAGTAAAGGCCAATTTTAAATGATGGATATCTATTTTTTATTATAATATTCATAATATAATTAAATAAATCGAAAGTTTGAGAGCTCGAAAATTGTGAATCTTCTCAAGAGGACTTGAAATAGCGACGATATAATATAACCATCGCAGTTTCAATTTCAAGTTCGGCGGACGCGAATATTTCCGCCACCTTACAATCAATCAGTAGCTGCAACTCTCGTGAGTAAAATAGCTTCAATTTCTATCCTTTTACTTTCTTTGCAATCTTCCTCTTTCTTGCTCTTCTTTTGCAATTCTACACGATTTTGGGTGAAAATTGGTTGGTTTATGAGAATCAAAGGTGAGGGGATTGAAGCAATCTGGATTTTTAGATGCTTTGTTTTGTTTGGTAATTTTGGTTGCTGATTGACTTCGTCCTGATGTTTGTGCTACCATAGATTCCATTTGTGTTTTCTCTGTGTTCCTTTTGAGCAGTGTGTAGTGTACAGTAATGGGCCCTTGAATCTAGAGTTGGTTTCTGAAACGTCTTGGAAAAAGGATATGTTGAGCTCAGTGTATTAGGTCATTGGAAGTTGAAAAATGGTTGATTCTATGAATGCTCCCAATGGGCGGCTTTGGTTGTAATTAGGGTTGGATTTTTTAGTGGGAATTTTGTTGAAGGGTTGGGTTTAAGCCTCCGTGTGGAATGTTGTCGATTTCTAAACCAGAGAAAATTCTAACTGTTTGTTAGAGTTGATATTATGACTTGCAATGTCTTTATGTCGAGCAGCGGGCCAAATACCATGGATACAACCAAGGAAAATTTGTTAAAGAAAAGTGTTCAATTACAAATCTCATCCCATAACTTTATGGTTGTGTCTAAAGATAGTTTGAGTTCCAATTTTGTTTCTAACATGTCTTGAACTTTAAAATAGTGCTTAATAGGTTGTTAAACTTCCAATTTTTGTATTTAATAGGTACATGAAACTTTCAATTTTGTGTTTAATAGGCCCCTAACCTATTCAAGATATTTCTGAAAATTTATGGATCTATTGGACACAAAATTGAAAAATTAGGTTCCTATTATGCACAAAATTGAAAGTTGAGGGAGAAACCTGTTAGATACTTTTAAAGTTGAAGAATTTATTAAACACAAAATTGAAAGCTTAAAGACCTATTATATCCTTTTAAAAGTTTTTGGACTATAAGACAACTCTCAACTGATTAGGGGATGAGCTTGTAATTTAACAAAAGAAAGAAAAACTAATGCTAGCTATGAACAAAACACTGCAAATAATTTCTGTTGGCTATCTGAATGTCAGTTACATTCTTCTACAGAAAACATGGAAGACATTCCTAATGCACTCCAATTAGTGAAGCCCATCTCTAGTTTTTATCCCGTTATGCTGGCAGATGGCACTAAGAACCCCATAAAATTCCGTAAATTAATAATGCGACTCCTCGTTAATGTATTGCATCCAAGGGATCCAATAAGGACTCTTTATCTGTCATATGGATTTGATGACCAAGAAAAAAGAACTAACAGCAACTGGAAAATAAACCCTTCTGTTGATTCTTGAACGGGGTTAGGAACCAATTGGTATGGTTCACATACTTTCGATGTTACATTGCTGATTAGTGCTAGCTATTGTCATCAATCACCAGCTAGGAACAGTTTGGGGCTAATAAACATGGCCGGATGGGGACTGGTAATTGTGGACACTGACAGAAACAAGATTCAAGAAGGACCAACCAACTTGTCCTTTTCAACTGAATTAGGACATGGACATCATATAGAGGTTACCAAAACTATGTTTCTTTTGATACATTCAAATACGTTTCTGCAAATTATTGGTTTGCCAATTTGAAAATTTAAAATTTGATTTTAGGGTATATTTGAGAGTGATTTTGAAATGATTTAAATCACTTTTGTCATATTCAAAATCAATCTGATATTTGGTTTTAATCGTTCAAAATTAATTAAATATTTAGTTTAATCTAACACTTTTAAAGCCCATTTTCATACTGTCAAAATTGATTTTCAAGGATTAACAGTATATTTTGTGGTGATTTTGAACATGACAAAAAAGATTTTAACGATTTCAAAATTGCTCCTAAACATGCCCTTACATAAGACATGATGGATTAATCTGGTTCAAGATTGATATGCTATCCATTACCCCCCTCATTTAGCGCATAGTTTTATCTTGATCTTCCTCAAAACTCACTGATGATGGATTGGTCAATATTTGGAAAGTTGCAATGATTAGACTTTTTGTAAAACAAAAGAACTTCCATTTCTTTCAAGTCTATGTAATTATCCCTGTGAAAGTTTCTACACATTATTTTCAATGGGCGAATCTGTATTTCTTTTCAAGGATCTAGTCTTGTAACGTGTTTCAGTTAACTTTTGAAGTTGCATGTTTGAGAAAAGTTAGATTTTGATAACTTAACATGCACGTGTAAATCTCTGTGTTCAACTCCCTTCACACACTGGGGACATTTCACATTTCAGGCTTTGATAATTTGTTTGCAATTCCTATCTATAATTCCGGAACTTGTTAATTCTTTGTTATCTGAACTGATGATGGAATTTGTTCGTTTCAGCTTTTGTAAACATGCAAAGCATCAGAAATTCAATCCTGAAGCACATGAAAATCAGAGGACCTAATACTACAACACAGTTGTTGATGAAGGATGAGAATGTCATGGAGAAACTAACTCGTCATTTGTGCACATCAACAGGTAGAAGCTCCGACGAAATAGTTGATCGAGTGATTGGATTGGTTAAGAAGTTTGATAGAATTGACGCCTGTAAGGTAATTAGTCCAGAGCCACCATATCATCTCATCTTTGAATTCTTATATAACTTTAGTCAGGATTTCTGTGGATTCCCTCCTAATTATTGGATTCCATTAAATGCAATACAATATATTTGTTGAAATAAATATATTCCTTAATGTTAAATGTCGTGTTGAGCTGAGCAGGTTACTGAAACGGCTGATTTCCAGAAAGATTTAAGCCTGGACAGCTTAGACAGGGTGGAGCTTGTTATGGCTTTTGAACAAGAATTCTCCATTGAAATCCCAGATGAAAAGGCAGATAAGCTTACCTGCTGTGCTGATGTAGCACGATACATAACTTCTCAAGTAGAGGAAAAGAAAGAGGAGAAACTCTGAGAGCAACTTCAGTTTTTTCATCTTTTATCATCTTGTAATGCCCATTAGCCTGATCTTTTAATGTTAGTTCATTTTTTGTGTGGGATTTGATCATCCATCAGGCTATGCAATGATTGTAAGAGAACACATGAGATATCTTTGGCTCCCAATTGATTTTTGATGAGTACAATTACAACCACCTTGCGAGTAAATTCAATTGTGTGGAAGACTCGATGCAGTCAATGCATCTGTCATGTATGGTATGAAATAGATTGGTGTATTACATAATCTAGATGTTTCTATACACAAACAACACATATCAATCCAAACCCAATTTATCGTGCTAACTACAAACAAATAACTCATCGTTGTGACTTCAGCGCCATCTACATGAGCCATATATTATGATCTCTGCAACCATTTCATTCACTTTATTAGGCTTCTGTCTACCATGAGGTCTGACGATCACCCCTCCCCTCATTTGTACAAGCTTGCAGGGGTCGAGATGTTTGGTGCTGCAGCCTGAGGACTCCAGAAGTATATGTACGGATGCCACCTCCGAACGATGATAATTGCAGCTGCTTCATTCCAGCTAAATGAGCAGGTCGGCAGTGTGTGTTCTTTGGTGTCTTAAGAATCTTGATGGAACAGACATTTTCAAAGCTTCGGGTTGCATGAAGATGGGATGGAATATCAATAATGAAGTCTCCAAATTCATCGGTGACTCCATGTACCCAATCAGAAGATTTGCTGTTCTTTCCATTGTTGTGGCAATTCACACCTACCATGGCACCTGCAGTAATTGATTTGGCTTGTATAAAATCATCAGAGGTAAAAACCAACCTTGATTTCATAGGTGTTTTTTCTTTTCTCAAATAAAAAGTTAGCTGCAATTGTATTACCTTTAATAGGCCATGCATGAACTTGAGGTTCATCACCATGCAAACAAGCTTCACAAAGAACAGAGCCTGTGACCAAAACTGTGGACAGTCTCTCCTCACCATATCCAGCTATCTGCCTCCAATCATCTCGACTCAAAAGATCGGATACTGGCGTCTCTTCTTCGGCAGTTTCGACTCCCAACGGAAATCCATGGCCGAAAAGGAAGAAGAAGAAGAAGATACAAACCCAAAATAGGTTGACAGAACTGTGTAAGCTCCAAACTCTGTTCATCTTATTGGTTTGGTTTTGGGAAAATGAAACTTTATCAATATGATCACACAAATCAACCTGACACCATTTCTAAATACATATTGATTGGTTTATATAACGTATACCAAAAGAGATTACTTGCAGTTTCTCTACATGTCGAATTTACAGAAATACCCCTTCTGGGTTTGACATTGACTAATGACTTGGCAGTTGGCAGTTTCTCTCTATGTTGGATTTTCCCCATCTTCCCCTCTTAAGTTGGCATTTTACCAAATGAAAGAGATCCTTTGTTTTTAAAACTATTTTATGTGAATTTGACCACATGGGGCTGCCTTGTTGAGATGAGAGGAAATTGACCCTCCTTAACTTTTTAAAAATAATTACAAAAAAAATATTGGATTCAGATATCTTTGTCCCCCTTGGTAGTGTTGTTGGTAGGAAAACAATATTTAGGGAATGGGCAAAAGGGTCTTTTCCCACACATACATAAAGAAGTTGGTAGTTGGATGGGGAAGTTGATAAAGTAGGTCAATATCCCATATGCTTTGTTTAAGCTTTAACATGAGAGAGAAATCTAAGATAGAGATACAAGAATTGTGAAGTTGGTGTACCAAGCTTTAAGAAAAAAAAATTTCTGGTAGAAGAGCACACAAGGTTTCCTATCCACATCCAAAATTTCAAAGCTACCTCAACAATATGATCATATATATCTTAAGGCTGAGCAATTACAATATCTTTCTTTGCAAAAACTTTCCATTGGTGGCTTACCTATGCATTTGATTGTGTGGTAACCCATACAAGTACATAGAAAAACAAACTAGCCTTACAAAGTTAGGGCAACTTCTACCCAAATGATTTCAAGTGAACACACTAATTTTATTTACATTGTAATTGCATCCCAATAACCCTCATGAATAAAAGGTTTATCTCCTCAAATAGTTATTCATCTATACAATTTCATCCATATCGAGAACTTGCTTTTATACAGACCAGCTCTTCTCTTTAAAGTATGCCACTTTTTTAATACATAGAAATTCATGACTAATTTGTTTTTTTCCTCTCCAAAGAATGCCTTAACGAAACTTCAACTTCAATTTTTGAATCTTAAATAAATAATGATCCCACATTAGCTAAATAAGTGAAAGATCGTGGATATATAAATAAAGATAATTATCTTAATTGATGTGAGATTGGGTGAAACAAAAAAGTCGTCAAGATTTATATCCTAAATAGACAATATCACACCTTTTTTAGATTCCTTGTAATATTTTCAAGGTTACATGCAATTATGAAATGAAAAGCATGTAAGAGCAAATTATTTACTTTGACTTTAAGTAATGTCTAAGCAAGGAAGTAAAACAAACAATAATTGTCAAATTCAAGTGACTAACATATATTATATGCAGTATATTGATTGTCAAAATATTGTTTACGACTTAAGGATGCACATCAGTTCTTACTTAAGACCAATCACAAGATTTCAAGCTATGAAGCTTTAATAGGGGAATGATAAAGAAGGAAAAGAATTTTTTTTTTTTTTTACTTGGTATTTAAGGTTCCTTTCTTAGGAGTCCTTTCTTTTTCTCTTCTATTTAGGGTTGGCAAAAATCCCCGCGGGTCCTCGCCCCGATCCCCTATTTGATCGGAGATGGGGTCAAATCGAGGATTCTAATTGGGTCTCTGGTCCCCTCCCCGTCCCCGATTAAATTTTTTATTTTTTAATATATATATATAAATTAAAAATATGTATTAATTACAAATATTTATATATTTATATAAAAAAAATGGAGATGGGTCCCGTGGGAGTCTGTTTCCTCGGCGGAGAATCTCCGTCCCCGTCCTCGCCTTCAATTGGCAGGGACGGGAGTGGGGATGGGGGAAATGCCCCCTAGGGAGACGGGGATGGGGAGTCCCCCCACCCCACCTTGGTCTCATTGCCAACTCTACTTCTATTTCTAGAGGCAGGGACGGGAGTGGGGATGGGGGAAATACCCCCGCCCCACCTTGGTCCCGTTGCCAACCTTACTTCTATTTCTAGTTTCTTATCAGGAATTTAAGGTTAAGGTATTCGTTTGACCTGCGCATGTTCAACGATGAATTTGTGATGGTAGAACTTAGTGAGGGTGCCAAATCTTTCTCTGGCCATAAAATAAAATTTATAATTCTAATCAATACAACTTATACTACTAAGTAGTATAAGTGGCAAGATCGAATCAATCCGCAAAGAAGCATGAAGATTAGTTTCACAAAGCCAACTCTTTAGTTAAAGAGATAAATGGGTGGAAGGGAGAATTGGTGTGGAATTGGAGATATGCATAAAAGTAAAAGTATGAAAATAAAAGGATAATAGTGTAATCTAACAAAACATTCTAGCTTGGAGGAACGAAATCACCCAATGCAATATTGATCATGGGCTATTTAACTCAGTCACCTCAAACACATGGTCAACTTAATTAATAATGCCGCATTAAGCATCCTAGGTTATTAATTAAGACTCACATCCTAATTAAACTATATGTCTATTAATTAAGAATGAAACACATCCAAGAATTGACCTAAATATACGCATTAAGTTCTAGGATTAAACCATGACGATTAGCTAACGATATTGCTGAATAATTAATCTATTACTCTTCATCTCTAAGCCACTTAAGACAAACTATGGGAGTTTAAAAACGCCGCAACTCACTCACCCATGAGATGACTCTTGCTACTTTGACAACTAACACATAACTATTACGAATTACATATTAAGTTGTAGTGATTAGCATGCACAATGATTTGGGTTGTCAGCTCTAACCATTCAACAAGCTAAAGAATTAAATCAAGAGAAAGAGATGCTTGAGAGATAGAAATATATACATTAAGCACAAAATCCTCCCAACATTACATATGGGTTCTTCCAATACCTCTAAAACTAGAAAATCAACAAATCTTATCTTCCCATGACGACGAGGAAGCTAAAATCCGACATCGTTTCAATCGATTACAACAAGAAACTAAGAAAAAACTAAAACTAATAACGCATAAGTCTTTGTGGTGGTTGTGACAATGCTCGCCTCTTCAATTAATACTCTTTCTCTTCTAGGGTCACCTACAAAAAAAAAACATGAAGTTAAGTTAGAAAGTAATAAAAAAAAACAGTAAAGGAAGGCAAGTAAATTTTAGTCTTGTTGCCTCTGCGAAGTACACATTTTTAACGTCGGTTGCTTGACGTAACCTGCCCTCATAAAGGTACCAAGAAATTCTCATATATCTTCGGTCCCTTTTTACTTGAGTTAATATAATGCTCCACGTTCAACATGAACTTCGTCTTCTAAAGGGAGTCTAACAAGTAAAATTAACATTTTTCTATATCAGAGAAAAAAGATAGAAAGAAAGAACAAAAAAATCAAACAACTCTAAATATTCTAAAGAAAGAAAAGACACAACATATAAAGAAGAAAACTCATGAATAAGTGAAATCTCAAATGGTAGAATAGACAAAGGATTTTTTACAACTTTATCACCTGAGATTCTTCGGGTTTTAGCATACGTTTTTTTCGGTTTTACCAACTAGCTCTAGGCATGACATGCTATCTTCCAACGCATCCTTAGTGTCGATATGGATTATCTCACCGTTGCGCGCCTAGATAATGTCGGAAGATGGTTGTAGTAGGGGTTCATATCACCTCCCAATTGATTCAGCAACTTGAGTGACAAGGTCAATCAAGCTCTAAAAGCCAGTTCTTGTTGGGGTTGATGCCCTAAATCTTGTTAGTTTCATAGTTTGTAATTGTATTGTACAAACACTTTATTTATCGAATAAAATAAAGAGGTATTTTATGTAACTTTTAGTAGCATTAACCCACAAAACCAATAAACTAAGATCTAGGATTATCCTTTGTAACTTAAACATGTATGTAGAGACATATAGTTGGATCATGTTTAAGTGATAACCTAAACGATCTATAGTAGATGTTTAAGGTTGAGTACCTTATCTTGGTGACACTATAAATACGACCCGTTTTGTAGTCATTACAATTGTTATGAAGTGCTAAGAATGATCTGATCCTGATAATTCATGTGGAGATATGTGAACGGGGGTATTTTATACAAAAAGTTTGTATAAGATCGGACCATGAAATGAATAATATTTCTATATAACACCATTGTAGAAGTGACATACATTTCACCAGGATGACCATAAATGAGTTGATCTGAATCTTGAGTGAGTTGTGAACTTCTACATATGAAGGTGGTCCTTTAATTTTCAGGGGTAAGAGTGGCCAGTTTCATTGACTCAATATATCTACCATTTTGGGGATTTATCTGATTAGGGAGCTAGAAATACAGCTACACAATAAGGAATTCACTTCTTCTAAACACACTACACAAGAAGGAATTCACTTCTTCTCTATAGTTAGATAATGTAGATAAATTGCTCTCTTAAGGGCTGATTCCGAGGCTTCAACAATTTAACTCACACCCTCTCCTGGCTCGAGAGAGGTTAGGTTATAGTTGGACTATAACTTATTGTTCATTAGAGGGACTAAAGATACTTAAGGAGTTGGATGTAACTATAGAGGCAAAACGGTAATTTTGACTTGGTTGTACTTATGAGCAATTTGTGAAGGGTCAACACATTGTTTGGCTATATCCAATGGACACAAGAATATATTTATAGTATGAAAAGTGTAGTTGTTGGTCTTTAGTGGAGTGATCAACCGTTAATGGAAGTTGATTAATTTAATCAAAGAGTTTGATTAATTAATCAATCACCATTGGAGCTTCAATTTGTAGGTCTATAAGGTCCCCTTATTAGCTCAATTGAGATTTATGAAAATCGAATTAATTTGGATTAGTTTGAATTATTCAAATTAATAAAGGGAATTGATCCTATAAGATATAATTATGAGATATAATATAATGTATATGATACATTATAATATAAAGTTTTTTAATATGATTCAAATATTAGTATGAATTTGATTCATATTAATTAATATAAATTATGTGAGAAAATATTAGAATATAGGCTATATTATATGTGATATAATATAAACTATAGGTTATATGTTATATTAAGATATAATATATGGTTTTAATATATGTATTAAATTAGTCATTATATAAATGTGTGTGTATATAAACTTAATTAATTAAAATTGAGAAGTATGTTTTAATTAATTATATGACTTAATTATTTGAGAGAGATTTATTTTGAATAACTCCCTCATTATTTTCTCATATTGAATTTATGGAATTGGAAATGCAAGAGTTGTAGAAGATGGATCATCTTCCTTTCGCCTATATAAGAACACATTGTGAGGTTGTTGGACATGTGCTTTTGGTATTCTATTAAGTCAAGTTATTTCCTCAAATCCTTTCTCCAAATTAATCTTAATGCCCACAACTCTCATCGATTCTCTGCCTCGAGAATAACGAGGTTTCCACATGGTAGTGTTCGATTGATTGCTGCATTTTTTACAATCAAAGTGTTCGTTGTGTTCGAGTTCCGGAGAGGAATTAAGAAGAGATTAGTCTTCAAGGGTATGTGACTCTTAAATCTCTTTTTTCTATTTATTATATATATATATATATATATATATATATTTGTATATAGATCTTATATATCCTGTTTCCCCATTTTTTTTATGTTTTTTGTATATTATGTAAAATTAGAATTAGGGCGTAATTGCTTTCGTTACGAGTACTCGCATATCCTTTCAATTGGTATCAGAACAAGTGTTTTCGTCCTAATTTTAATTTTAGTACGAATTACAGAGTTAATAGTGGGACTTAGATTCTGCATAAAAGTATGTTTAATATGGTTTGCTCATTTGGATGTTTTCGTGATTGATTTTAGTTTTTCTGTCGTTTTTTAATTTGATGTTTAAAGGACCCGTTGTCTGGGATTTTTTTCATTTTCTATCGAGTCTATATATCTAGTTCGGGTCGTTTGTGACAATTTTTCGATTTTGATTTGATGGAAAATGGAGCAAGAATCGAGAATTACGGATGAACAGGCAAAAAACTGCAAGCATTTTTCCTTATAACATCGGTGTTTAGCGTTGCAATGCTGGCCCAATGCTATAAGGTAGAAGCCTCAATATCGCAACACTCCAGCTGTAGCATTGCAACACTGCATGGAGCATCACGACTCTGCGAGCAACATAACGATAAGCACTGAAAGGATGTCAACATTGCAACAATGACAAAGAACGTATTGACGCTCTAAATTTGAAGAGGCACATATGTTTCAACCTTCAGTCCGACGATTTGGCTCCCTGGCGGTTCGGTTCAAGCGATTTTCTTCAGTTATTTTTTGTAATAATTTAGTTTTTTTTTTTTTGTTTAATTAAATCAATATAATGGTTATAATAATTTAATTAAAGGCTTGGAAAGCCAATCCCAATCCAAATTGCTGCTTTTATTTATGCATTTTATGTATGATTATTTTATTTTTATATATATGTCATAATATATGTCACATAGAAAAATCCCACCATAGAATATACATATATTCATAAATAGTTTTTTTTTTAATATTATTGTTATATTATAAGATTGCATGATATATTAAGCATGTTCATGCATTATTTATATTATAGTTGTTATAATATATAGTTTAGATGTATGAATATATATATTTTTAATTACTTTTATATATAATAGTTATGTATGTAATGTAATGGAATAAAAGGAGCTGCATACTAACTTTTAAATCAATTTTAAATATTTTAAAATTGATTTCATATTAGACCTATGTTTAATAATTTTCTAATTCAATTAGGAATAGGTTTAATATTTTATTTCAGTTTAATATGATTAAATTGATTTCCAATAAGAGATTAAATTTGTAACAAATGTATTTATAAGGAACCATTGTCTAAAGGCAGTTCTGCCTAGACTGGGGTATTTAAGCTGATGAAAACGGAACACCCCTATCTGGGAACTGACCTAAATGGTAAATTGATAGATTTGTTACAAGTATGCAATGAGTGACTCATGTTTGTTAAATGGTTAACGAACAAAAATCAATATTATTAAACTATCCAATGTAAATGTTACTTTGGGAAAATTTAACACACACTTGGTAAAATTATTAGTCGAATTTTCTATGTTTATCAATACTAGGTAAACTACTCTGTTGGAGGAAAATGGAGTATACAATACTTCATTTTACCTTTCACGTTTCTCCTTAAAAGTTCACACAGCGAGATCTATGCTCAACCTCGAGGCACCTTTGCTTGTGTCCCCCTATAAGTGGTGTTTGCATAGATCCATAACAAGATGAATGGAGAGAGTGTTTATAGTAAGTGGAAGAGAGAAGTGTGTCAACATATCCCACGGTCTCCTTCATTAGTTTGAAGTAAACTTTCATGCTTGGCTTCAAGCACCTTTGCTTGTGTCTCCCCACGGATGACATTTGCATGAATTTTTACTCAAACTCCATAAATGGATAGGATTGCTTAGTTTTTGCCCCAATCAGTTTTTCCCTACGATTGGCTTATTAGGGTAGAACTCTGGAATCTAAAATGAGGGGTTACACTTACAAGAAAATGTTAAGCAAGTTAATATTTTCTAGACCAAACAATGGTGACTAATAATTATAGGATTAAGAGTTATTCTGGTGTAATTATTAGTTGAGATTGTCTCAACTAAATGAAAGGGTAACTGATCACCCTATGACGACTTTTACCCTATCCACAGAAGCATCATTGCAAAATAGATGTCATATAGGGTACATTAGATTTTTTTTTGCTAAATTGATTGGTTGTTTAATTGGGTAATGCGTCAAATAACTAATATAAATAAATTGTTTGATTTCAGCAATTTTTACAATGATGAGCACTACTTTAAACCTTCTTTCCGCTAATAAACTAAATGACGATAACTATACAAGCTGGAAAAACACTATTGACACTGTTCTCATTATTGATGACCGCTGATTCATCCTTGTTGAGGAATGTCCTTAAGCCTTAACTGCCCATGCAACTCGAAATGTTCGGAAGGCATATGAATGATGGGTCAAGGCGAATGAAAATGCCCGAGCGTATATCCTGGCTAGCTTGTTTGAAGTTTTGATCAAGAAACATGAGCTTATGCTCACTGCCTGTGAGATCATGGAGTCCCTGAGTGGAATATTTGGACAACCGTCCTCACAACTCAAGCATGACGCTCTTAAGTATATCTTTAATGCCTGATGAAAGAAGGGACATCTATTCATGGACATGTTCTGAATGTGATGATCCACTTTAATGTGGTAGAGATGAATGAGTTTGTCATTGATGAGGCTAGTCAGGTTATCTTCATCTTAGAAACTTTACCTAAAAGTTTCCCATAGTTTCGTAATAACGCTATTATGAACAAGCTTGACTACAACCTAACCATTCTACTTAATGAGCTGCAGATACACCAATCCTTGATGAAAGTTAAGGAATAGAAGGGTGAGGTAAATGTTGCCTCAGACTCTAAAAGTTCAACAGAGGTTCGACCTCTAGAACAAAGTCTCCACGTTCTTCCTCTAGCACCAAAAAGTAGAAGAAGAAGAAGAAACAAGGCTAGGGGAAAGCTAAACCCGTTGTTGCCCAAAAGTGCAAGAAGACCAACGCTGCAAAGAGAATTTGTTTCCATTTCAACGAGGAGGGACACTGTAAGAGGAATTATCCCAAATATTTGGTAGAAAAGAAGAAGGTCAAACAAGATAAATATGATTTTCTAGTGTTGAAAACCTATATAGTGGAGAATGATAATTCAGCTTGGATAATTGATTCAGGCGCCACTAACCATGTTTATTCTTCATTCAGAGAATTAGTTCCTGGCAGTAGCTGAAGAATGGTGAGATGACGATGCGGGTTGGAACTGGGCACGTTGTCTCACTTGTGGTAGTGGAAGGACTCCAACTTTGTTTACAGAAATCTTATCTTTTATTAGAAAATGTTTATGTAGTTCCTGATTAAAAAGGAATTTGATTTCTGTAAAATGCTTATTGGAACAATCCTACACTCTGAATTTTAAAGTGAATATGTGTTTATTTACAAAAATGGTGTTGAGATTTGTTCTACAAAGTTAGAGAATAATCTTTATGTGCTAAAGTCGTTAGCATCAAAAGGCCTACTTAATACTGAATTATTTAGAACTGCAGTAACTCAAAACAAAAGACAAAATGTCTCTCATAAAGAAAATGCCCAACTTTGGCACCTAATATTAGATCACATAAATCTCAATAGGATTGAGAGGTTGGTTAAGAATGGACTTCTAAGTGAGTTAGAAGAAAATTCTCTACCAGTATGTGAGTCATGCCTTGAAGGTAAAATGACTAAGAGACCTTTTATTGGTAAAGGTCACAGAGCCAAAGAACCCTTAGAACTTGTACATTCAAACCTCTGTGGTCCTATGAATGTTAAGGCAAAAGAAGACTTTAAATATTTCATCACCTTTATAGATGATTATTCAAGGTACGTGTATGTTTACTTAATGCAACAAAAGTCTGAAGCCTTTGAAAAGTTAAAAAAGTATAAGGTTGAAGTTGAAAATGCACTAAGTAAAATAATAAAGACACTTCGATCTAATCGAGGTGGAGAGTATATGGATTTAAATTTCTAGGACTATTTGATGGAACATGAAATTGTATCCCAACTCTCGGCATCTGGTGTTCCTCAGTAGAATGGTGTATCAAAAAGGAGAAATTGAATCTTGTTGAACATGGTAAGGTCTACCATGAGTACGCTCCCTTACCTGACTCATTTTAAAGATATGCAGTACAGACTGCAATCTATATTTTGAATTGTGTTCCATCCAAAAGTGTTTTTTAAACATCTTTAGAATTATGGAATTGTCATAAAGGTAGTTTATGCCATTTCATAATCTAGGGTTGTCCAGCATATGTGCTTGAGGCAAATCCTGAGAAATCAGAACCTTGTTAGAAATTATGCCTATTTGTAGGCTACCCTAAAGGAATGAGAGATGGTTACTTTTATGATCCAAAAGATAATAAAGTATTTGTATTGACAAACATTACATTTTTAGAAGAGGACCACATCATAGAGCACAAACCACGCAGTAAAATAGTATTAAATGAGCTTTCCAGTGAAACTATTGAACCATCAACAAGAGTTGTTGAAGAGCCAAGTACACCAATAAGAGTTGTTGATGTCAGTTCATCTAGTAAGTCACATCCACCTTAACCGTTAAGGGAACTCGACGTAGTGGGAGGGTTTCGAACCCACCTATTCGTTTTATGGGTTTAAATGAAACCCTAACCATCATATCTGATGGTGATGTTGAGGATCCATTATCATATAAGAACGCAATGGAGGATGTAGACAAAGATGAATGGATCAAAATTATGAATCTCGAAATGGAGTCTATGTACTTCAATTCAGTATAGGATCTTGTAGATCAACCTAATGGGGTAAAACCTATAGGTTGAAAATGTATATACAAAAGGGAAAATGGGTGTAGATGGGAAGGAGCAAACTTTTAAGGCTGGACTAATGGCAAAGGGTTATACCCTCAGGTTAAGGTGTTTGAGGGTCACCTGGAGAGTTTAGGTCTACAAGACATGCCTCATTTAGTCTAGGACAAGTGGGAGAAATTTCTGGGTGTGTATTGTATGCCTTAGTTTCTAATTTTCATACATTGTATTTATTCTTAATTTTATTTTTTTATAACCCACTAGCTTTAGGACAAGTGGGAGATTGTTGGGATTGATGCCTTAAATCTCATGGATCTCATAGTTCGTAATTATATTGTACAAACACTTTATTTATCTAATAAAATAAAGAGGTATTTTATTTAACTTTTAGTAGCATTAACCCACAAAAACCAATAAACTATGATCCAGAGTTATAATTTATAACTTAAACATGTATGTAGAGATATACAGGTGGATCATATTTAAATGATAACCTAAACGGTCTGTAGTAGATGGATAAGGCTAGATACCTTATCCTGGTGACACTACGATAACGACTCGTTTTGAAGTTGTTACAATTGTTGTAAACTGCTAAAAATGATCTGATCCTGATCATTCATGTAGAGACATGTGAACGGAGGTATTTTATACAAAGAGTTTGTATAAGACTGGACCACGAAACGAATAGTCCTTAGATAAAACCGTTGTTAGAAGAGACTTACATTTCACCAGGATGACCATAGGTGACTTGACTTGAATCCTGAGTGAGTTGTAAACTCCTGCATGACGGCGGTCCTTTGATTTGAATGGGTGAGAGTTGTCAGTTTCGTCGATTCAATATGTCTACCATTTTGAGGATTTATCTGATTAAAGAGTTGGGAACATAACTACAAAAGAAGAAATTCACTCTTTCTCTATAGTCAGAGAATGTAGAGAAATTGCTACCTTAAAGGCTGATTCTTAGGCTCGAACAATGTGGCACCATACCCTCTCTTGGCCCGAGAGGGGTTAGGTTATAGTTGAACTATAACTTGTTGTTCATTAGAGGGATTAGTGGCACTTAAGGAGTTAGATGTAACTATAGGGGCAAAATGATAATTTTTGCATAGCTGTACTTACGAGCAATTTGTGAAGGGTCAATGCACCATTGATTGGTTATATCCAATGGACACAAAAATATGTCTAAAGTGTGAATAGTGCAGTTGTCGATCTTTAGTGGACTGACCGAAAATTAATGGAAGTTGTTAATTTAATCAAAGAGTTTGATTAATTAATCAAGTACCATTGGAGCTTCAATCTCTAGGTCTATAAGGTCCCCTTGTTAGCTCAATTGGGATTTATGAGAACGAATTAATTTGGATTTGAATTGTTCAAATTAATAAAGGGAATTGGTTATATAAGATATAATTATGAGATATAATATAATGTATATGATACATTATAATATAAAGTTTTATTTTAGAGAAAGTTAATTATTTTGAATATAGTTCAAATATTAATATGAAATTGATTCATATTAATTAATATCAATTAAATGAGAAACTATTAGACTATAGATTATATTATATGTGATATAATATAAACTATAGGTTATATGTTATATTAAGATATAACATATGGTTTTAATATTATATATATATATTAATTTAATTAATTAAAATTAAGAAGTTTGTTTTAATTAATTATATGATTTAATTATTTGGGAGAGAGTTATTTGAATAACTCCCCCCGTTATTTTCTCATATTGAATTTATAGAATTAAAAGTGCAAGAGGTGTGGAAGATGGATCATCTTCCTCTTGCCTATATAAGAACACATTGTGAGGTTGTTGGACAAGTGCTTTTGGTATTCTACTCTCTCAAATTATTTCCTCAAGTCCTTTCTCCAAATTAATCTTGAAGCTCACAACTCTCATCGATTCTCTACCTTGAGAATAATGAGATTTCCATGTGGTGGTGTTCGATTGATTGCTGCATTTTTTAAGATCAAAGTGTTCATTGTGTTCGAGTTCTAGAGAGGAATTGAGATGAGATTAGTCTTCAAGGGTATGTGACTCTTGTATATCCTGTTTCTGTTTTTTTTTTTTTTTTAATGTTTTATGTATGTTTGTGAAATTTGAACTAGGATGGGGTTACTTCCGCAATGGGTACTCGCGCATCCTGAATTTTAGCTTCCGTTCGAAAACAAAGATTCTTTCACTAGAAGTGACAGTTCTCCAGCTCAATAAGAAGATTGTTATTTGAAATCTCTCTCACCATTTCTTCTAATGACGTACCTGAAGTGGTGGTGTAAGCTAGCATCGACATGTCAGATATGACTAGATATGAATTGTAGTAGCTCTGAAATCTCATCCTCAATTTCCATAGTCAAAGAACTTCTTCCATATTGGTTGATGGAAATCGTCATCCAATTGACTTGGATATCCTCCAATGGAGTAGTCTTGTGGCATCAGGCTCTGTTGCAACTTAGGGCACGCTTTCACTGGATAGCCCACGAATGAGAAAATCCTAGATGCTTGCACTTGCTGCGATCTTCTTGCAAATTTGACTAACCAAAGAAGTTAACTCAGAAAGTTGATGTTTAAGGTCACTATCCTCGTTACTTGGTTGAGATGCTCATTAGATTGTCTCGAACCTTGATAATGATATTATGCCATGCTAAGAACACTAACACAAAGAAAAGCAAAATCAAATCAAAAGAGTACTTTAACTAAAAACTCAACTAAGCAAAACTAATTGACTTCCCGGGCAATGACGCCAATTTGATATTAAACTGAAATGATGGTGTCAAATCCTACTCTGACCATCAAATAATATTTATAATTACAATCAGTACAACCTATACTACCGAGTGGTACAAGTGGCATGACTGATTCTGTCCGAAGGGAAGCACGAAGATTAGTTTCACGAAGTCAACTTTTTAGTTTAAGTGGTATTTGGGGGGGGGGGGGGGGAAGCGTTGGTGTGGAATTGGAGATATGCATAAAATTAAAGACATGAAAAAAAAAAAAAAAAAAAAAAAAAGATAGCAGTGCAATCTAATGAAACATTCTAGCTTAGAGGAATGGAATCACCCAATGCAATATTAATCCTAGGATATTTTACTCAATCACCTCAAACACATGGTCAACTTAATTGGTAATGCCACATTAAGCGTTCTAGGTTATTAATTAAGACTTGCTTCCTATTAAACTATATGTCGATTAACCAAGAATTAAACACATCCAAGAACTAACCTAAACATAAGCATTAAGCTCTAGGGTTAAACCATGGTGATGAGTAATGGTAATGTCAAATAATTATTGATTATTCTCTATCTCTAAGCCACTCAAATCAACTATGGGAGTCCTGAAATGTTGCAACTCACTCTTACCCATGAGATGACTCTTACTACTTTGGCAACCAACACATAATAATTACAAATTACATATTAAGTTTTAGTGATTAGCATGCATAACGATTTGGGTTGCAGTCCTAACCATTCAACAAGCTAAATGATTAAATCAAGGGAAAGAGATGCTTGAGATATATATATATTAATTATAAAATCCTCCCAACATTACATATGGGTTCCTCCAAAACCTCTAAAATTAGAAAATAAAAAAAATCTTAACTTCCCTTGATGATAAAGATGTTGGATTTAGTGTCCTAAATCTCGATCATCTTGTAGTTTATAATTTTGTAAATACAAATGATTTATTCAATAAAATAAGAAGTATTTTATTTGACTTCTAGATAGCATTAACTTGATCCAATAAACTAAAATTCGAGGTCATTTTATGAAACTTGAACAGTATGTGGTAGACATACGAGGGGATCGTGTTCAAGCTAAGGCACAGATACAGATATGGATACAAGATACGGATACGAATACGATATGATACGACGATACACCAATTTCTAAAATACTAAGACACAATATGTTGAAGATTCGTTTCTTCTTCGATTTGGGCCTCGTTTTCACCATAAAAATATCGAGAACAGCACGAACAACTCAAACAACAAATTACAGACTCGATAGCTTTAATTATGCCTAAAAACAAAGGGCCCTTACAAACCAAATTTGTAAATTTAAAGCAGTAAATCTAAAGCCCAATGTAACATCCCACACCTTTTTATTTATTTATTAATAATGTAAAACTTTTCCCTTTTCAGTAATTGTCCTTAGTTGAAGGACATGTTTGGAATTCTGAATTTAAAGTATAAATGCGAGGATTAAGTGTTGTCGTGGAAATTATTAAAAAATTATTCAATTTTCAAATTCAATTGGAAAGTTATGGCAGGAATTAATTATTTTTTTGAAAAAGGAAAGGAATTAAATAGTATAAAGTGGGTTAAGGAAATGATCTAATTAGAGTTATACTATTTTCCTTTTATTATTATTATTTTTATTATTTTTATTATTATCATTATTATTATTATTAGTATTAGTATTTTTTTAAAAAATAAAAAGGACCCCCCCGCTCCGTTTTCTGCTTCCTCGCCGCCGTTCATGGGTTCCGGCTGGGCAGATCCCGCCGGTCAGACACGCTCTCAATCCGCCTAGATCGAACGCTGAACGTCCGCCGCCAGCCACGAATCTCAGCCGCTCGCATCTCTTTCTCTTTCGGCAACCCTCGCCCTTCGCTCCCGTCTCGCCAACCGGTCAAGACGCGCCACCTCCGATCGACGTCTCAGACCTAGCCGCGCGCATGCTGCTTGTTCTCGTGCACCGCTGCGTCTCCCCAAAGTCATCCGTGTCGGATCTAGGGATTTGACCGTACTGCTTCCCTTGCCCTTCGCTCATGACGATTCTCACCAACCGGTCAAGTCACGCCGCCTCCGATCGACGTCTCGGATCCAGCTCCCCCGCGTCCGCCACCCTAGCCGCTTCGCTACCGGCTGTCGTCGTCCTGCACGTCGGGTCCGTTTTGGTCTTCATCAGATCTATTGAGGTAAGGTTGTGTCGGTTCGTTTCGTTCTCTTGGCCATTAATATTATGTTTCAGTGTTATGACTCGTCTTTATTGAATTTTGTTTCAAGCTTAAGTCGTCAAGGAGTTTGGAAGTCAAAGAAGGCACCGTCGTGGAAGGTGGAAGTGTTTTTCTTTCTTTGAATAAGTTTTTGATAGTTTGGACTTGGACCTGTCTTACAATTATGGCTTCAACTGAAATTTGAGACTTGTTTTGTTGTTAGGACCGCTACTTTGGATTGTCGTTATAGTTTGGTGGTCTAAAATTTTTATCTGTAGAGTATCGACTCGAGGTAAGTAATCTTATCACTAGAACTGCCCACAGGCCAGGCTCTAGTTGTATGCTAGCATGATAAGTGTATGTTATGGTAAATGTTAGCATGTTGATTAACAATATGACTTGAATCAAAGTATGTTCTGGCACAAATTCTGATTTATTTACATACACACCTAAGTGCTTGATCGTTAGTATGTGATAGTATGTGTTTTCATATGTCGATGTCTGATCTGCTGGCGTTGAGGCATACTTGTATGTTGTGGATTTATGATATAAGTTATACATGGATGATGTATAATATGTTGTTAAGAATTATAGGTATGTGATGCAGCCATGGTATTAAGGATTTTTATGTATGCTTTAGAACCGTACAATGTTGAATCTTAGCACATTAAGACTGTGTGATTATCCTCATTGATTAGTTAGATGCTCACCAGTTTGTGTTTCCTTCGGGATTTACCAGTTTGTGTTTTCTTCGGGATTCACCAGTTTGTGTTTCCTTCGGGATTCACCAGTTTGTGTTTCCTTCGGGATTCACCAGTTTTGTGTTTCCTTCGGGATTCACCAGTTTTGTGTTTCCTTCGGGATTCACCAGTTTTGTGTTTCCTTCGGGATTCACAGTTTTGTGTTTCCTTTGGGATTCACCAGTTTTGTGTTTTCTTCGGGATTCACCAGTTTTGTGTTTCCTTCGGGATTCACAGTTTTGTGTTTCCTTTGGGATTCACCAGTTTTGTGTTTTCTTCGGGATTCACCAGTTTTGTGTTTCTTTCGGGATTCACCAGTTTTGTGGGCATACTTAACTACAATAGAATAGGACTCAGTCTCTTATATGTTACATGTATTTATGTGCCATATGTGGGTATCTAGAGGACATAGATGCCTAGCCTGACCCCAGTGGTGGGGTTACTTACTGAGTATTTTATACTCATTCTTTCTTATGTTGATGTTTTAGGTAAGGGTAGGGATGCATCAGTGATGGCGTAGCGGAATTCATGATCGAGTCACTGGGACTAGTTTTTTTTTTACGCTTCTGCATCATGAGATTTAGAGTTCTTTTCATGTTTCCCTTAATGTTTAGTTTTGATGTTTGAAACTTATTATTAAGAATTGTTTTTCATATGTACTTATTAACCTTTATGATTTATGGGTACCCTATTATTGTTTTTAACAATTGTATTTAATAAACGTCTTTTGAACTTCTCTTGTTTTTAATTAGCATTTACTTCAAATGACTGAGCGTCATTTTAAATTCTTTTCATGCATTTATTTTAGTAACGGCCTTACCTAGGTCCTAGGGGTCGGGTCGTTACACCCAATCCCAAAAACATCCATAAATCACAAACCATTCAACATTCATTAATGTTAATAGAATTCAAAATGCAACCCACCATAATCTGTAAATTAATTATGGAAAAATAAAATTGGGACCAAAAACGCCGCTCTGATACTAATTGAAGGAACCATGAGGTCCATTGCAGAAGCAGGATCGTCTCAATTTCAATATTTCATATAATTAAAAGTTGCAGAACATAGAAATTATGCATAAACATATAATTTACAGCATGCTAAAACAGAAGAGGAAGAAGGGATAGAAATTGACTTATCCTTGAAGAAACCAATGTCTTCTAAAAAATCCTCCCAAATGGTGACGAACACTTCGAAACACCGATCTTCCAAAAATACAGCAAACCAAAAAGAAGGACACCATCAAAAGGTAATCCTTTGTATTCTCTGTAAGGGTTGAGAATTACAGGAGGTGTGGGCTCTATATATTTGGGAAGAGGGAGAGAAGAATTGAGAGAAAGAAGAGAGATCTAAACTACACCCACAGACCGTCTTTGTATAACTTTGTGAAGAAGATGAAGATCGTTAAATTGAAAAATCTCAAAATTGATTGAGGAGTGAATTATATAATAAATAATTATATATATATATATATATACATGATAACTACCTTATCATATAATATATATTAAACTATATGTTATATCAAATATAACACATAACCTATAGTTTTTATATTGTATCAAATACAATATAACCTATAGTTTGAATTCTCTCAATCATTTGTGGTATTTAATATAAATACATTTATACTAAATTTATTATATGAATCCAATCCATATAATTAGTATTTGAATCATATTCAAATATTTAATTCCTCTCAAAATAAACTTTATATTATAATGTATCCAATACATTATACTAATTATATCACATAAATTAATTTAAATTAATTATATCATATATAATTAATTTGAACAATTCAAATTAATCCAAAATTGATTCTCAATATTCTCAATAAACTTTTCCTCCTCCTTCTACCAATTCCATCAAAGTCCACTCTTTGGAATCTCATTCCGAGAATACCGAGGATTTTGAGTGGTGGTGTCGTCCCATATTGCTGTTTGTTCGTGTGCTGTCGTTCGTGTAGACAACCGTTGTGCTGCTAGGCGACTGTTTGCTGGGCAATAGGACTGTAGAGGAGTCGCTTCCGTTGGATTGAATGCGATTGAAGATTGTCTTCAACTAGTACGTTTACTCAATCTGTTGTATTTTAATTGTTAAAGCATGCCTATAATTAGTGTTACAATGCATATATGTTTGTTAGAATGTATGTGTGGAAATTCGGTCACAATGAAATCGAAAAGATCCGAACCCATTCATGGATACTCTTGTTCAAGAATTCCTTCAAGATATATTATGTGTCCATCTTAACCAACCAACATTGCAACAACCCTTCACAGATCGCTCGTAAGTATAATTCGGCCAATAACCGTTATGCCCCTATAGTTACATCTAACTCCTTAAGTACCATTGAATCCTCTAATGAATATAAGTCATAGTCCTACTATGACTGAGTCCTCTTTTCCAAAGAGAAGTTGTGGCCACTATGTTCAAACCTCAGAATCAGCCTTTAAGGGAACAATCTCTCTACTTACCCCTGCTTCAAGGAAGGAGTAAATTCTATCTTGTGTAAATGAGTTCCCAACTCCCAGATCAGACAAGTCCCCAAAAAGGTAGGCATGTCGAGTTGACAATCTGGCCACTCTCACCCATACTAATCAAAGGACCGCCCTCAAAGGCAAGAGTTTCCAAAACACTCAGGATTGAGGTCATGTCACCTATGGTCATCTAGGTGAGATGTCAGTCTCCAGTATCAACGACATTATATACAGAGTCTAGTCATCTCGTGGTCCGATCTTATACAAACTCTTTGTATAAGACACCTCCGCTCGCATGTCTCCACATGAATAGTCAGGATCTACCATCTGTAGTAG
Source organism: Benincasa hispida (assembly GCF_027475165.1). NCBI lineage: Eukaryota > Viridiplantae > Streptophyta > Magnoliopsida > Cucurbitales > Cucurbitaceae > Benincasa > Benincasa hispida. The sequence goes on from NC_143485.1 coordinate 25,743,475, forward strand.
TTTACAACACTTGAAAACCTCTACAAAGCAGGCCGTATTCGTAGTGTCACCAGGATTAGGTATCACTTAAGGCATGATCCATTTGTATATCACATATACATGCTTAAGTTTACATAAGATAACCATGGAGCTTTATTTATTGGATATGAGTAAATGCCAGAATGAAATAACAGTTATTTTATTCATAAAACAATATGTATAATTTACAAACAATAAGACTCCGGGAGAATTAGGACACCAATCCCAACAGCCACATTGAAGTGGACCATCATATTAAGGACATGCTCCCTAACATATGATCTCTTATTCATCCTGGTGTTGAAGATGAACTTTAGAGTTTCATGCCTGAGTTGTGTGGTCGGTTGCTCAAACATCTCAGGCAATGACTCCATGATCTCTCATGCAATCATCATGGACTCATGCTTTTTGGCCAAGGCTTTAGTTAAGCTTGACAAAATGCAAACTTTGGCTTTATCGTTAGCCTTAGTCCACTTGTGATAGGCATCATAACATTTTGTGATGCTACGGATCCAGGGATTAGACGATATTCCTCCGTTAAGATGAATTTGAGATCATCGATGACCAAGACAATGTTAATCATATTTTTTTCAAGATGCATAATTTTTACCAGTCAATTATTCGCATAAAGTAAATTGATTGCAATGCTAGTCATTATAGATTACTGAAAGAATACAAATTATTTTCATTAGATATATTTGCAAAGACTCATTTAACCCAATCAAAATTAGCAAAACATTAATAAACCCTAATATCATTTAATTTTGCAATGATACTTCAGTGACTTAGAATAAATGTTATCTCAGGGTGTACAGTTACCCCTTCACTAAATTGAGACATTCTCAATTAAATATTACACCAAAATAACTCTTATTTCTACAATACTTAATTACTATTGTTTTGGTCAAGAAATTATTAACTTCCTTAATGTTTTCCTATCGGTATAACCCTTCATTTTTAACCTTATAGCCCGACCCTAATTAGCCTACCTCGGGGAAGAACATAATTGGTGCAATTAACTATATTGATCTTATTCATTTCTGGAGTATGTTTTGTCCCTTTCCATGCAAGTACCTTCCTAAGGGGATATTCCCAGGGTGTCACGAGGCCGAGCATGGAAAAACATTACAAACTAATGAAGGAAACCGTAGGATATGTTGACACACATCCTTCTCCCATTTACTATAAATACTTTCTCTTCGGTTTTATGCTTTAAAACTCATAGATAGTAAGTGTTATTAATTGACCATCATCAATAAAGAGTTATAGATGCTAATTCAATAAATGTTATTGATTTTTTTATATTTTTGTCTTAATAGCCCTAAATCAAATAAACTAACATCCCTTATGAGTCTTGAACTATATGTGGAGACATACAGAGATCAATGTTCAAGATACAGCCTAAAAGGTCTATAGTATAAGGATAAGGCTGGGTACCTTATCTTGGTGACACTGTGGATAGACCCACTTTGCATTTGATACAAACGCAATGATCCAATGCATTCGAGTAGGTGACATACAAGTGGGAGTATCCTATGCAATGAATTTTCATAAGACCGAACCACGAAATAGTAACCACCACTAGATGTAACACCGTTAACTAGTTAGGTTCCTATTTCAATAGGATAACCTAAGCAACTTAGTCTTAATCCTGAGTATATTATGAACTTCTGTTCACGAGGCATTGTCTTTTGAGTTGTTTGGGTGAGAATGGCTAGTTCATCGACTCAATATACCAACCATTTTGGAGACATGACCGAGTGAAGGGTTGGAAACATAACAATATAAGTTGGAATTCACTTTTTCCCATCTTCAAGGTAAGTGGATGAGTGTTTCCTTAAGTGGTCTCTCTGAGACTTGAACAAAGGGTCTTACCCTCTCATTGGCCCGAGAGGGGTTTCTATTTATTGGTGGACCATAAACAAGTTGTTAAAGGAGCACTAGTATTTAAGAAGTCAGAGGTAACTCAAGGGTAAAATGGTAATTTGACCCAGTTGGAGTTACGAACACTCATGAAGGACTAACTTGTTATTATTGGTTTATATCCGTGGCATAGAAATATATTCATAGCGAGAAAAGTGAAGTTGTGAGTCTTTAGTGGAGTGTATCTACAGTGAACAAATATTGATTAACTTGGTTAATGATTTTAGCCAATTAATCTAATCGTTGGAGCTTCTAATCTACAGGTCCACCAGGTCCCCTTGTTAGCTCACTAAAGGATATTAAAGATGGATGATTTGAATTGTTCAAATCAATTTGAGAAAATTGTATATTAATATGATTAATATGTAATTGATTATGGATGGGATATATAATTCAAATTAAGTTGGAAAGAAACATTTGAATGAGATTCAAATAATTAATTCAAGTGAATTATATTCACATAGAATTAATTAATAGAGAGGTGTTACACATATACGTATGATGTTTATGATAATTAAATATATATACAATAAATTGGATTTAATGTATAAATATTTATTTAATTATTGTGCTAATCAATTAAATAAGTGTTATTTAATTAATTATACTAATTAATTAAATAAATGCTATTTAATTAATTGTGCACAATGAAAAATTAGAAAAAGACTAGGAGAAGGGGTTGACCCTTCTCTATATAAAGTCTTTCTTATGGCCATTTTGGGAACACACAGAACACAACAAAATTGTGAGCATTCATTTTACAATTTTTCCCCTAAGCCACAAAAGAAATCCTTTCTACTTTCTCAAAAAGTTTTCCTCCTCGCCCTCTTCCAATAGTTGGATATCACTTATCCTTCTATTGGAATACTTGAGAATAACAAGGTTACTCTCATAGTCGTGTTCAAGATTGTTCGAGGAAACATCTGTGTTCAAGATTGTTGGAGAAGTTGTTCGTTGGAACTTCGAGAGGACCGTTCTAGGAGCATGGGAATCTACAAATGTGATAATGGTTCTAACCTTTCCCTACAACATGCTATTTACATGTTTATTCTACATTTATTATGTTTTAGTTTATTGTTTTTTTTTATGTAAAGATCGATTTATAGGATGCAAGTCATTCACAATGCTTTCGTTACGAGATCTGATCCCATCACTTTCACCATTCACTTGATATTGACCCATGCAAACACCTTCCTAAGGGAGGACGCATCAAGGGCATCACAGGTCGAGCATGAATCTCACGATGTGAATTTCATGGAAGATCGTGAGTAGAAAAAATGACATATCATACATCTTTGTCCTTCCACTAATTGTTCTAGAATCTAGGGTTTATTAACTTAGATAAATCTGGCTAATTAATTTAATTAGGTCATTGTTAATTTGCTCAATATAACGTTTATATTGAATAATTTAACAATATATGATTATTATTTATTAAACACTTTAATAAATCTAATCATTTATTGTATGCATATAAAATGTTTGACAAATTCACCTCACAGGTAGAGGCATTTCCTTTCGATCAACTTAAGTATCTCAATCCTAGACAGAACTTTCCTTAGACAAGGTCCCTTATAGGCAAACATTGTATAAACTTATCTTTTATTTTGTTCATTTTAATCCTATTAAAAGAGAATAAAAGATTATCCTATTTCTAATCATATTAGAAATATTTTAACATAAAGTCTATTTTTTTCAAATTCAAATAATTTAAAATTAATAATTTGAACCTTATGTTTGCATGCAACTCTGTATTATAGATTTTAATGTTTAATTCATTAAACATGTAACTTTTATATCTTAATGATTTAAAACCTATAACATGCATTTGAGTGACATAATAAATACAACTATTATATTTATTTAAGTAATGTCATGCTCAATACATCATTAGTTTTTATTAACATACATAATATAACATTTATATTATTATTAATGAAAACTATATAGCATACATGCTTTTAATCAAATATTGAAGCATTATAATAGACAAACTATATTATAATCATACAAACTATATAGAAGACATCATGCATGTACATACTTTAGGAATAAACCTAAACTTCAAATATAACATTTATATTTAAATATGATGCATGATTATGCATAACCTATGGTGGGATTTTAAACTATAGGTCACACAAAAACATATAATTAACATAATTTAAACGTACATCTCATGCATATTAAACTATACTATAGAGCAATAATAGACCGAAATTTGGTACCCTAATTAAAATAATTGAATTAATATAATCAAATTTTATTAATTTAATTATAAAACAAAAAACAAAGGAAATGCTGCAATTGGTCCTCGAACTGACGATCTGGAACTCCCGCACACGACTCTTGAAGTTCGGAGCATCGCGACATTATACCCTAGCACCACGACGATATGAAAAATAATTTCGTTCGGCCTTGCCTCGGACCATCGCGACACTAGGGCATAGTGCTACAACACTGTTATCGAGAATGCCCATATTGCTTCAATTTCTGCCATTTTTCTGTGTTTCAGTATTATTTTTGACAAAGCCAGCAACAAGAATGACCCAGACTTAAAAATACATACTCGATTTACAGAATTAAGTGAACAAAAAACAACCGGGCCCTTACAATTGATCAAATCAAATAAGAAAGCTATAAATCTAAGTGTCAAATTCCAAAACCATCTATTACGCAAATCCCAAAATACAAAATTCCATAGCATGATCATATAAATTTTACAGAATTTGTACCCATCATAACATTTCAGAATTTTCTAAACCAAAAGTAAAAACAAATCCATTGGCTCTGATACCAATTAAGGGATTAAATCCCAATGCGAAAGCATTTTATCATCTTTTGTCTTTCAATTGGGATAAGAAAAAATTACATAATTGAAAAAAGAACTAAGATAACATATAAAAGAGAATTGAGAAAAAAAAAACCTTTTCTTAAGAATGAATCTTCACGAAATCCTTAAGTCTTCCTCTCTGTGAAAATTCTCAAGATCACAAACAGACACCACCAATTGGCTAACTAACTATTCTCAGGGAGAATCAATGGAATTGTGGGATCCTTTCACTTTGCAGGAATTGAAAAATTTGTGAGAGAGATTTAGAGAGAATTGAGAAAGAAAGGGAAATTCAACTTTCTAAGAGTAAAAATTAGATTCTTTATTCTGTAATTTTGTTTTGTATCAATATACAGAAAAAAAATATTATGTGAGGGAAGTTATCTTTCACCCCACTCTTCACTCCCCTGCAAATTGTAGGGGAGCTATTTCAATTTTTTATTTAAATTATTATTATTTATTAAATCAAATATATATATATAATATAATATAATATATATAATAAAACTTAATATATATAATAAATAATTAAATACACAATAATAATTAACTATTTGTTAATTAATTAATTAATATATAACTATCACATATTTATTAATTATGCATTTAAATCATATAAAAATACATATCTCTCTTAACCCATAGTTTTAATATAAATCTCATTCACATTGATTTTACTCTATAGTTTTAATAAGAATCCAATTCATATTTACTTTAATATTTGAATCTTATTCAAATGTTATTCTCGCATATCATATATTTTTAATTACAAATCATATTTATAATTAACTATATACTATAATATATCAATATACAGTATACTTTATATTCATCCTTATTAATGTAAAATTCCCTTAAATAATTTGAACAACTCAAATTATTCTAAAAAATTAATTGATCTTTGTTTTACCCTTAGTAAGCTAGCAGGAGACCTTATGAACCTATAGATTAGAAGTTTCAATGATTCAATATTAAATTAATTAAATTCTTTAATAAAATTAATCAGCATTCATTAACTGTGGATCACTCCATTAAAGACCCACGTCTGCACTCTTCATACTGTGGATATATATTTGTGTCCATAGATATAACTAATCATCAATAAGTAGATCCTTCATGAATTATTCATAATTACAGTTGGGCCAAATTACCATTTTACCCCTGTAATGACATCTTTCTCCTTAAGCTCCACTGATTCTCTAATGAACAATCTATTTATAGTCCTACTATAAACAAATCTCTCTCGAACTAATGAAAGGGAGGGCTCATTGTTCAAGACTCAAAGTCAGTACTTAAGAGGGAAAATCATCTACTTTCCTTGAAAGCGAGAAGAAGCGAACTCTATCTTGTGCAACTATGTTCCCAACTCCCTACTTGCACAAATCCCAAAATGGTAGGCTTGTTGAGTCAGCGGCACGGGTCACTCTCACCCATACAGATTAAATGATTGTCTTCATAGACACGAGTCCATAACTCACTCAAGATTGAGAGCAAGTTACCTATGGTCATCTTATGAAATGTTAGTTTCTTCAATGAACGGTGTCATAAAGAGAGACCAAACATTTCGTGGTCCGGTCTTATACAAAATTTTTGTACAGGATACCTCCACTCACATGTCTCTACATGAACGATTTGGATCAAATCGTTTGTAACACTTACAAAGTGGTTGTATCCAGTGTTATCAAGATAAGACACCCAACCTTATCCATATACTACATACCTTCTAAGTTATTATCTGAACATAATCCACTTGTATGTCTACCACATACTGTTCAAGTTGCTGTGAAAGATATATTTGAAGGAACTCTTATACAAGAGTACCTCTGAGCGGAAGCGGATCGTTCCAAATATATTGTGACAGAATTACCACATTTACATTCAAACCAGACAAGATATGCATTATACAATAAGTTACCGACATGCTTTTAGAACTAAACAACAAAGAGAAGAGATGCGCACCAGTTGAAGAACACTTCTCCATAGAAAATCTCGTTCTCTCTAAAGGGACTGCTTCTCTCGCTCTCGCTAGAACGTCCACGTAATCGTTCACTAAAACACCGGTCGTCTACCCACGGACGGCCTCCACACGAACACAAGAATGGGGATGACACCACCACTTAGAACCCTCGGTATTCTCGGTGTGAGAGTCTAGAAGTGTGGGCTCTGTTAGATTTGGTAGAGGGAAGGAGGAATCGAAGATTGTATAGCACAACAAAGCAAGTGGGAGAAGGCAGGTCTATCATATAGACAATGCTTGATCATTTAAAAGAAAGTACATGATCATGTAGTAAATAAGCTGTGATCGTATAGATGATCGTTTAGTAAACGCTCGGGCGCTAGACGATCGTTTAGAAAAAGGCGCGCGTGTATACGATCGTGTAGCAACGATGAGCTATCGTATAGTCTCTCAGTTTGCTGTGCGATAGGTTGTATACAACTCGTAAGTGAATTATGTGATCTCTTGTAAAATGAAAACGATGTTCATTTTATTCTTCAATTATGAAAACTGAATGAAACCTCCCATTAACACACGGTTACGGAGAAAACACCGGCACAATTATCCTATAATTGTTCAATTAAAAAATAATAAATATAATCATATTATATTCATTAACCTATAGTTTAATATCACATATAAACCATAGTGTTTTCTCCTCCACTAGATATAAATCATATTTATATCCATTTTCCTCCAATTAATGTATCTCATACATAAAGTCAATCATATCATATATAATTAACCAGTTCAATCCTATCATATATAATCGAACTCCCTCTTGTCAATTTGAACACTTCAAACTGACCCAAAAACTGATTCTCAACTTGAATCCATTGAGCTACCAAGGGGACCTTATGAACCTATGGCTCGAAGCTCCAACGGTACATGAATAGCTAACTAAACTCTTTAGCCACGAGATCCACCATCTGTTAACTGTCAGGCATTCCACTAAAGACCAGCAGCTGAACTCTTCTTACCACAGATATATTTCTGTGTCCATCGGATATAACCAATCAACAGTACGATAACCCTTCACAAATGCTCGTAAGTACAGTAGGGCCAATTTACCATTTTTCCCCTGTAGTTACATCTAACTCCTTAAGTACCACTGATCCCTCTAATGAACAATACAACATAGTCCTACTATGTGTGGACACCTCTCGGGCCATGAGAAGGTGTGTGGTGCCACATCGTTTAAGCCCCGGGATTAGCCCTTAAGGGAGCAATCTATCTACTTACCCCTGTTTCAGAGAAGGAGTGAATTTCATCTTGTGTAGCTGAGTTCCCAGCTCTCAAATTAGTCGAATCTCCAAAGTGGTAGGTTTGAGTCGGCGAACTGGCCACTCGCACCCATGCAAATCAAAGAACTGCCCTCAAAGGTAGGAATTCCCAACTCACTCAGGATTGAGGTCATGTTACCTACGGTCATCCTAGTAAAGTGAAGTCTCGGTCATGAACGACGTTATATAATAAGACATTAACACTTCGTGGTTAGGTCTTATACAAACTCTTTGTATAGAATGCCCCCGCTTGCATGTCCCTACATGAATGATCAGGATCAGACCATCTGTAGCAAGTCACAACACTTGTAACTATTCTACAAAGTGAGTCGCATCCGTAGCATTACCAGGATAAGGTTTTCCTCCTATATCCATATACTACAGGCCATTTTGGTTATCACTTAAGACATGATCCACTTGTATGTCTCCACATACATGCATGCTTAAGTTACATAATGACAACCAGGGATTTTAGTTTATTGGTTTATGGTAAAGCAAATAAAATATCCAATATTCATTGACAATAAGTGAAGAAAATATCATATATTATACATCACAAGCGTTTGTTCAAAACTATGTTTACAAACTATAGAACACGAGAGTTTAGGGCATCATCCCCAACAGTATTTATCAAGTATATCTTCACAAGGAACTGTACAGGGGTATAAATCCTGTATTAACAACCTAAGAATAGAACCTAACCAAATTAACCAAATCCTAAAGAGTCTCCAAAGGAGACCTAGTATACAAGAGACTTAGTATACATTCATACCCTCCCTCAAACTCAAGGTGGTAAGGTAGGAATCAACTTGAGTTTGTTAAGTAGTTAGAGAAAACGACCAGGAGGCAAAGCTTTGGTGAGAATGTCGGCGAGTTACTCAGCAGTGGAAACAGAGCGTAACATCAGAGTTTCGTTTAAGAGATGATGAAGAACAAAGTGACAATCATTCTCAATATACTTGGTACATTTATGAAAAACATCATTATAAGCAATCTGAATGGCACTACGATTGTCACAGTGAAGCATAGTGGTAAACGATTGAGGGACTCCCATATCAGTAAGAAGCCAACAAATCCACAGGAGTTCTGATGTAGCATCAGCCAGAGCACGATATTCAGACTCCATACTAGAACGGGAAACAACACTTTATTTCTTATTGCGCTAAGAAATGAGAGAATCACCAAGGTAGAAACAATAACCGGAGGTAGAATGCCAGTCGGTAGGATCACCAACCCAATAGCATCAGAATAGCCTGAAAAAACTGATGAAAGACTGGGAAGAAAACTGAAATCCATGCCCTAAAGTACCTTTGACATAATGGAGGATACGAAGAATAGCAGTAAAATGAATGGTCCGAGGGACAGCCATGAACTGACTAACAATGTGAGCATCATGTGCAATGTTAAGATGAGTGACTGTCAGATAAATAAGACTGTCGACAAGCTGACAATAGAGACTGGCATCCTCAAGTGAAATTCCATCAAACGGAGTCAAACAAACATTGGGATCGAGTGGTGTTGGAGCTATAGTAGAGTCAGTAATACCGGAGTGCACTAAAAGATCTTGAGGCATACTTTACTTGAGATAACGAATAACTAGCAGACCTCAATGATACTTCAAGGCTAAGAAAGTAACTGAGTGAACCCAAGTCCTTCATCTCAAAGTGTTTGCCAAGATAGCATTGTAGATCAAAGATAGCTTAAAGATCATCCCCAGTAATAATCATATCATCGACATACAGGAGAAGAAGAACAATACCATGAGTTTTCTGCCGCATAAATAGTGTCGTGTCATGAGAACTAGATGTATATCCAAGTTGAATGATAGTGGAACTAAAAGTTGCAAACCAAGCTCGAGGGCTTGCTTCAAACCATACAATGCTCGTGGAGGAGGCATACTTTCTGGGATGGACAAAAGACACCTGGGGGTGGTTGTATGTATACTTCCTCAGATAAGACCCCATTAAGGAAAGCGTTCTTGACATTCATTTGAAAAAGTGGCCACTATTGAGTTGCAGCAACTTCTAAGAGACACCGAACAGATGTCATTCATGCCACAGGTGCGAAGGTCTCTTCCTGATCGATCCCATACTCTTGAGAATATCCTTTTGCTACCAACCAAGCTTCATAACGCTCAACATAACCATCAGAGTGAGTCTTGATCTTGTAGACTCACTTGCAACCAATGGGTTTCTTTCTGGGGAGTAAGTGTGAAGGAACTCTAACGAGAGAGAACCTTGAGCAGAAGCGGATTGACCAAATTCCATTTTTATTGAATATAAATTTTACAGTAAATAATAAACAAGATATACATTTAATTCTAAATTACAGCATGCTTTAGAAAGGATTTCAAGAAACCTCACCTTTGAAGATCTTTCTTCACGTTTTCCCTCGAATAGTTCATGAACAACTTGAAGACTTTCTTCAAGATTAACCTCGAACAAACTGAACACTACCATGAATGTTACTTTGGTATTCTCAGGGTGAGAACCCAGGAGTGGTGGGCTCTGGCTATTTTGGATTTTTTAGGGAAAACTTAATGTATTTTAGGAAGGTTAGAGAACTCTCTCAAAGACTTAAAACCACAAAACTCTTCTATTGTTTACACTATCTCTTTTCTCAATCGATTAACCAACCTTGAAGAAGAAGAAAATATTTTTCTTTTATTCTCCTTGCCAAAAATAACCACCACCCACTGAGAAAAGAAGGGGAAGGGAGTTGTAACTCCCTTCCTTATTATTAAGATAATAATAATATAAATATAAATCTGATAACTAACTTATCATATTATATATATATATATTAAATTATATGTTATATCAAATATAACATATAACCTATAGTTTTAATATTGTATCATATACAATATCAACTATAGTTTCTTTTCTCTTTTATATGACATTTAATATAAATCTTGTTTATATTAAATTTAACAACTATGAATCCAATTCATAGAAACTATATTTGAATCTCGTTCAAATATTTATTTCCTCTCATTAAACTATAATGTATCAAATACAATATGACAATTATATCACATATAATTGAAACAACTTAATTATATCATATATAATTAATCCCTCTATTAATTTGAACAATTCAAATTAATCCAAAAACTGATTCTCAATTAATCTTATTGAGCTACCAAGGAGACCTCATGGACTTGTAGCTTGAAGCTCCAACAGTACATGAATAATTAATTAAACTCTTTAATTACATTATTCACCATCCGTTAACTGTCGGGCACTTCACTAAAAATCGGCAGCAACACTCTTCGCACTACAGATATGTTTTTGTGTCCATTGGATATAATAAATCAATAGTATGATGACCCTTCACAAATTACTCGTAAGTACAGCTAGGCTAAATTACCGTTTTGCCCGTGTAGTTACATCTACATCCTTAAGTACCACTGATCCCTCTAATGAATAATAGATCATAGTTCAACTATGACTAAACCCCTCTCGGGCCAGGAGAGGGTGTGGCGCCACATTGTTTATCACCTAGAATCAGCCCTTAAGGGAGCAATTTATCCACTTATCCCTGCCTCGAGGAAGAAGTGTATTCCATCTTGTATAGTTGTGTTCCCAACTCCCCAATCAGACGAATCCCCAAAATGGTAGGCTTGTTGAGTCGGCGATCTAGCCACTCTCACCCATAGAAATCAAAGGACCGCCCTCATAAGCAGGAGTTCACAACTCACTCAGGATTCAGGCCATGTTATCTATGGTCATTCTAGTGAAATGTAAGTCTCTATTATGAATAGAGTTATATAATGAAACTAAAAATTTCATGGTCTGGTCTTATATAAACTCCTTTGTATAGAATATCCCCGCTCGCATGTATATACATGAATGATCAAAATCAGATCATTTGTAGTACTTTACTACAATTGTAACACCTACAAAGTGGGTCATATTCGTAGTGTCACCAGGATAAGGTACCCAACCTTATCCATCTACTACAGACCATCAGGTTATCACTTAAACATGATCCACCCGTATGTCTCTATATACATGTTTAAGTTACAAAGATAACCTTGGAGGTTAGTTTATTGGTTTGTGGTTAATGCAACTAAAATATCATATATTCTATAGACAATGAATAAAATATCATATATTTTGTTAAATACATAATGAGTTTGTTCAATAATATTTACAAACTATGAGACTCTACGAGATTTAGAGCATCAACCCCAACAATCTTTCATTTGACCTAAATCTAGTGGGGTGTACAATATAATCAAAATACAAAGTACACAAATAATAAACTAGGGCATAACATGCACAGTCGCCCAGTACAAATCCTCCACTTGCCCTAGTCCAGATGAGCCTATCCCATAGACCCATACTCTATAGGTGACCTTCAAACACTGTAGCCATGAGGGCCTTTGTAAATAGATCAGCAACGTTATGCTCTGAAGCTATCTGCATGACAATCACGTTCTCTCAATGCACAATCTCTCAGATGAAATAATACTTCCGCTCTATATGCTTGTCACGCTTGTGACTCCTAGGCTCTCGGGAATTAGCCACAACACCACTATTATCACAATAAAATGTGATGGGCTTTGACATATCTGGAACAACTTTTAGATAAGTCAAGAATTTCCTAAGTTAAATGGCTTCCTTAGTAGCTTCACAAGCCACTACATACTCAGCCTCCATGGTGGAGTCAGCGATGCACCCTTGCTTGGTGTTTCACCATACTACTGTCTCCCCCCCCCCCCCCCCTCGTTAAGAGTGAACACCGATCCTGATGTGGATTTCCTATAATCATTATCAATTTGAAAATTAGAATCTGTGCATCCCATAAAAAATCAAATCCTTAGAACCATACATGAGCATGTAATCCCTCGTTCTCCGTAGATACTTGAAGATGTTTTTAACGGCTATCCAATGATCTAATCCTAGATTAGATTGATATCTACTGACTATCCCCACTGCATAGCAGATGTCAGGTTTAGTACGTAACATCACATACATCAAGCTGCCTACAGCAAATGCAGAGGGGATCCGTCTCATCTCCTTAACCTACTAAGGTGTCTTAGGACACTGTTTCTTAGACAATGTAACCCCGGGCCTTAAAGGCAATAAGCCCCTCTTGGAGTTCTAGATCGAATATATGACAAGCATCTTGTCAATATAAGATGCCTGAGATAGTGCTAGCATTTTGTTCTTTCAATCTCTAAAGATCTGAATACCCAGAACAAACTAAGCCTTTCCCAAATCTTTCATTTGGAATTGAATCGCTAGCCAGTTCTTAACTATAGTCAGTAAACCTACATTATTCCCAATGAGTAGGATACCATCTACATATAACACTAGAAAAACTATTGAACTGTTGATGATATTCTTGTATACACAAGGCTCATCAATTTTTGACCAAAGCCATAAGATTTGATCGCAGTATCAAACCTTGTTTTCCAAGATCGAGAAGCTTGTTTCAGTCCATAAATGTACTGACTAAGCTTGCAAACCTTTTGCTTTTGACCTTGGGTTATGAATCCTTCGGGCTACACCATGTAAATGGTCTACTCAAGATTGCCATTCAGAAGACCAGTCTTGATATCCATTTCCAAATTTCATAATCATAATATGAGCCAATGGATAAGAGGATCTAGATAGACTTAAGCATGGCAACAAGCGAGAATTCTCCTCATAGTCAACTCCCTATACTTGGGTATAACCCTTTGCCACTAGTCTAGCCTTGAAGGTTTGCACTTTCTCATCAGCACCCCATTTTCTCTTGTAGATCCATTTACAACCTATAGGTTTAACCCCATCAAGTTGATCTATAAGATCCCATATGGAATTGAAGTACATAGACTCCATTTCGAGATCCATCGCTTTGACCATTCATCTCTGTCAACATCCTTCATTTCCTTCTTGTAAGACAATGGATCTTCAACTTCGCCATTAGCTACTATAGCCAGGATTTCAGTTAAACTCATATAGCAAATAGGTGGGTTCGCAACCCTCTCATTACGTCGAGGTTCCCTCAACACATGAGGTGGATTTGACCTACTAGACGAACATACTTCAATAACTCTTGTTGAGGTACTAACTTCTTCAACAACTCTTATTGAAGATTTAGTAGTCTCTTTGGAAATCTCATTCAACACAATCTTACTTCTGGGCCTGTGCTCCTTTATGTGGTCTTATTAAAAAAAAACTAGCATTTGTCGATACAAATACTTTGTTTTCTTTAGGATCAAAGAAGTAACCACCTCTCGTTCCTTTGAGGTAGCCTACAAATAGGCACAATCTTGAACGTGGTTCCAATTTCTTAGGATTAGCTTCAAGCACATGTGCTGGGCAACCCCAGATTCTGAAATGACGTAAACTAGCTTTACGACCATTCCATAACTCCAAAGGTGTTCTTCTTAGAAAGAACGCAGTTCAGGATGTACGTTGCAGTCTCTACTGCATAATCCCAAAACGAGTCAAGTAAGGAAGTGTAACTCATCATAGACCGAACTATGTCCAATAGGGTTCGATTTCTCCTTTCTGATACATCATTTTGTTGAGGTGTACCAGGTGCTGAGAGTTGGGATACAATTCCATGATCTATTATATAGTTATGGAATGTTAAATCCACAAACTCTCCACCTCTATCAGATCGAAATGTTTTATTCGTTCTATTTAATGCATTTTCAACTTCAGTCTTGAATTCTTTGAACTTTTCAAAAGATTCAGACTTATGTTGCATTAAATAAACGTACCTATATCTTGAATAATCATCAGTAAAAGTGATGAAATATTAATAACTTCCTCTAGTGTTATGGAGGGCATTTGTTGCTAACGGTCTTAGCACATACAAATTATTTTCTAGTTTTGCAGAACAAATATCAACACCATTCTTAGTAATAAATACTTTATTGGCAAAAAAGTTGATATTATAAAATTGTTCTAACAAACACTTTATAGAAATTAAGTTCCTTTTTAAATCAGAAACTATAAATACATCTTTTAAAAATTAAAAAAAAAAATTGTAAAGTCAACCAGAGACCTCCTACTGCCACAGCTGAGATAAAGTGCTCGGTTCCAACTCGCATCATCATCTCACCAGTATCTAGTTGCCGCCAGAAACTAATTCCCTAAAATGAAGAACAAACGTTGTTAATGTCTCTAGAGTCAATAATCCAAGCAAAATTATCATTCTCCACTAAACAAGTTTCCAACACAAGCAAATCATATTTACCTTATTTGGCGTTCTTCTTTTCTGCCAAATATTTAGGGCAGTTCCTCTTCCAATGCCCATCTTGGTTGCAATGGAAACATTTTCCTTTGTTAGCATTGATAGGTTGTCTACCCCTTTGTATAGAAACTACTGGGTTAACCTTCCCCTTTCCACTATTCTTCTTCTTCCACCCTTCTTCCCCTTTCCACCCTTCTTCCCCTTTCCACCCTTCTTCTTCTTCCATTTTATGGAACTTTTTGGAAGATGAAGCAACATTTGCATCACCCTTTTTATCCTTACTTTTCACTAAGCATAGGAAGGTTTGTAGCTCATTGAGTAGGGTGGTCAGGTTGTAGTCAATTTTGTTCAAAACAACATTGTTACGAAAATGC
Source organism: Benincasa hispida (assembly GCF_027475165.1). Taxonomy (NCBI): domain Eukaryota; kingdom Viridiplantae; phylum Streptophyta; class Magnoliopsida; order Cucurbitales; family Cucurbitaceae; genus Benincasa; species Benincasa hispida. The sequence goes on from NC_143485.1 coordinate 25,759,102, forward strand.
AAGAAACTTTCAGGGAAAGATTTCAGTATTATGCTAACCTGACTGACTTCATCGATGCTTGACTCATTCATCTCTGCCAGTTGAAGTGGATCATCATGTTGAGAACATGTTCTCGAATAGATGCCCCTTCTTGCATATGGGCATTGAAGATGTATTTCATAGCGTCATGTCTGAGCTGTGCAGACGGTTGTCTGAACATTCTCCTCAGGGACTCCATAATCTCACGTGATGTGAGCATGGGCTCATGCTTCTTGGCCAAGACTTCATTAAGGCTTGCCAAGATATACGCTCGGGATTTTTCATTTGTCCGTCTCCAACGCTCATATGCTTTCCAAACATTTCAAGGAGCATTGGTAGGTGGAATGGGAGGACGTTCCTTCATCAGGATAAATCGAAGATCATCGATGATCAGAATAGTATTGATTGTGTTTTCTCAACTAGCGTAGTTTTCTCCCATTAACTTATCGACGACTAGTAAACTTAAAATAGCGGTAGCCATTTTAATGAATTTGCTGAAAAAGAACAAACTATTTTAGTCTACCTGCATTAAAACACTTTAAGAAAATCAATCAATTTTTAGCAAAATAGTCTAGTGTAAGTGACATCTATTTTGCAATGATGTTTTAGTGAGGCAGGACAAAAGTCACCGTAGGGTATCAAGTACCCCTTCACTAAAATGAGACATTCTCAACCATTAGACAGAAATAACATCTTATTAATGTAACTAACTGTCACCCTTGTTCGGTCCAAAATTTGTTAACATCCTTAACAATTTTGTGTAAGTGTAACCCCTCATTTTAAGTTCTAAAGTTCTGCCCCAATAAGACAACCGTAAAAAAAACCGATTGAGACATGAAACTAAAACCACTCTATCCATTTTTGGAGATCAAATAAAGTGTCATACAATACAACCATCCTTTAGGGGGACACCCACGTGTCATGAGGCGATGCATGAAACTTTATTTAACCTAATGAGAGAAACTGAGGGATGTGTTGTCATACGTCCCGCTCCCACTTACTATAAACACTCTTTCCATTCACCTTGATATTGGCCTACCCAAATACCACCCATAGAGGGACACCCATGGTGCCTCGAGGCCAATAGTAGATCTCACGGTGTGAACTTTTAGGGAGAAACGTGTAGAGGCTAAAATGAAGTATCATATACCCAATTTTCCTTCCACTGAGTATACTACCTAGGGTTAATTAACTTAGGAAAAATCTGGCTACTGATTTTATCTAAGTGTTTGTTTAACTTTCTTAAAAACAACTCTTTTCTTTTATGATTAAACAACTTTGATTGAAATCTCATTAAACTCTTTAATAGACTTTGATCAAACTTGCATGCATGTAACAAATCTATCTAATTCACCTTTTTAGGTAGGTTCCCAGATAAGGGTGCGACGTTTTCATCAACTTAAGTACCTCAGCCTAGCCAGAACCCGCCTTGATAAAAGGTCCCTTATAGATACATTTGTTACATATTTAATCTTTTATTAAAAATCAATTTAATCCTATTAAACCGATTAAAAGATTAGACTTAAATTTCTAATCTCATTAGAAGGTCTATCTCAATCATATTTTAAAACAATGTAAAAAAAAAATGATTATAGCCTAAAGTTTTGCATGAAACTCTTTATTATTGATTTTAATTCTAATTTCATTTAGTTATAAAAATTATAAGTAAATGGAACAATTAAAAACAACCATTGCATGCTTGACATACTTTAGTTAGTTATAACATTTATAAATTGACCTAAGGTAATGTCATGTTTCATGCAATATTCATTCATTACTAATATATAACAATTATATAACTAAGTAGCGAATCATGCTATAGCATACATTCCATACATTCATTCAACCATATATTGTTACAATTATAATATAAATGATGCATGGATATGCTATAATACATGCATACATATACTATAACATTTATACTATATGATGCATGAGCATGCTTTATGTAATTTAAATCATGCATATTCATATATTATAACACTTATAATATAAAATGATGCATGAACATAAATGCATAACCTATGGTTGGTTTTAAAACTATATGACATACATTATGACATATAATATGAAACATACATTGCATGTATATTTACTTTAACAATTGATGGACTGGGACAGGACCTCAAAAAGAAAAACAAAAAGCTATCTATTACATAAATTTGAGTCAAGCAGTTCAAAACAGGTGAATCGAGTCTTGAACCACTCAAACTAAACCGCCCTTCAATGAACCACCTTGCAGTTAATCGTGTAGCAAGCAATCGAACGATCTTGTAGTAAAGCCTGCACGATCGTGTAGCAAGCATCTGTGTGATCTTGTAGCAAAGTCTACATGATCTTGTAGCAAATGCTACATGATCGTGTAGCAAAAGCTACGAGATCGCATAGCAAGAGCTGCACAATCTTATAGCTATAGCTACACGATCTGGAATCTCTGCTTCGTCTTCTTCATTGAAACAATACTCTCAACTCTTCTTTGAAGCTTCCTGGGAACAACACGAGCGACTCAAACTTACAAATTACAGACTCGATTACAAGATTAATGCCCAAAAACGTAGGGACCTTTACAAACCAAAATTGCAAATTAAGAAAGCCTTAAAATAGAGAGTTCTATCCTGAAACATCCATCAACAAAGCCACATTCATAATATTCATCACATGAAACAAAATGCAGAAGATAAAACCCACCATTATTGTAAAACGATTCAATAAAACGAATAGAATTGGGAATCAGAAACCTACAACCTGACTCTGATACCAATTGAAGGAACTCTGACAGGAAAGAACCTTGAGAGGAAGCGGATCGACTAAATTCCATTTTCATTGAATATAAATTTTACAGTAAACAATAAATAATACATGCATTTAATTCTAAATTACAGCATGCTTTAGAAAGAATTTCAAGAAACCTCACCTTTGAAGACCTTTCTTCACGTTTTCCCTCGAACAGTTCATAAACAACTTAAAGAATTTCTTCAAGATTAATCTCGAACAAAACCAAACACTACCACGAATGTTACCTTAGTATTCTCAAGGTGAGAACCCAGGAGTGGTGGGCTCTGGCTATTTTGGATTTTTTGTGGAAAACTTAATGTTTTTTAGGAAGGCTAGTGAACTCTCTCAAATACTCAAAACCACAAAACTCTTCTGTCGTTTATACTATCTCTTTTCTCAATCGATTAACCAACCTTGAAGAAGAAGAAAACATTTTTCTTTTATTCTCCTTGCCAAAAATAACCATCATCCACTTATGTGGGTGGAGAGAAGAGAAAGGGAAGGGAGTTGTAACTCCCTTCCTTATTATTAAAATAATAATAATATAAATATAAATATGATAACTAACTTATTGTTGGATCTAGAAAGCAAACAGCGGAAGCAATATAGGATCATAAGCATTCTAATTCATTAATTTTGGCTTCAAACTACGCAGGCTTATAAACGAAAAACCGAATTTCAGCACTAACTTTTAAAGTACTTTTGATTCACGATCTTCAGTTACAATCTCCTTTTTCTTTGGATGTGAACCACCACAAGGTCTATCCTACTATTCTCTTGGTTCCTTGGATTGAGTTGTGGGACTCAAAATAAGCTTGAATCGAAGGGAATTGGAGAGGAGGTTACTGGTTTTACATAGTTTGAAGAACACTTCTTCAAACACAAATTCTCAACTTCAGCAACGATTGCTATCTCTTTTTCCACTCAAATTCCAGCTTTATATTGCATGACTTTCATGCAACTAATAGCCTTGCATAAATCACAGCTCATGCTTGAATAATTGAGCTGAAGAGAAATGGAATTATATGTGAGCTGCTACAATTTGAAAGTGAAAAAATCCCACTTTGGGATTTTTTCCATTTTAAAATTTCTTTTGAATTTCCTTCCTTTTTAATTTTTTATTTTTAAAATCAAAAGTTTTTTCAATTAAGAAATTAAAATTTTATTAATTTTACAAAATTAATTTAATAATTAATTTTCTAATAAAATCAATAGATTAATTAAACAATTTTATTAATTTTATTAATTTAATATCAAATATTAAATTAATTCGTCACCAATTCCATTACCATGAATCTTTATTTATGAATTTAATATTTAAATCATATTTAAATATTAAAAGATTCTCCAGTTCCGTTTAATTCCAAAATTAAACGTTTAATTATATCATATATAATTATTAATTTCCTTAATTCTAATTTGAATGTTTCAAATCAACTTATCATGGTAGTCTAAGACTAATCCATTTGTGAGCTAGTAGGGGGACCTAGTGGACCTACAGATCATAGGCTCCAATGATCCGAGATTAATTGGCTAAACTCTTTAGCCCAAATTAACCACCATTCGTTAACTACTGAGTCACTCCATCCCCTCACTGTAGATATATGGTGTCCACTCGATATAACCATGATTAGTAAGTTAACCCTTCATAGGTTATTCGTAATAATGGTTGGGTCAAAAAGTTATTTTACCCCTAGGATTATCTTTTGTTCCTTAAATCCCACTGATCTTCTAATGAATAATTGGTTTGTGATCCGATCATCAAAACGAGTCCCTCTCGGGCTAATGAGAGGGTGGGGCCCCTTGTTCAAGACCCGAAGTCAGCACTTAAGGGAACAACCTCTCTACTATCATTTCTAACATTTGTGGGTAGGTAAAGACGTCCTTACTGTAATTTCAAATGGGCTACATGAAAGAGATTTAAATAAGTAAAACACCTTTTGCCAAAGAACAAACGGTAAAGTAATGTGTGTGAATTGAATTTCACACATGCAATTTTGTCGTACGCTTGTGCACATTTTAATTTTGAAATTAAAAAAAAAAGATAATTATTTCAATGCAAACTAGTTTTTGAACGTGAGAGCCAACCCCTGAATCTCGGAGCACTGCTTTTCACAACCTTCCTCTGTTCTTCAAAGAAATCATCTTACTTGACCCCTATCTCCCTGAATCCCATTTACTCCCCTTCTTATCAGCCCCTATTCATCGAAGTCTTCGCCCATTTCAACTCTCTCCCTCCATCATCTTGCTACTATAGAAGAAGAAAGTTTTAATCAAAGAATGGAAAAATCTCAACCTTTCCACTAAAGAAGATCATTTCATCTTCAAAATTCATCCATTCAAGAATCGTTTAAAGAACTATCAGTTGGATTTACTGTCATAAATCTTGTGGATCTCGTAGTTTGTAATCTGTAAACATGAATTATTTATTTAATGAAATAAGATGTATTTTATTTGACATTTAGATTGCATTAATTCAATCTAATAAACTAAGATACAAGGTTATTTAATGTAACTATGAATGTTTACTAAGTCTCATGTATACTAGGTCTCCTTTGGAGAGTCTTTAGGATTTGGTTAATATGGTTAGGCTCTATTCTTAGGGTGTTAATATAATATGGATACCCCTGTACAGTTCCTTGTAAAGATATAATTTATATATCTCTCACATGGTATTAGAGCCTTACTAGTTGGTTTCTTCTTCCTCTTGTTCTCTGTCATCGCTGTCGTCCAATCATCGGCTGACCACCTAGAACCCTCTCCGACGTGAAGAAGAACCACCCAGATCCCTTATTCGAAGCCACTATGAAAAACTCGATTCTCGATCCCTACTATGAAAAACTCGATCCTCGATCCTGTAGCCTCTGTGAAAAACTCGATCCTCGATCCCCACTGTGCAGAACTCGACCCCTTGATCCCTAGTACAAAACTCAATCGAACTCAATCCCTGATTCCCAGTCTAGAACTCGATCCGGTCCAAAACTTGATCCTCGATCAAACTCAATCCCTGATTCTCGATCCAGAACTCGACTTCCGATCCCCGGTCTAGAACTTAATCCTTGATCAAACTCGATCCTTGATTCTTGGTCTAGAACTCGACCCTCGATTCCCAGTCTAGAACTCGATCCTCAATTGAACTCGATCCTTTATTCCTGGTCTAGAACTCGACCCTTAATCCCTTCCACCAAGCCACCAAGCATCCCTTGTTGTTCCTAGTTTTCTTCTCCTTCCAAGCTGCCAGGCCACATGGAAAAGGATCATGTATTTCATCCTATTAGTACTATTCTTGATGGGACAAATTACATTACTTGGGCCCATCAAATGAAGAGTTTCCTAATCAGACGTAAATTATGGCGATTTGTCACTGGTGATATTCCCCAGTCAGTCAAGATATCCATTGAGGAAGATACTAGATTTATTAAATAATTAGAGGATTGGGATAGGAAAAACCATCAAATCATTTGTTGTTAAAATCATTTTGAAATCCCAATGCCAACTTTATTATTATTTTTATTATTATTATTATTGCATTCCCATTTTTAATGGTTGTTTTCAAATATCATTCAGGCGTTCACTAGGTCAGTCGTCTGAATGCATTTATTCAATAAATATTCCCGAATGCGTCTCTTCAAGAGACGCATTCGGATAAAGACAAAAAAACCACCCCTTTTCCCTAAATAAGTTCAAAACTCGCCTTTTTACCTAATTAAAATAAAAAAAAAATTAAAACAAAAAAAACAACCCTACAAATCTAATTAACCCTAAAAAATGAACCAAAATAATTGCAAAATATAGCAAAATTTCAGAATCTATCAATGATAGATATTAATAGACTTTTGTTAATGTCTATCAATGACATTTATAGACACTGATAGAAGTCAGTATCTATCACTGATAGATTCTAAAATTTTACTATAGTTTAAAAATATTTTAAGCGGTTATATCATTTGAAATAATTATCTTTTTTAATTTCAAAATTAAAATGTGCACAAGGGTACGACAAACAGTAAGGACGTCTTTACCTACCCACAAATGTCAGAAATGATACGTAGTTCAAAATGTGGATTCCGCCTGATTTGATTAGAAAAACAATTTAAATACTACCCCATGCATTATTTAATCCGTCACTAAATGATTTATTGATTTATTATTTATTTATTTTGTAGACCCCACATAAAATCTTAAATACTACTAGACAAGTAATGAATGAAGATAGTATAGAAATACTATCACTAGAAATTTTCTCGATTTGATTTGGAGTTGTATACCTAAGGCAGTAATAGAAATCAATTATGAGTCTATCCTCTTTTATTGAGAAATACATTCTTGTAGCACTAATTACACTCTCATTTGGAAAAATAACAAAATACGGAATTGTTTTAAATTATAGCAAACAACCCTTTCCACGTGATCAAAGTTTTCTCCATAGTCCATAAATAGAGCGTAATTAAATATGATTGGTTATAGATTTGATAATAAAGAGAATCTCACTTTACAAAAAAATGGAGATTACTTGGTTTGAATCTTAAATTTTGACCAAATCTTTATTTTCAAATACGAACTTATTTAATTATTTCGTTTCATTCACATATTTTTGTGTATTTTAGATTTTATTTCTAATATCAAATAATCTCAATTTATCTAATTATTTTTCGTTCTTCCCTTCTTTTAAGGTATTTTTGCCTCTTCTAATTTAATATTTTATATTACTTTATCTTATTTGTTTTTTTTTTTTTTTCAATTTACAATAGTTTAAGCTCTTTCAATTCTTATTTTAGTCAAAATTTTGATATTTTTTAAACTAATTATTATATTTTTCTTGTTTTTTCAATCGATTTTAAATAAACATGTGTACCTTCTCGTTGTTTTTCCAATCGTCTCCAAGTAAGCATCCATAACTTTTGTGTTGTTTCGTTTGAACTTTTTTCATCTTGCTTTCAATCACCAAGATTTTTTTAATGGTTAGTGGGATGATACGTAGCTCAATTGAAAAAGAATTTATTTGAGAATGGAGGTGCTCAATTTAAGAAGAATTGATTTGAGAACGGAGGTTTAGGGGCTAATCAAGGATCTTAACTTCATATTCGATTTCCTTCTTCCCGACCTTATAAATGTCGTTGTCAATGCTAATACCTCCATGAATAGCCTTAGGTTTGAAATTTCATTCAAAATACGCATAACTCACAATTTTATTTAAAATTTGCAATGTCGCATTTTTGTGTTGTATAGTTGTACCTAAGTTTATTTATGATATCAATACTTTATATTTCTGAAATAAAAAATAAAAAATAAAAAAGAAATTTATGGAAAAGAATTACACTTGAGAGTTTCTTCATCTTTGTAGTTTGAATGAGGAATCTATGTTTGAATCCTGAAAAATTACTAATGAGTATTTTTATGGTCTCAATCGTCATATATGATCACATTTTAATTTGTTAGGAGGTTAGATCATATCTTACTTTCTTTTAATAAAATCTATTTTAAATGTAAATAATATCTAGGTTGTTATGATTTTAAAAATATGTATTCTTAGAATAAATTAATTGTAGATATTAGTTGGGGTATTTTGTAATATAACAATTAGTAGTTAATTAAATCCAAATTCGTTTTACTAATTTTTATAACCTAAAAACATCTTTGCTATTGTTACCATTTTTTATTACACCCAATCATGTAATCTAGTTCATTCCAAGATAGGTGATATTGATCTTATTATGATTATAAATTACTTGAGACTCAATCCATTTTTTTTTTCACTTCACACCATTTATTCATAAAAATTTCCTATACTACAATATATGAATAGTTTTTCATATTACCTCCATTTATTAAGTGTCATATCAACACCCTTTTAAAAATAGGGTGTGATTCAATGATATTAGTGTGAGGTCTATAAACATTTATGAAAGCAAAATTATAGTCTAAATAAGGGGCGTTTGGTATACTCCCATAGTACTAGACAAATTCCCCCATTTACCTTTACTCTCTCCTTTAATCTTTTATGATCTAGATGGGGTTTAGGGCTACCCTGAAAAATTTAAGATTGTTAGATAACTTCCTAACACTGAAAAATATTAGATTTTATACACATTTTTTTCTCTCCATCTATCCTAACACTTTCCATGAATTCTTCACTTTCTTCATTTTCAATCCCTATATTAAACTCCTCATTCTTCCTTCGGAATGAATCAAATCTCCCCAAGTAGGATTCGAACCTACGACCAATCGGTTAATAGCCGACCGCTCTACCACTGAGCTACTGAGGAACAACGATAAATTAGGTCTCAGAGAATTCAATTCCCGTTCTCAATCCATGACCAATATGAGCTCGTTCACTTTTTCATCCAAATTCCTCATCGACACAAACTACTAATTTAAATTTACAGATCAAATCACAAGAATTCGACCATGGTTTCCACAATCTAAACATTATCAACAACCCATCAAAATCTGTGAAGCTTTGGGCTTTAATTCTCGAATTTGTGTTCCAATTGGTCTGTTTGATTTCATCAATCAATTCCTCTTTCACTCTCCATCTCACTTTCGATTATGCTTGATCTAGCTCTCGCTCTCCATCTCGCATAACACAAAAGTCATTGATGACAGAAATAACTAAAAATGCTTAGAGGAAGAAGAGTTTTGTATGGAATATTTGGACTGTTGTGGCCACCAAAACAATACTCCCTAACAAAGAAACCTTTTTTTTTTCTTGCAACCATATGTATTGGGTACTTCCCACTTTGGTTTAAGATCTTAGAATGAGATTATTGTTAATCATTATATAGATTTTATATAATCAAATATTATACAATAATAATTATAATAATATTTGGGAAAGTTTGCTATTTTTGTTTAAAAGAATATATATCATGGATATTGTCTACTAGGCCTTTGAATTTTTAAAATTATAAATTGAATCTATAAACTTTACTATTTTAAAAAAAAATATATATCATCATATACTAAACACAAATGGAAAGTTTATAGCTTCATTAGACAAAAAAGAAAATTTAAATATTAATTTTATATCTAATAGATGAATACATTTTTAAAAATTTTGTCTTTTTATTTCTAAATTTTAAACTTGTCAAGGATTTATTAGGCATCAAATTATAAGTTCAAAAGCTCGTTAGAGAGAAATTGATAGTTTAGGAACTTGTTAGATAATTTTGAAAGTTTATGGATTAAATAGACAAAAACTCAAAGTTTATGGACTAAACATGTGATCTATTGAGTAACCATTTGATTTTTTTTTTTTAAAAAAAAAAAATAAACCTATAGACTCTACTTTTATCTCAAAATTTCTTCGTTTGTTATTTATTTTTTATCAATGGTTTTAAAAAATCAAACCAAATTTAGAAAAACTAAAAAAAATAACTTTTAAAAACTTGTTTTTATTTTTAGAATTTGACTAAAAATTCAAACATTGTACTTAAGAAAGATGTAAATTATTGTAAGAAACGATGAGAAAATATGCTTAACTTTGAAAACAAAAAATGAAATGGTTACTTCTTGACAAAAACATAGTCTTCCATAGTTCGCACTTAGTTGTGATCCGCTTACAAGTGAAGTATATTTTTTTATTTTTAACAATTGTGAGACGAAGGAATAGAATCTTTAACCTCAAATTTATTGTACAATTAAGCTACGTTTATTTTGACAAAAAAAAGTTATAGTGCAATTCTATTATGAATATGAAATAATATTTCAAGTGGGTAATTTTTTTTAATTTTTTAGTGCGTGGTACTTTGTTGAATTTTTTAAAAACTACGTAAATTATATAAATATTTAACATGAGAAACGCAACATTATTCGTTAAATGTCATATCATCATCTTTTTTTTTTTTTTTCTCTCAAAGGGTTATATTTATATCACCATGCCGTTTATTCAAAATTAATGATATTTTTTATACAAACTTGATTGAAAATATTAATATATTAAAGATAATTGGAAATTTTAAAATAGAGAAAATAAAATGGTACCATATACTACAAACTTGATTAGAAAGAATACTTTATAATAATAAGAAATGCTCAAAAAGAAAATATAAATTAATAAGAAATGTTGTATATTGGTTAAATTGTTAATTTGACCAATGGTTTGTAGTTTAATAGTATGAGGCTTTTTAGGGACCCAACATGAGATGGTATATCCCCGCATCCTATATCATCTCAGTGTTTGGAGGCCTATTATTCTATCTCACCGATTTTAATTGTTTGTAGACCCATTTTCAAACGTGTTTTGTATCTCACTGTTATTTTCCTTCCGTGTATTGTATATCATCTCAGTGCTTGAATATACTCGATCGTTCATACTCGATCAGAACTCTTCACATCTTATATCATCTCAGCACCCCAAACAGACTCATAAATTATCTTTTAATCATTCTCCATCACTCAAAGATCCACCCAATTTCTCTCATTTTCCACCGATGTTAATGCAATCCAACTAAATAGAAAACAATTCATTACAAATGGGAACATTAGACCCAAACTATAAGACAAAATTATAATTTAAATTTAAAATTCAAATTTAATGACATCATCTTTTCAAGTTCATTTTGTATTAAAGGTGGATAATTTTGAATGATCGGAATAACATAATAATCATTTTGTCACTCATGCAAAACTTTGTTGAGGGAATTTATATGTAGAGTATCGATCATCTTTGATTGTCTTTGAAAGATACGATAGGTTGTCTCGTCCTAGACAATTTGATGTTGGACGATTGTGTCAATTTATTGGTTAATGGATTTGATCACGAGAGGTTAAATTCCATGGATTTTGGGGCACTCTTGTCATCACCTTAGGGGAAGTTGTTGGCGGACGGTCAACGGTCCACAGTTTTGAGCCCTCCTTCCTCAAAAAAAAATAAAAAAAAAGGAAAAAGAAAAGGAAAATTGTGAAGAATAAAAAAGAAAAAGGAAAGAAGTCATGTTGGATCGGGTTTATTGTATTAAGTATGATGAGCCGGCCCAAACATGAACGACCCGAGCCCATTTTCACTGAGGGGATACAAAAGGAATTATGAAAAAAGAGAGAGGGTAATAACGTAATTACGTACTTCCATTTAACCTTTTTACTCCCATTTACTTGCCCAATTTCACCCACCGAAGACCCTCCCCGCCGCAAAATTTTACCACTTCTCAGCCACCGCAAAATGGACCTCTTCACCGGCGACCACCGGATACCGACCTCCGACAACTTCCCACAGGACGTTGCTCCATTTCCCGATCCGACGGACCTCATCTACTCTGCTCCGTCCGCCGTATTTCCCTCTGCCGACATCATCACTCACCTCTCGAACCCTCCACCGCCGCCGCAGAAGCTTCGTCCCATCCGCTGCAACGGTAGGTCCCCGGCGGGTTCTCAGGCTGAAAACATCTTCGATGGAGCCCTAAGGAGTTTCCAATGCGTTTCGTCGTCGCCTGAGGGTGGATTTTCTAGCGATCAGCTCTGTGTGGCTAATATTGACCCTTGCCAGTACTTCAACTCCTCGGCGAAAGATGATAAGCCCGAAGTCAAGGATAATGGCGGCTTCGACGATATCATCGGAAACAATTACTTTTCGGAGGAAGAGACGAAGAACGGCGGATCCGGCGCTGCTATCCCTGCGGAGAATTTGAGCCGGAGCCGTGAAGGACCTCAATTGGATGACGATTCGTGGTGAGTTTCAACTCTGAACTGAATATTGCCTCATGAATTGGGGGTTTTTGTTTTTCAATTGAACTATTGAAGTTTATTCAATTTAATTATTCATATATTATATATATTTTTAAAGTTGTTGGGTGCCTGAAATTTGCTTAGAAAATGTCAATTATTTTATGATGGTAAACTCTGAATTCTTATGGAAAAGTGGGAAGATTAAAGAAAAGCTTCCCTGAAAAGTGATCCTTATAATATGTGAAAAAATAAATTGTTCTTTCCTTATGGTGACTTCCTTGGCCTCCCCTCATTCAAAGCCTGCAAGATTTTCTCTTAATTCTAAGAAAAGAAAAAACAGAAAAAAATATATATGTTATTAATTATTTCACCAGATTGTTCAAGTATTACTTTCTTCTTAAAATAGAATAGAGAAGTTAAAGATTGATCGTGTATAACTTTCACCGTTTAAGGTTAGAAGAATTGGAAATTCTTATAGGAGGAACGTTTTCTTTTTCTTTTATCATTATTAAGTGAAATGAAAAGAAAAAGATGCAAACAGAAGATTTCCAAAAAAGTCCCCAATAGCATTAATAAGAACAAGAAGTAATTTCACAGAACCCCTTTTAGAGAGTGCATAAATTTGATGTAAGAAAATGACAAGGTCGACATAGTCATAAAAGATTCTTCTTTTTCTCTCCTTTTTTAAAGTTCCTACCACCAGCAATCATCATATTGTCCCAGAAAATACTAGCTCTCCTTTTGAAGGAAAGAGATCGTTCGAAACGGATTGGTATAAAGGAGTTCAGGACTACTTAATTCTTGTTTGATTAATATGGTAATGAGATGTCTCTTTAAATAGATAATGGGGGCAATCAAAAGACATGGAACTAAGATGAGAGTTGGAAAGAAGAGGTGAGGAGCGGAAGAAACATTATACATTAACCTCCTTTGTATTGTATAATCTGGAAGTGCAAGAACCTGTTTTTCATTTCAAAACTGATAGGCTTTTGATTCTTGGAAGCTGAAATCTTATGAATTATTTTTGGTCCTGGTCAAATGAAGCATTTTCTGAAACAGGTAGTTTGGTTAGTCATTGTTTTTCTTTTTGTTGTGGTCACTTGCTGATACTGTGGCAATGGGTTTAGGATTAGAGTGAATTGAATAGAAAGTTCTTGTTCTGATATTAGGATTTCTTGTCATTTCAGTTATTTGAGACTTGCGGTAAGGCATTGGAAGTCATTCCATTTTTAGGGACTGGCTGTTGCTTTTGTATTAAATTTTCATTGTTAATGAAGAAGTTACAAAATTCATAAGAACCAATTCGTTTTAGAACCACCCCCCCCCCCCCCCCCCCAACACACACGCACGCGAAAAAGGAAAAAAAAAAGTAGATAAAGCAATCCAAACCCCCTTCTACATCATCAATCTCTCCTCTTCTTGATGAAACAATCCAAACTACTTGCTTCCTCTTGAAATTTACTTCATTTTCCTCCTGCAACTAGAATATGGTGTTGATGTATGCCTGATTGGTTTGAGTATTCAATAAATCTGCTTTGAATTTGTCATTTGATCATTGATATTTACCCCTTTTAAACTCAGAAGCTTGACTAAACATTCCAGGCCTTCTTTCAAGTTCCACCATCAACTCCACTTTTTTGTTTTCCAAATTATTAGCTCCCTTGCAAGGCTGAAAGTATCCTGCTCTTTCCCAATACTCCTATCCTTAAAGTCTCTACGTAAAATCAGCAGATTCCTTCTCATGGCTGCTTGCTCTATAACTGAAAGCAAGCTGAGCGCAAGTTGTTCTATGGAATTCCTTACCTTTAAGTGTTTAGTATTTAATACATACACAGCAGCTTATGTTATAACGATTGAAGTTTTATCAGACCAAATAAGTAGAAAGCATGGCATGATACATGCATAGATACACAGTCTATATATAGTGCAATGATTAATGACAAATTACTTGATACTTGTTTCCAGCTCAACTTCAGATGGTGGAGATGGCGTTTTTAGCACCAGAAAACATTTAAGCCATAAGAGAAAGAGAACAAGAAGGTCACTTGAGCATTTTGTGGAAAATTTGGTAATGAAGATAATGGATAAACAGGAGGAGATGCATAGGCAGTTGATAGATATGATAGAAAAGAAGGAGAAAGAGAGAACAGTAAGAGAAGAAGCTTGGAAGCAGAGGGAGATTGAAAGAATGAGAAGGGATGAGGAGTTAAGAGCCCAAGAAACATCTCGCAGTTTAGCAATTATTTCCTTGATCCAAAATTTGCTGGGCCATGAAATTCAAATCTCCCGACCAGTTGAAAGCCATTGTACAGAAGACGATGGAGGTGAAAGCAGCATTCAGAAGGAGCTAAAAAGTGATCCAAGTGGTAGGAGATGGCCTCAGGCTGAAGTACAATCTTTGATATCACTTCGAACATCATTGGAACATAAATTCCGTGCTACAGGCTCGAAAGGATCGATATGGGAGGAGATATCAGTTGAGATGCAGAAGATGGGTTACAAGCGTTCGGCAAAGAAGTGCAAAGAAAAATGGGAAAATATGAACAAATACTTCAAAAGGACAATTGTAACTGGGAAAGCTAGTATTGCAAATGGTAAGACATGTCCATATTTTCAAGAATTAGATGTTCTTTATAGAAATGGAGTGGTAAATACTGGAGCTGTCTCTGATAGTACAAATACTGAAAATAATTACAAGGCTGAAAGAAGTACAGACCCTTTTCATGAAGAGGCCTTTGTAGAAGGTGAAAGAGACCGTATAAAACAGGAGGGGGACATGGTACAATTCTAAAGAGATTTAAGTACACTAAAGATCCCTTTTGTTGATTTTTGCAGCCCAGGTTTATGATAATGCAGATTCTTCATGTTTACTCTTGATCAATTCATAGTTGATTTCCTGATCGGCTCGCTTTTCGGAATTCAAACGCGTATGTGTTTCAGACATTTGCTGCACCCCTACAGTGACCAAAAGGAATGTCAAGTTTTCAGTTCGATATCAGCAGGAAATCATGGCAGTAGATTGAGGAAACACTCGAATCAAGTTTCTGACCTGATGATGCTTGAAATTCTTGTAAGTAAAATGGATGATAGTTGCAGACATCAACTTTCATATGAATTTGTTTAGATGTACTGCTTAATTTCTATGGTTATTGAATTAGTTAATTTGTAACGAGAAATATGTTGATATTCTCCTTCACTTTCTTTATTTGAGGTTATTTCTTGACATCAAATGATTTGATGTACGGCGTTATTCCTGTATTTGAATTGAATTTTGATATCAAAACTTCATTCATGTGAGATCAAATATACATAGATCAACTTTTTCTATTCAGTTTTGGGATCTTGGGATCTGAGCAGGTGTAGAGAGACGTTAAGTCTCTTAATTGAGAATCCATACATCTTTTATCAGTTCATGAACAACCATCTCTTGAACACAAGTTTTTAAACGATCTCCTTTCATGGCCTTATATTCCACCTGACAATAACGTCTCTTCATTGAAGAACTACGAATTTCCCTCTTTCAGTTGAGAGATTGTAACATTCCAGTTTTTCATAATGCTTTTTTTAGAGCTCTATGGAAAGCTACAATCAAAAAATTTTTCTTAAATTCTCTCTTCTTTGATCAAAAGAGAAAGAAAGGAGGTGAGAGTTTCTACAACATATTTCCTATATGATTTTTGTATTAGTCATATTAATTTATTAGTGGACAATACGAATATTTATTTGACGCACTCAAAGTAAATTAGTATTCTTCTAACTGAAACACAAAACCTTTTATTTTCAACCATAAATTTGAAATCAAAATGAAAAAGTTAGCTACTAAATATTTTTAGAAGGATTCAACCCGTAGAATTGTGTTAGATACTAGAACATACAAGGAACGAAAAGATTAGAGATCAGCAATCTCTTGTGCTGATCTCTTGCGTAGTGTTTGGATTTGGACCTTAGATTACAACTGTGTAGTAATTTCTTTTTTAATCGAACCGACGAGAAGAATATGGTAAATATATTAGATAGTAATTTGGGTCTTTAGTTACATACCAAAAGCAAAAGGGTTAACCATGTAATATGTATGAATAGGCTTCTTAATTAAAATAAGTTTTTTCTCGGGAAATGTGGGCCGATGACCTAATATTTCGGCCCATAATGTCCAATGACCCCATTTTTTAAAAAACTGTCAATTGACCTTCTGCTTACGTCATCACGGTATGAAATTATATAAATGCCCCTCTAGTCTATACGATACTCGTGTGCTCAAATTCGATGGTTGTCCCACGTTCAAAATTTTTGTGCAAGTTTCGTTCAATCTCGCTCTGCAAAACCATCGTCCATCTACTGTCGTAATCGAAGTTCTCTACTGGGTAAGTGAATTTAATTTTTGTCTTACATGTTGTGTTGCATTTGTTTAGGTTGGTTTCGTTTGATCAGTTGTCACGTTCATAACTGGTTTCGAGGTTTAATTGGATGCGTCTGTTTTTTATTTTGGGTTTCAATGTGTTCTACATTGGTTGAGAGCGAAGAAGATATAGTTAGAGTCAGATAAGGTACTGGACAAGGCGAGAGCGAGATGGGCTAGAGCAAGATGGGCTAGAGCGAGACAAGCGAAAGCGAGATGGGCTAGAGCAAGATAAGAGAGAGCGAGATGTGCGAGAGCGAGATGTCTGAGAGCGAGATGTGCGAGATTGGCGAGAGCAAGACTTTAACAGTATGTTTTGTTAGTGATTTTTTAGTACGAACCTGTTAACTGATAAATTGAATCTTCATCCAATGTAAGAGTAATTTAAGATATCAAAATCTTTGAAAATTCGTGAAGTTGATAGGTTTCCTGGACAAGTAACGTGTCTGGCTCACATTGCCAATGCCAACACGATTGTAAAGGAGAAGCTTATCGGAAGGCAGTTAGAGATGTTCAAGAGAACAGTTTTTGGTCACTTTGTAGACGCTAAACTTGTATTCAACAACCCACTAATCCACCATATGTTATTGAGGGAAGTAAAGAAGTCGAGAGTAGATTTGATTAGTTTCTTTGTCAGAGGAAAGGTCATCACATTTTCGAAGGACGACTTTTTATTGATCACTAGTATGTAGCGATCTCCTACGCAAGTTGTACGGAGTGAGGAGTCCTCACAAGAACTTTTGACGAGGTACTTTGGTAATCGGTCGACCTTAGACGCATTCCACTTGAATTTACTGGAAGAATAATACAAAAATTTGGTATTTGAAAATGACGATGATGCTGTTAAAAGTACCCTAGTATATTACATAGAGGTTGCAATGATGGGTAAAAACAAGCAAAAGAATGTTGTCGATTGTACTCTATTTGATGATGTTGAAGACATAGATTACTACAACAATCTTGATTGAGGTACAATTATTTAGAAGAGGACACTCAACGCCCTGAAGACTGCACTGAATGACAAGATTGGTTTATACAAGGAGAAGGTGAGGGGAAATAAAAATTATGTTGTGAAGTACTCGCTCCATGGACTTCCCCAAGCATTCCAGGTAGATGTTCCTTAACTTAACTTTATATTTTGTTGAACATTAACATAGTTATAAATATGAGTTGTTTGGATTCAGGTGTGGACGTATGAGATCCTATCGTCAATAGCAAGGAACGTTGCCACCTGAAAGAGTAAGATAGTTGTACCTCGTATATTATGGTGGTCATGCTCCCACTCGATGTTATTCAAAGTACTCGAGAGAGACATTTTTTAGTCTCAAAATGTAAATGTAATCTGTCTAGCCACAGTATGTTTATTCCAATGTTAAATGTACACTAACCATCATACTGGGTTCCTTAATACAGACAAAAGTCAAAGAGGGTCTTGTCATGTCCGACGCTGAGAAGGAGTTTCGAGACACCCCAACTGATAGATGGGCCATAAGACAAGCACACTCCGACACCGAGAGTTCAGGGAGCTCTAGTAGTTCATAGAGTGGCAGTAGTTCAGAGAATAGTTCAAAAGGTGGGGAAGGTGAACAACAGGGTAATCCAGAAGGTAGAGTGAGGGACGACGAATCTGATGGGGACCAAAGCATCCACCAACCTACATACACCCCTAGCGAGGATATGTTTCATGATGTGCTGGTGGGTGACGTACGTCCTGAGCTTGAGGAGGAGTGTTCTGTCCCGGAGGAGGATCGTTCTGAGCCTGAGGTTTCGGGTCGCAGGGAGAGAGGCAATGTTGATCTTGATGTATATTCGTACTTGCGGAGCATTGACATCTCAATATTGAGCTTGGATGCCGGTGTATCGAACCTGGAGACGGACATGAGAGACATCAAAGCACAATTGTCAACTATTTTGTCTCTATTACAATCTATGAAGGGTTCCATAGTGTTTGAGGCGATGAGGTCCCCTACTCCACAGACAGGCTACGATGCCACCATGTCCCCCATCTCGACTCTATCTCGATCACCCACCTAACCTGTACATAGGTCACCTATCCCACCTCCACCTAAGCCACCTACCCCACCTCCACCTAAGTCACCTACCCTGCCTCCACCTATATCACCTAACCCACCTCTACCTCTCAATTCATCTGTACAGCTTGATCACGACCTCCTCTGACATCATACATCTTGATTTACAAGTATGATCATTGTGTGATTCAAAAATTTCTTTCTTCATATTTTTTATTCGACATGTTTACCATTTTGTTATATTTCTGTAGGTTATGGTCGAGAGTAGAAAAACAACACGTAATAGAAAGGTTGTTGATAAATACACACCTCCCGTCGAACCAAAAAAGAGAATGAAATTAAGGTTCAACTTCCTTTGGATCGTCCAAATATTAAGTACCCTCTCCCTGGGGTACCTACGATACAGTTTAAAGCGACAATCCAATACTCCTTGGAGCATGAGGTTCCAGCTACTTTATTCACGGAAATGGTGAACTAGATTACCGATAAGAATACGGATAACGAGGTTCGAGAAAATGCAATTCCACCATTATCCAAGTCCTTAAGAGTTGACCGAACCAAGTTCATGGGTTGAGTGTGACGTAAGTTTATGATCCTTATCCTTTTTACCAAGTACATACAGTTTACTCCTCTCTCCTAACGTATATATTGTTCTAGTCAACCAAACATGTATATGACCAGCTTCACCATCCTGCCAATTGGAATAACAGTAACCATTTACTGCACTTCTGAATGGGAATACGTTGGTTGACTATTATGTGTTTTCAATGTTCAATTCGCCGTGTAGAGTCACCTAAATTCTCAAGATGGGGTCTACAAACATATTAAGAACAAGTCGACTTTGCATGTTGTCATAGTATAGGGGGAAGAGACGTTTTCGGATTATGTCATGGGTAAATTCGGTGTCAAGTGGTCAGATGTGGACTTCGTATATATGGCAACAAACATCTATCAACATTGGACGTTGATTGCATTCAATCTAAATAGAGGTCGGTTGTTCGTATTTGATTCACTACCATACATGACATCCAAGAAGAAGCTGAAGTCTTTCCTTGAACCATTAACTTACACCCTACCATCGCTTCTTTACTACTGTGACTTGAAATGTTTGAAGCCGAACATAGAAATGTCTCGTTGGAAGATATCCCGGCCTACCTCTACGAACACACAGCACAGGTCGTTAGATTTGGGAATATTCGTTGTAAAATTATTAGAACATTTAGTGACTAGTAGTGCCCCATCTGTAATCACTCAGGAGAAGATGAGTGACTATAGGATGCAATTGGCATGTCAATTGTGGACGAACATTCTACATTATTGACGTACATGTGTATTATGTATATTATGTATATTGTTGATGTAATTTTACTAACATGTTAAATTGTTAGAGTGGAACTAACATGAATAGAAAAACATTTGAGTAACATAAATAAACAAACTTAAGGAAAGTTGTATAAGTGATAGCGAGATCCAGAGAGAACGATACATTTCTAGGAAGATTCATTCATGAATAGCCAACAATTTAATTAAACTTATAAAAGCGAGAGCGAGATAAGCCAGACATTTGAAGAGATTCATGAATAGACAAACTTTAGTAATTAAACTTATAAGCGAGATATTTTAAAAGGGATTACAAGTGATAGCGAGAGTGAGACGTTTCCAGAATGATTCATGAATAGACAACCACTTAATTAAACTTATAAAATGGAGAGCGAGATAAGCGAGACATTTGAAGAGATTCTCGAATAGACAAAATTTAGTATTAAACTTATAAACGAGACATTTTAAAAGGGATTACAAGTGAGAGCGAGATTAGCGAGAGCGAGACGTTTCCAGAATGATTTATGAATGAACAACCACTTAATTAAACTTATGAAAGGGAGAGCGAGATAAGTGAGACATTTGAAGGGATTCGTGAATAGACAAACTTTAGTAATTAAACTTATAAGCGAGACATTTTAAACTTTTTGAGGATTAAAGTGGCACATAGAAAATTACAGTTTTGAAGATTACAAGTGGCATATAGAAAATTACAATCGACCGACATTTGAATCATTTGGATTAGAATCAATAGGTTTCCCGGACGTGAGCGGTTCACTGCAGTTTTGTTGGTTATGCCCGTAGTTCCCCCACCTACCACATTTTATTTTTCTGCGTTCTATTCTTGATGCTATTCTTTATACTCTTCGTCGCTGACCTATACCACTCTTCTAGGAAGTGAAATATGCTTTTTCACATATCCCGGAGGTCTTTTCCATTCAGATATGTGACCGAGTGGATTTATGTGCTCTGCATAAGCAGCCATGAGGGAGTCAATGCTATAGAATGGACTACATAAACTTCGGATGGGGATGTTTCGTTCTCGCGCAGCCACAATTGCATGCAAACATGGGATACCGAGTGAGTCAAATTCCTTGCATGTGCATTCCTTCATATGGAGGTTCACAATATTGTCCAATTGATTGTCTCGCACATGGATCCTACAACAATTAATCGGCTCAACTCAATATCATCTGCCCTTGTCACACACAGTTGCTAATTGGTTTTCATAGTAGTCCAAGTGTGACGTTGTTCGAGATGCCCAATAATTTCTCTGTTCATAAAACCATGACTGGATGAGGCCTCGAACATGTTCCAATAAGCACATTATGGGCAGCTGTCGATATTCTTTGGTCAATGAATTGAAACACTCTGCACTATTAGACGTCATATTATCATATCTTCGTTCTGTTTGGTAAACACACGCCCACCGAAGACCAATATCCTCCAAATATTTTGATACAACACCATTTTGAAAAGTACGTAGTTGGTTCCAGTGTGCTTGGAACTCTAACATGCGAAATGCCCTAGCTGTATCCTTGAACATCCCAATAATCGTATTGTTCTTAAAGTTGGAAAGAATATTATTTTCTAGGTGGTATGTGCACAATCCATGAAATGTCGTGGAAAAAACTACACGAATGGCATTGCCAATAGATACCGCTCGATCAGACACAAACATCAAATTAGGGGGTTCTCCAATGGCATACCTCAAATTTGACATAAACCACTTCCAAGCTCGATCAGTTTCATTGTCCACTATGGCATATGCTAGTGGGTAAACTTGGTTGTTGCCATCCATGGAAATGCCAACCAACATGGTCTCTTTGTATTTTCCTTTCAGATGCGATCCATCACAATTATCACAAGTCGACAACTTGAAAATCCTCTAATACAAGGCCCTAATGCCATAAACATATACGAGTTGAAGAGATTTCGTTCTTCATTGCTCCAACTGAGAGCAAATGTGGCCAAGAGATTGGAGAAAGTTTCGGCAATGAGAATGGCAGATCCTCTAGTATCTCCATCGATTGACCTCGCCGGAAGCCTCCACTGGCCGTCGACGTCATCGATTCACCTTGCCGCCGGAAATAGCCAATGTCTACTATCGTTTCACCTTGCTGGAAATCACTTTATCGCGATAGAGATGGATTGGGAACCAGAGATTTGGGGTTAGGGTTTTTTCTAATTTGTTTTAATATATTTTTTTTCATGTCTTATGGAAAATTGATATAATAATAATAATTAGAGTAAATGGGTAGTTAGTGATTCATTCACACTTGGCTTCCTTACAAATTTTCTCACCACTTTGAATCGTTTTTAGTAATATTTCTTAATTCTTTATACTATATATTATATATATACATACTGAGAAAAGATATTATTATTTAAAAAATTTCTCAATTGTATGGAAATCCTCATGTTGAGTGGCTGACCCAATACCTAGTCGCAATCATGACTTCTCCAGAAAAAAGGGATAGAGAAAAGTGGGAGCCTAATTAGAAACAAATATCTAATAAAGAATTTCATGTGCGAAAAGGGAAGGGGCTTTTCTGCATTGCAACTTGCAACGAGGGGTATTTAATCGACCAGCATTGTAAGCTACAAGAGATAAGAATCATGATTACACGTAAAGAGGGAGAAGTTAAGTTGGATAGAGAGGAATGCTACATTGGACGATCTCAAGAGGTTGAAAAGTTGGTGCATTTGACGCTGAAATCGATATCGGGATTGATTTGTGAGTCCGAGCATGATCAAACTCAGACGAAAAGTGGGAGACCACAAAGTTTTAGTACTGATTGACTGCAAGACAAACCATAATTTTATATTCATCACCTTGGTTGAAAAGTTGAACCTTATGCTGTCAAAAACAACAAATTGTGGGTTCATCGTGGATAATGGGGCAACAATAAGGGGGCATGAAGTATGATTGCTAGAAATGATGGTAGAATGGGATGTCCTTTTGCTTGATTTAGGAGGAATTGATATGATTGGCCCTAGGACTTTTGTGTTTTAGCATGATCAAGCTCAAAGCAAAAGTTGGAGACCGTGAGGTTCTAGAATAGATTACTTGCAGGGTGTCACAATCGCATTTTTAGAAGTTTCACTTAGCGATTATGCGGCACTTGTTTCCGCTCACAAACAAGTTAGTCAATTTAAATACAGAACGTCGATGACACACCGGGTGTCTCTTGCAACCTCTACCCCTGTTTTAAAGAAAACGACTTTAGAAAATGGGTTTAGGTTTTTGCAAACGTTTGAGTGTGTGAATTCCTGCAAGTAGTTATGAAGGCTAGTAAAAAACACCTTCAAATAGATGTGTAGTCAGATGCTGTTGAATTTATGTCATGGTTTCTTAACACACTTTATTCAGAACTGCA